>NC_090938.1:480411834-480717663 GCF_040938575.1 Ambystoma mexicanum
GATTCTCTGAAACTTTCTCAACCAACTCACCATTCCCTACCTAATGCAAATATTTCTGACTCAACAACCACATTCCGCTTCACTAAAACATCTATCCTCGAAGTGGAAAAAACTATCCTCTCTCTCAAACCATCTAACTGCAAAGGAGACATATGCCCAGCGTATATCATAAAAGAGGCTGCCAGAGACCTCTCCCCCTTCATTTCCAAATTAATTAATGCCTCCGTTGCCTCTGGCATCGTCCCAGCTAACCTCAAACAATCATGGGTGCTCCCGCTTCTCAAGAAGCAAACTCTAGACCCACTTATCGCTACAAATTACCGCCCTATCACAATGGTTACATTCTTACTTAAAATCCTAGATAAAATTGCATACATGCAGATCCAAAAACATCTTGAACAGCACAAACTCCTAGGGGCCCGACAATCAGGGTTCCAACTACTTCACGGTCGGAGACTGACTTGATAGATCTAAAGACACAGATCGACGAGCTGAGAGATCAAGGGAAAACAGCATTACTACTGTTTCTTGATCTCTCAGCTGCATTCGACCTGGTCGATCATGGGGTCCTTTGCAGGCACCTTGTCACAGCAGCCCATTTCTCCTTAGACGCTGTTAAATGGATAGAATCATTTTTGAGCGACAGAACCAGCAGAGTATTCTCACCTTCTGCAGCTGCGGATCCCACCCCTATCATATGCAAGGTCCCACAGGGTTCCTGTGTGTCCCCCACTCTCTACAATATATTCACCAAGCCACTGTTCGATGATCTGGACCTTCGGGGTGTCGCCTACACGAACTATGCAGACGACACTCAGATTCTCCTCCCTCTTTCTGGGTATCATGGTAAGGACTTGGCGTTGGTGAATAGAATCTATCTCATCATTCAGGCATGGATGGCCACTCACGGCCTATGCCTGAATGATAAGACAGAGTTAATAATCCTCGGCCTGACTTCAAACATCTCCAAATTAGGTAATGAATATGCCTCCTTCATCATCGACGGCAACAACACCATTGTTTCCAAAGTGGTAAAAACAATGGGTTTCTACCTTGACGCAACGATGTCCTTTAATAAACAAACTCACTCCCTGGCCTCCACCACCGCTTACACATGTAAGCCGATTAGAGCAGGTAGGCCCTTCCTCTCTAATGACAGTTGCCCGATACTGGCTACAGCATTACTTCTATCAAGGTTAGATTACTGCAACTCGCCTACAGTAGCGCCAACAAAGCCATTATTCAAAAACTCCAAATTTTACAGAATAATGCCATCAGAGCAGCACTAGGTATCAACAAAAGAGCGCACATCTCTGCAATTAGACGTCATCACAAATGGCTATCTACTCATAACAAAATTCAACTAAAAATCGCCTCCCTGACTCAAAGCACTACACAATGATGCACCGAGCTACCTAATCGACAGAATATCCAGAAGAATCTCCATCAGACCCTCTAGAACTGTCAACACCAACTGCCTGGTAGTACCCAGATTCAAATCCTCCAAGATTGGCGGCAACAGTTTTCCTGTGAAGACCGCTAAACTTTGGAACTCCTTGCCCCATCAGCCGAGAGCCGACTTAGCCTACTCTTTCTGTCAGTCAAACACCTTTATTCGGCCAAAAAATGACCATCAAAGTACATCCTGCAAAAACAGTTCTAGAAATAGGGGTGCAAATTGAAAACAAAATTACAGGGACACAACATTAAAGAAAACAACAGGGCAGTACGAACATGCCACCCCTCCAAAAAGAGACCCTAGACAGTTCTTTGAAACAATAATCTAGGCCCACCATCCCCTTACTTCAGCCAAGTCCCATGGCGCCTCCGGCCCAAGGTGGTCAGATTTGCCCCTGAGAGGGGGCTGTTGTTAGAAAAAACCCCAGTGTTTACTCTGGCAGATCTAGGAGGGGCAGCAGAGTTTAGAAAAGGGCGCATGCTGATTGAGATCCCACTCATAGCTTGTTGGCCTGCCCGCCCCCAACCTTCCAAAACCCGGTTAGCCGTACTCTGGTCCCAAAAAAAAAGTTTGATGCTATCCATGGTGTTCATGCCCATACTTGAAATTCTGCAACAGCCCGCCAGAGCTTCTCGGCGTACAAATGGGCAACCTCCAGAAGTGTTCAGCCAAAATAAACATTTGTTAAGTAGGGCATCCTTTGGTTCAGACTTGTTTGCTGCCAGTTTGGGAACCCCCTGTAAGAAGACAATAGGGCGTTTGGGCTTTCCCTGACCCCCAGATTTCCACAGGCCCTGGTCTTTGGACTCAGAACACACAGAGCCCAAGATAGCGGAGGACTGGGCCACCGAAGGCAGAGACATTAAACTAAAGTTAGAGACCTTCCTGCTCGCCCTGGTAACGGCAGGGAGAACACAGGGCCCGTTGTTAGAGAATGATTCTCCTAATGCCAAGTTAAGGGGGACGGCAGACCCTTTGGGGGAGGTCAGGACTGGGGGGACCTGAACAAGTAAACTTTCCAAGGGGCTTTCCAAGGATAGGGCCTTATACCCCACGGCAGCTGAAGCGGTCACCATGGGCTCCCCCTGGACAATTCCACCACCCTTCAATTGGGCCTCTAGTACAGATAGCAAGAGAGCCTTGATGATGGCCAGTTCCGCCAGAACTTGATTACACCCACACCCCCTATGTAACAAAGCCTCCTCTGGGAGTCGGTCAGTGGACAAGTTACACTCATGATTACTGGCGGCAGTTGGTTGATTGATGGTCTCAACCATCCGGGGTAGGGTCAAACAGGGGGAACATCACTCCACGAACTGTTATGGGAGCTGGAGGAGGATTTGCCCCTTAGGACAATTTGTTCCAGACTGTCCCCTACAGCCAGGAGAGATGACACAAGTGTTGAGGGGGATCCATGGGAGAGGGGTTCGATGGTTGTGGCTGTGGTCAGGGCCGAAGACGTGCTTTGCGACAGGGGGAGACTTGGTTCCGGCTTGCCACCAGCATTTCCACTGGCATCCGGAAACAGCTTGAACAGACCACCCTGGTTACTATGCAGGGTTACTTGGCTCCCCAGGTGCTGCTGACCCATTACTGGTGATGGAATTAGTGTCGCTGCTAGAGTGCTGGATATAGACAGGGACTGATTTACAATGGGCTTGATGGCACATGTCCCAGTGGCCCCCAAAGTAGTACCCATGGTAGTTACTGAGGGTACCCCCCCCTGTGGTCGCTGTCTCCTCAATACCACAGTCTTACGCTGGAATTTCTGCAGGGGGGGGGTCATGGTCAATGAGTTGGGGGCAAAAAAGGAGTGGGGGGAACGGGGATAAGGGGTCAGTAGTCGGCTGCGCCATAGCCGAAACTTGAGAGGTTTCCGTGTCCAGATACTTATGGAGGGGCACACCACACACCTCCATCGTAATCCGCCTCCCCAGCTCACCTCTGTTATCAATGTCCAGTCCAGTGGCTGGACTCCAGCAGCGCCGAACACCAAGCGGCGCCAAACACCGCGCCCTTGCCCCGCCGCGGGCTTCACCGCTGCGGGGCTAGCGAGGCGCTAATAAGCCCAGGGGGGTGGGGCCACGAACCAGGAAGTCCCCGGAGTCCACCAAGCGGCGCCAAACACCGCGCCCTTGCCCCGCCGCGGGCTTCACCGCTGCGGGGCTAGCGAGGCGCTAATAAGCCCAGGGGGGCGGGGCCACGAACCAGGAAGTCCCCGGAGTCCACCAAGCGGCGCCAAACACCGCGCCCTTGCCCCGCCGCGGGCTTCACCGCTGCGGGGCTAGCGAGGCGCCAATAAGCCCAGGGGGGCGGGGCCACGAACCAGGAAGTCCCCGGAGTCCACCAAGCGGCGCCAAACACCGCGCCCTTGCCCCGCCGCGGGCTTCAGAAAGAACCTTATCACTCACCTCAATCTGACAGAGAACTAGTCTCCCTGAAACTGGCAGGTCAACATAACTTGTTGATCGACTGAACATTTTTGCACATACCCATAGTCTATGACCTGCTGATTGATTGCAAATTTTGTACATACCCATAGGCCAAGTTGCTTATTACTTCACATCTTTTTGTAACATGATTTGTATAGTGTATCTTGCCTTTTCTCCATGCGTAATGTGACGCATTTATCGCCTGTACATTATGTAACCTTGTAAGCTTCGCATATCCTTTGTTGCGCCCTTATACTCTTGGGTCTGGCGCGCCTTATAAATGTAATAAACAAACAAACAAAAAGTAAGCGGCGCTGGTGTTGACCAGTATAACAGGTGCAAGACCTCAATATCACACTTTATATAGGCTTGTAAAAGTTTGTGTCTGAAAGGCCCTGTGGTGGGCACCAACCAGGTGAGTGATGTCATGGGAGTCCGAGTGAAATGTTATGGATTGCTTGTGTGCCTGCATCCCAGGAAAATCAGTTGGCAGCAGAGAGCGAAAGAGTAAGAATAGCCTGGTGGTGGTGCCATTTACCAGCTGTACCAGCTGTCTACTTGAGATGTAACCTACAACTAAAAGTGGAAAACTGGCATTCTGGTGACATTCAGCCCACAACAGGCCCCTCGAGCCGATCCCAGGAGGAGTGGTTTTCCAGTGTGGTCTACGGTTGAGGCTTGCAGATATACTTAAAACAGTTTCTCTGCCCACTTCCGCTGCTTTTGAAAGCGACCAACGTGCCAACGTTATGCAAATCCAGTCTTTTCTACCTTATCAGATTCCCCAAACATATTCCCTTGTTCGTATTTTTTATTTATTTGGATATATAAAGCGCCAGCAGCCCAGAGGCATTGTGGCGCTGTTACATGATACTTAACTTGAGCTGCCTGACAGTTTACATTTTTTACAGTTTACATATTTAAGATGTCCAAACAGTTTACATACAGTTCATATAGTGAGTACGTCACAGCAGTTTACATGGAGCGGTGCAACATACTTGTTGAGGAGGGCAGATGGACGAGCTCCAGATAGTAGATACAGTGGTAGCGGTACAAGTGGGTCACCTCCTAAAATGGTCTATTGGAAGAGTTGTGTTTTGAGAGCCTTGCGGAATAGAGTGTTGGAGGGTGATGGAGGGTTCTTTCCTGAGGGCGGAAGGTAGGGCATTCCAGTTCTTGGGGGCTAGGACAGCAAAACTGGAAGCCTCTTGCTTCGAGTCTTTTAAACGGGGGGACAGTGAGCTGGTTGCAGTGTTTGGTTCGTTTAGGTCTGTTAGAGGAAGCTCTGTGAATGGCTTCAGATAGGTACGGTGTGGCAGTTTGGGATAGGCATGCATGTGTGATGGACAGATTTGATGAGAATGTGCTCTCTCACTGGGAGCCGATGGGCGTCTCGTCTCGCCTGGGAAATATGCTCTCTTGGGGATGCCGAGGGCTGCTCTTAGTGCATTGTTTTGTGTGGTTTGAAGTTTATTCATGTTCTTGGAGGAAGTGCCTAGGAATAGGACATTGCAATAGTCGAGTTTAGCTCCCACTGTGGCCCTTGCTATGGCTTTGGGAGAGGTAGGGTTTGACGGCATTAATGATCTTGGTTGTAAGTGCCGCGGAGGAGGCGATCGCGTTTACTTGGCCGTGACATGGAGAGTGTGGTGTCTAGGAATACTCCTAGCGTTTTGGCAGCAGTTGCTGTGGTGACGGTAGTATTGTCAATGTTGAAGGACGCGTATTTGTTGTCCAGTTTGATGAGGACTTGTTTGGGAACTACCAGTAGTATTTCTGTCTTGTCTCCATTGAGACAGAGCCCGTTTGCCGCCATCCAGGCCTGGATGATGGAGTAGATCTTGTTGAGTGTGGCTGCATCTTGCTCATATGAACCTCTGAGTGGGAGGAGAACCTGGGTATCATTGGCATAGTTTGTGTAAGCTATTCCGTGATCAAGGTCGTTGAAGAGGGGGGTGGGGGAGGCTGAATATGTTGTAGAGGGTGGGAGATGTGCAGGAACCCTGAGGGACTCCACAGTGGATAGTGGTGGGGGTTGCACTATCGTGGTGCGAGAATAGTCTCAGGAGTCTTCCTTTGAGGATGGGAGTTATCCAGGAGGTGGCTTGATGAGAAAATTGTGCTGCGTCTTTAAGATGATTACAGAGAATCTTGTGATCCATAGTCATAGCACTTCATGCAATATCATACCCACGGCCAAAAACAGCACCCAAATTACAGCATTACAACTGAACTTCGGTCAGTGATTTACAACTTCAATAATTTCTAGAGGAAGCTGAAAATATCCTCACAGAAGTACGCTTGAATGGCCAGTAGGGATGTAAAATTTTCAATTACGCGTAAACCAACTTGCTCAGAAGCAGAGTGACAAAGTACGCAGAACAGACTCGGGGTATGTTCCCATTATAGGTTGCAAGCAATACAAATAAAATTAATGCAATTGCACAAGCAGTATTCGAGTTGGTCAGGTCAAATGACAACCTTTGGTAAAGTCGTTATGTAAATGTCCATTCAAAACGTGCTAGAGTAGAGCTTAAACATATACCTTTCTAGGCAAGTTGTTACAGCTGTTTGTGGCGGTCGAGGAGGTTGGGGGTAGTGAGAAATAAAACAAAAGTGTCAAAGCTCACCGCAAAGATTACTCTGCATACAAGAAATATTTCCATTAAGGCTCAGAGGACTAGTTGAGTCTACAAACGAGAGGCACCCAGTGAAAGTGAAACCATAATCCTCAGAAGAATGGTTATCAAGCACAACAGAAATAGGACATCTGTAGGTTTGCATCTTGGATTGGAAGCATTCATCAAGCACATATCACAAACTGTGAAAAGCATCTGCCACGTACAATGTCCAAACTCTCCAGTTTGGCATTAAGCTGACCCTGCCCAAGGCTGAAAATAAAAGGGAGTCTACAGGGGCAAGTTGGAGGCAGCGGAGTGGCTGCCAACAGCATGGACTTGAAGAACAGAGAGACAAGCGTTGTGTTGTGTACATCAGCACATTTCTGACACTGCAACTGCTCATCAGTAGCAACAAGGGCCAGATCAAAATCATTGCTGGCGAGACGAGCCAGGCCACAAAGAGAAAAAAGGGGAGTGTGATCAGCATAGGAGAATTTAAGGTAGCAGTGCAGGACCCAAAGCGGGGACCAAAGACGGCAAACTGAGACCGCGGGAAAATGAAATTTAGAACCAGGCTTGAGGTGGAGACCGATTGTTAGAGATCAAAACGCAAGAGCACGCCGGCTGGGTGATGGCCCAGATGGAGGAAAAATCCTGGTACACCAAACTACAGTGACTAAATAGGTTACATGCAGGAACCTGGTGTGTTACCTTTACTTTATTACATTTATATTGTGCAGCCATAGACCTACGGGTGTGAGGGCGCAGACAAAACAGATAGAAGACATGGAATAACCGGGAAATCCCCAAGTATCTCCAGAGCAGGGAAAAGAGAGCACCAAGATTCAAAGCCTGCTATTTAAAAAGGAAGGTTTTAAGACCCTTCTTGAAGTTACTCAGGTCTACGGAGCTTCTCAGCTGATCTGGCAGTGCCAGAGCCGCAAAGGCGAATGCGCCCCATTGTGCTTTTTTAGTTTGAAATTTGGGCTGGTGAAGCAGGTTCTGGTTATTGGAACGAAGGTTTCTAAGGCAAGATTTTATTCCTATGTACCGTTGTAGGTAGGTGGGCATAGTGCCCTTGAAAGGATATTCATGACTCCACGGGCAGCCAGTGCAGTGCTCAACGTGCCTCAGATACACGTGCCCTAAAAGCCAGTCCAGATACCACTCTGACCGCTCCATTTTGAAAGACCTGGAGACGGTTAATGGTTTTTTACTAGAACCTGCTAATAAGCTGCAGCAGTAATCTAATTTAGATCCTATAATAGCTAGAGCAATAGACTCTGCGTTAGGCTGAGAAATGGTCGTAGATGGGTCAACAATTTAATGTAGTAGGTGGCAGAGGACACAGTGCTGGCCATGTAAGACTTCATGTTGAGCGATTGATCCAGAACCACTCTCAAAATCTTTACCTTCGGGAGAGTGGGAATTTGAGCATCTCCCAGCTGAAAATATTTGTAGGCTGGGTCAAGTTTGGCTAAAATGCTATCAGATCCCACCACCATAAGTTCCGTCTTTCCACGGTTAAGTGCGAGATTGTTCAGCATCATCCATTGTTCAATGATGGTAAATATGCGGTTAAGTTCTTTCGTCCTGGTCATGCTGGCCCGTAAGAGGGATGACACATTGTGTGTCATCAGCATAGTTAGAAAAAAGTATGCCCTCCTGAGCAAGGTGGGCAAAGAAAGGGGCCATGAAGATATTTTTTATGCACGGTGACAGGCTAGCTCCTTGTGGCACTCCAAAAAGTATCTGAATTGCCGGTGCTTTTGCATTGCTGGCACATACCCTACTGGATGTGTTGGATAAGAAGGAGAGCAGCCAATGAGTGGCAGCCCGCGAACAATTAGCTACCGACATGAGCCTGTCTGACAGTATGGCATGATCGACAAGGTCGAATGCTGCAGATTGGTCCAAAGAGATTAGGAGAGAGATCTTCCGAGTATCCAATCTCTGGAGCAGTTGTGACTTAAGGTCCAGTGGAGAGGTCTCGGTGCCGAAGCCTTGTCTGAACCCTGACTGAAAAGGGTTGAGGATAGGGTAGGAGTTAAGGTGTTGAGCCATTTGGCTATAAGCAACCCGAACCAATATCTTTAATAAAAAAGGAGTATTGGTTATCGGCCTATAGTTAGTGGATACGTTCTGATCCAAATTGTTTTTTTTTTAATAATGGAGTAACCCAAGCTTGCTTCATATCATCTGGAACCGTACAATTCCGAAGTGAGGCATTGACGAATTTGCATATGGCCTGTGCCAGAGTCGTGGGGCATGTTTTGATAATAGTAGAGGCACATGGGTCTCCTGTGCAATTAGTGGCTTTCAGTGTATTGATAATGGATGCCAACTCCTCCTCAGATATGGGTACGAAGTTAAAGATGGGGATGTCTGGATCCCTAATAAAGGAATTGCCTACTAGGTGAGTGCCCAGAGTGTCAAATGCACTTTTTTTTGTGGATATGGATTCTCGAATACCATCCAATTTATTTACCATGGCATTCTGGATATCCAGACACCAATCGTTATTTTTAGTGATCAAAGATGCTGCAGGTTCTGGGACAACCTCTTGTTCTTTCAGGATTTTAAATAATTCCCTAGAATTATAGGTTGCCTGTAGGATTCTGGCGTCCAGGTGCGATTTCTTTGCTTCGGTAATGGCTCTTTTATAGGTGTTAGAGGCTTCTTTATAGTTGGATAATGCTATGGGAGACTGATTGTTTTTCCAGATGTAAAATAATTTAAGGGAGGCAGCTTTAAAGGTTTGGAGTTCGGAGGAGAACCAAGGATTAGTTATTTTCCTTTCTGATGGTTTCTTTTTATTTTTAATAGGCGCGAGAGAATTAGCCCCTAATTTGAGGTTAGAGCTAATTTTCTTCGAGAGAACGTCAGTATCATCTGTCTCAAGAATATGCAGGGTCTGAGTTGTGAGAGCTTTTATTTTATCCAGAGTTAGGGATTTAGTATTGTGATAGGAGATCGCTTCTGAGCGGACTGACTGGACTTTAGTGACGAAAGGTATAGTAATCGAAAAATGAACAGCATCATGGTCCGACCAAGGACAGGGTGATACTGATACGTCATGATAAGGACTATTGATAGCCGCTACCCAATCCAGGGTATGTCCCAGGTTATGGGTAGGGGCTTGGACTATCTGTGTAAAGCCCAGATCTGTGAAAGATTGCGCTAGTTCAGAAGCGGTCTTATCATCTGTATGACCCAGCCAGTAATTGAAATCACCAACCACTATAGAGCGGGAATTGGGTTTCAATAACGGAAGAAGATAGCGTGCAAAAGTTCAGTATCGCATTTGCCTAAACATGAGGGTGGACGATAAATTAGGACATAATTCAATGTAGTTTTAGAGTTGATCCCTATTTTTATGTGAAGAAAATCTATTCCTTCTATAAGGTGTCCCTCGATTTTCCAAGCTAGTAAAGATTTCCTTAAAATGCAGGCTACCCCCACCTCCCCTCCCTGACCCTCTATCCTGTCTAATCATACAGTACCCTTCTGGAATGGCAAGGTGTAGTGAAGGTCCTGACACGGCAGTGTCCCATGTTTCAGTTATCCTTATCCTTATCCAGTATATAACTTCCTAGTATATACTTGAAGGCATCCCTTACTCTCGTCGGGCCAGGGTATTATAGTAAATTATTTTTTTTTTAAAACAGAAAAATGCCCGACAGGAAACCTTATTGAGTATCCAGAAATAAATTCTTGAAGATTTAGTGTGTTGGTGGCGAAATGCTAAACGTAATTCCGCTCAAAGTTAACCATCCCAATCAAAGGTAGGCGAGCTCCACCTTAATGCAGAACAATATAGTGGTAACTTAATCTTTTTCTGCCTTTCAGTCAATAAGTAGTTACTCACTGCAAACAAATATACAAAAAAGTACCTATACATTTTCTTCGAAGTGCTTAGTACAATAGGCATATACAAAGTCATTAATGAATATTGAACACAAACACGACTAGTTTTGTAAGGGCATTAGACGCAAGCAATCAACCCATTAGAAAACAGGTTGGTCTTGAATCCTTACTAGCCGACTAAACCTCTCTAATGGTCACTGCAGGGTCAATTGACCAAGTCATGTGACATCCTAGAGCACAGGAGGATATGGCACATGGTTTTCTGGATGAAGGAGCCAGAACGCCTAAAACATCACAAGGAAGATATTTGGATTAAAATGCATGGCAAGTATGGGAGCCCGACTGACTAAAGCATCTTCAAAAATGGGCAATAAAGCAATACAGTACTAGCTGGGCTTGAGTAAACACTCCTAAATGCAGACAATACAGTAAAGACTTGCAGCATCTCATCCCTGAACCACCTAGTGACAAACCCGACAAGCTATACAAACAAAATAAGCATGCTGCATTTTCAACGTCCATTTAAGAGGTTGTCTGATAACCTTTGCTAAATATATTTCAGGTGACTATGGAACCCGTCCCTCAGATTCCTCAGACCTAGAAACGGCTGCAAATGCGGACTGGAAACGAAACACTTAGCACAATCCTAGGGCTATTAGAGTGGGTGTGTATTAGTGCCTGAAAGGATACAAGGTACATAAAAGCTGCACGTACCTCATTCCCGAGTACCACACGTTTCATCCATCCACAGTTGCGGAAGAACTGCGATCTAACCAAAAGGACAGAAGTCATTAGTAACTAAGTAATCAGATGGGAAGGGGAAAGGGTTGAGGTGATCTCTGTGGGAGAAATACTAAATTATCAGAAAGCACATTGCCACATGTAGACAACTAGTTCTAGAGAACCATCCCTCCGTCTTCATAACTAGAAATACTTATGTAGCAGCAAGACATAGGTGCTGGATTAAGAGGAGGTAATAATACCCTACTGCGATGGCAGACCATCCAAAACGAGAATACGTCCCTGGCAAGGAATCCGGACAGTGTTGCTTGGCAAGTGTACCATGGTGCGGCGGCACCCAATGCTGGCAACACAAGAGGGCCTCTTATCAGGACATCATGCTGCTCTTATTCAATGGAATAAAAAGTATAACTGCGCCATCAGCAGCAGTCTGCCAACAACCTACAAGCTTTGCTCTCTTGGCATTAGCAGGAGACTAACAAATAGGTCACAACAAAAGCTTATGTAGATTTAGGGAAGAATAAAGATAGCTCTGTGGCTGTGTGCTCATTGCAGACATTTGTGAGTAACCTCTGTGTTACAATCCCTCTAGTGTTCTCTCATCATTTCATCCTTCAAAGATAGAAAATGTTTGCCTTTGAGTTTGACAAGTGATCAGAACGCAACTAGTTGCTATTGCCACTTCATAAATTGACAATAAAAAAGAAGCCACTTGTTTACCTGAATACATTCCTAATAGCAAGTCCTCGAGGCTTGTTAGAAAAGGTGCCTTTTCCATTACTGGTCAGTTCATAACTGTCTAAAATTCTACCCATATAAAGACCAGAACAACAAAGTAGTTGCAGCAGGTGCTCACGCAGCTCCTTTTACTCTCGACTACCATCAGCAATCAGGCACAAACAATCAGGAATGGAACTACAGGTGACTGAAATTAGTATTTGGAAGCTTGGTAGCCAGGGAGCTGCACTAGATTTCAAAAGAGATCAGGTTATTTGTGTCATCCTTTTTAAGCATATTATAGCAACTCGTGGCCAATTCCAGTTTCTAAAATCTGTAAGAAAAGGTTACATCACCCAATTTGAATGGTACTCAATGTACTGATATCTGAAGAATGCACTGTGGTATACAATTGGATTGTCTTAGGTTTGAGGGGACAGGATTATTTGTAATTCTTTTCAGTTAGTGTTTTGATTAAACTGTGTGCCACCCAGCCCTACAGGTATGAGGTGTATGAGCCACTTTTACTACCTAGAAATAGGCAAAAAAAAAAAAAAAAAAAAAAAAAAAAAAAAAAAAACTGTAGAAATACTCACAAGAAAATATAGGAAACTGGCACATTGGAGCCTTGCTCTCTGTTTTCATCAACACAGTCCCATGCATAGGTTTGGATCAGTAATACACAGTGCTACAGGAATAAACTCCCGTATTACCACCTGATCGGAAAAAGTACAAATGTTTAATGTGCATGAAATATTAATGAAGATTGCCCATGCTGAGAGCGCTGGACAGTCTTGATTCTATTAAAGACAAGGAGGCGAGCATTATGCTTTCTTCCTTTATTACTGCCAATCAGCACTTTCAAATTTAAACACGTTTTTTTTTTTTAAAACTTATCAACATTTTGTTCATGTCCCCTTCTTTGAACTAAAAGGGTGATAGTTTCTGTCCTTTTACCCAAAACAAAAAACAAAACTGTCTTTGAACTACAAACTCCCAGGTTCCCCTGCCTTCTTGTAGTTCAGCCTGAAACAGCCCCTTGTCCAATCAGGCTCCATCTTCTGCTATATGCTCCCCTTCCGTGATACGATCCTCCTCTTTCTTTGGTGGTGAATGTCTAACCAACTTAACCGCAACTGCTGACTTCAACTGACTGGACTGCAGCCTTTGTCTGAACTTTAACCATCCAACGGAATTAAACTCAACTGCCAGATATTGGAGATGCAGCTGTCTCATGCCTGTTTCTGATCTTCTCCTGTAACCAAGAAACAAACAATCATAAGGGTGGGTTCTACTTCAAGTCATCTATGTTACACTGCAATCCCCAAACTTTACTGTACGTAACTGATATCTCTCATAACTGGGTGGGATATAATGCTCACCTCCTTGTCTTTAATAGAATCAAGACTGTCCAGCGCTCTCAGCATAGGCAATCTTCATTCTATGGCGAGACAGGAGGCGAGACAGGAGGCGAGCATTATGCTTGTTCAAAGCTGTCAATTACTGCATTCGCTATCTGGGAGATAGGTTTAAAATAAAAGGTTTTGAATGTAGATTCATTAGACCAATCCGCAGCTTTCATAATGTCTTGCAACGGTACCCCCACTGAAAATGCCCTGGACGCCATTGCACCTCTTACGGAATGAGCCCCAAACTGCCCCAAGTCAATGTCTGCCCAGTGCATGACTTCCCTGACCCACCTCGCTATGGTGGCTGTCGCTACAGCGTGAAAAGGTTTCCTACGCGCAATCAAGAGCTGAGTAACCCCTCTGGGCCTACACCGCGCAGTAGCTACTTCGTAATCCTTAATGCATTGTGCTACGCATAGTTTAATGTTATTTGGAAAATACGGGTATGTTATAATCGATGAGTCTGACTTTGTCCTACTTGCCACGTTAAAAGCCACCCCTTCCGGGTATAGCTCCTCATGGTAGATGGTGCCCATGAGTCCCTGATACAGTCGGAAGCGAGTTGCGAAATTCCTGGCAGATGCCATCTCTGCCCGAAACCCTGCAAGCCATCAGGCGAAGTGTGTACCCCATGACTAGTGGATGGAATTGCCCGTTCAGGTCCTGAAGAATGTCCATCCTGCGAGGAATCACTCTCGGGAAATCCATAGAAAGTTCCATCACTACTGGAAACCACGGCTGCGACTTCCAGATCGGAACCACCAAAACTCTGCGCACTTTCGCTAGAACTCTCGTTATTGCGAACGGGGGAAAGGCGTAGTGAATCGCTCTCTTCCACTGCTGTAGGAATGCGTCCATACCCGCTGCCGCCGGGTCTATCCTCCAACTGAAGAATTTGGGTATCTGAGCATTTAGCCTGGATGCGAATAGGTCGGTGTCCAGGGGTCCCCATAAGGTTTGAAACCTCTGAAAAATCTCTGTCGGGAGACTCCAGTCGCTGGAGTCTACCAAATATCGCGAATTCCAGTCCGCTATCGTGTTTTGCACTCCTGGCAAATATTCTGCTGATACCAATATTTGTTGCCTCAGGCAATAATGCCAAAACTCTTTTGCCAACTCGGCCAACATCCCGGAGGAGGTCCCTCCCAGTTTGTTGATATAACGAACTGCCGATATATTGTCCATCTTTAGAAGGACGCAGCATTTGGCGCGGTCCTTGGTAAAGGCCTGCACTGCGAAAGACCCCACCAGAAGCTCTAGGCAGTTTATGTGGAGAGACAACTCTTGATTGGACCATTTCCCTCCTGTTTGTAAGGAGCCGCAACGCGCCCCCCAACCTGCTCTGCTCGCGTCTGACTCTATAACGATGTCTGGGGTGTCTCCGAAGATGGCCCGGCCATTCCAAGCTTCCATGTTTTGCAACCACCATTGGAGTTCGGTGATGGCTTCCTGGTCTAGTGTCACTAACTGATGGTAACTCAGCCCTTCCCTGAGGTGTCTTATCTTCAACCTCTGAAGAGCCCTGTAATGCAGCGGACCGGGAAAAATAGCTTGGATGGAGGCTGCGAGCAGTCCTACTATCCGGGCTAGACTGCGAAGAGATACAACTTTCTTCGCAACTGTCGCTCTCAACTCCTTCTTTATTCCTCTCATTTTTACTGCGGGCAGCTCTAGAGTGGCCTTCTTTGTGTCTATTACAAAACCGAGAAAATCCATCCTCAGCGATGGACTCAGTTCGGATTTTTCATCGTTTATGACGAAGCCAAGAGAGGTGATGAGATCGCACACCCACAAAGCCTGCGCTCGCAGGCTGTCGGCGCACTGACCCAGTATGAGGATGTCGTCCAGGTATAAGATCATCCTGATCCCCCTCTCGCGGATTGCTGCTGCAACCGGACGCATGATCTTTGTGAAAGCCCATGGCGCTGAGGCCAGGCCGAAGGGCAGACAGGTAAACCGCCAAATGTCTTCCCCCCCATCGGAAACGGAGATATCTCTGGTACTGCGTCGCTATCGGGATCGAAAGATAGGCGTCTTTCAGATCTAACCTTACTAACCAGTTCCCTGTTCTGAGAAGATCCCGCAGTAGGTGGATCCCCTCCATTTTGAAGTGTCTGTACACTACCCACTCGTTCAAATTCTTTAGATTGATGACGGGCCTCACTTTCTCTCCTCTGTGCACCAAAAACATGTTGCTGAGGAAACCCTTGCTTTGCAATCTTTCCCTCTCTATCGCGCCTTTGTCCGCTAGGCCCTGGAGTTCGCTGTCTAGTCGCTGTCGTTCTGCTAAGGGCATATGCATCTGCGCTGGTTCTTGCGGCTGAGTGGGGTCGCCTACAAATTCTAGCTGCATGCCCGAAACCGCTTGCAATACCCATGCATCGCTGGATAACTCTTGCCATGCATTCAAGAACCAACGAGTCCTGCCTCCCATAAGGAACGCAGTGCGTTGGGTACTCACCGCTCGGAGCGTTCGCCTGCCTGTAGGAGCCTCTTCTGCGGTTTCTGGGAAACCTGGATCTAGTAGGAAAGAAGTTGTCCTGTTGTCGATTGTCCCAGTATTGGGCTCTGTGTCCTTGAGGTCTTCTGGATTGACTGAAAATGACCGGACGCCCGACCTCTTTGCCGTCCGGTCCCGGCAAAAACCCGGCCTGGGAAGATCCGCTTGATGGAATTCTGCGCCTTCTCGAGTGCCGAGTATGTCCCCATAAACTGGGATCTCTCTTTTGCGAAAGTGTCGCCAAAAAGCAGACCTTTCACCTCTCCTCCCGCCTCATACGAGGCCAAATCGCGAAATTTTCTGTCTATTTTAAGTAGGACCCCACGTCTCCTTTCTGCTGACAGGGCGCAGTTAGCGTTACCCAGCAAGCAAACCGCTCTCTGAGCCCAATTACCCAGTGCCACAACGTCTACTGGCTTGCCGGTGTCTGCGGCTTTCTCCGCCAGGTCCATTATTTTTGCGAGCGAATCTGCCATGTCTAGAACTCTGTCCTGGCATCCCCGCCATGCTCTATCCACACCTTTTCTAATATCTTTTGTTGCCTTCGTGACAAAGGTCACCATCTTTGGGTCCAGTTCTGGAGTCTCAGAGACCTTCCCTGGTAACAGTGGTCTGGGGCACTCTGCTCTCATTTTCACCCTTACTTCCTTATCCAGTGGCTTCCTTATATGTAGTGCCATATATTGCGCCACTCTGGGCGAAGGCACCCACTCCGGGGACCTGGGATGAGCGATCGATTCGGGGTTGAACATCTCAAGCAACCCCTCTTCATCCTCCTCTCGAGGTTCTTGAGACGACATTGGCTGAGGCATGACAATGTCCTCTTCGCCTTCGTCATCTGGCGAGTATCCCGCGTCCTCCATGAACAGTTTAGATACGATTTTCCTACACTGGATTCATTTTGTAATTGATGGAAAGAGGCTTGTCAAGGAAAAAATAAATACAAAATTGGTCCTACCGTGAGATCTTAAGTCATCAGTTACTGAGGCGGATCGCTTAAAGCCTTCACACACACAAAAAGGCTTCTTGTAAGCATATGAATGTTGCGAGGAGCCCTGCAGAGCGTCACAGGAATGTTCATCTTGCATTGTGTCCAAGAATTTTTCGAATACTGAGGCACCTTGGATTCTATTGAAGGGCTTTTCCGCCCGAAAATACATGGTTCATGGTGGCATTTGACAGAAATTGCACTTTATATCTGATGATGTATGATATAGCATTCATAACGCGCCCGTACACAAGTGTTTCAAGGTTGCCACAAGACAAGGGAGGGGAGACAGGGGAGACAAGACAAACGATCCTACTAGGCCTTGTGACATTGGGATTGTGCAAGTGCAACAGCGAGAAGTGCAGGGGGAACGTATGCAGACGTGCGATCAGGGTAGCATGGCTCTGAGTAAGTGCAGCACGGCTCTGGATAAGTGCAAGGAGGCTGGGGGGGCAGGGAGGGCTGTAGGGTTACAGTTACACCCCCCAAGTGCGCAGTAGGCCAGGAGGCAGTGCAAGGAAGACTGTTCATGGAGGAGCCTGGTACTAAGTGAGACTGAGGGTACCAAGCAACCAGTCGGCAACACAGACGGGTAGGTTAGCAAGGAAGCGACGGAGAGAAGGCAGAGGAGAAAAGGAAGGCCTGGAGCCACTTCCAGAACTACAGGTGGTCCGGCTCAAGTTTGAGAGGGGCAGGAGGCCGTTCCAGAGGGAGGCACCGGCAGAGGGGCGAGATCTACCTCCCACTCTGCTTGGAGAAGCGTCTGACCCTCGGAGTTAGAGGTAGCTGAGCCACAGGCTCTAAAAGGAAGTTATTTAGGCATAGTGAGGTCCCCGGCCTCTGAAAGCCTTGTGGACGATGCAAGGGGTCTTAAAATTGATCCTGGCCACCAGTGGGAGCCAGTGGAGGGATGCAATCCCTGGGCTTGAGGCCAAGGATAAGTCAGAGTGCTGTTCTGGATTAGTTGTAGGGGACGAAGAGCTGAGTTAGTAAGATTGAGAAAGAGGCTGCTGCAGTAGTCCCACTCCTCCTCCCAGTCCAAGGGCTCTGGAGACAGTGAGCTTCTGGGGGAAGTACAAAAAAGGTAGAATACCTCTGAGGAGGTGCAGCTGGAAGTGGGCCTTCTTGGGAAGGTCTGTGATGCAAGGCGAGAAGGAGTGTGTGTAGTTGGAGATGAAACCAAGGTTTTTTGCCTCACAGGAAGGCGGGGGAAGTGGGCCCAAGCAAGGCGGCCAGAGTGAGAGGGAGCATTGAGCGGGGGTCCCAATGAGAAGTATCTCAAACTTACTGGCAATAAGGAAGAGATCGTTGGGGGCGCATCAATCCTGAGTCACGTATAGACAATCAGGAATGAGCGAGGAAAGAGAGGAGGCTGAGGAAAGCCTGACAAAGAGCCGAGCATCATCCACATAACACTGAAAGTTAGAAGAGAAGGTGGATTTCAGGTGTGCCAAAGGGACCAGATAGAAATTGAAGAGCCAGAGTGAGAGGATAGAGCCCTGGGGACACCACATGTGGAGACAGAGGTGGTGGAGAGAAAAGGACCCAAGTTGGACCTAGGCGGGTCAGTCCAGGAGGAAAGGCGGCCAGCCACGCAAGGGCCTGACCCGTGACGCCCAGGTTCTCACAGTCGATTGGTCAGGATGGCGTTATTGACTGTATCAAAAGCAGAATAAAGGTCAAGGAGGACGAGGATAGAGGGAGAGCTGGAATCAAGATTAGATAGCAGATCTTAACGGGTGTTAAAGGAGAGCAGTTTCCATGCCTCTGAAGCCAGACTGATGGTCATGGAGACTACCAATAGATTCAGTGTGTGGAGTAAGCTGGGAGAGGGCCAGCTTTTCCAGGAGTTTGCCCGGGAAAGGAGTGATAGAAATCAGGTGATAGTTTGCCAGACAGGTAGGATCGGCAGAAGGCTTTTTTAGGAGGGGGGCACAAGGGAGTGCTTGAGGCGAGAGGGGAAAGATCGAGTGGCGAAAGAAGGATTACAAAAATCAGCCAAGGCTGGTGCAAGGGTGAAAACGTGGTCCTTAATTGTTCTGGAGGAGCAGGGGAACACCTGTTTGGACTAAACTTTCATAGATCTGACTTGTCTGGAAACATTGTCGGGTGCATTCAGAGAAAGGTAGAGGAGAGGGAGATGCGGCCAAAGGGGGCCTGGGAGAGAGGAAAGAGGGCAGAATGTCCTGGTTTTAATGGTGACGTGAGATGCCAAGGCCATACAGAGGGCCTGGGAGGGAATGGGAGAGGTGGAGACTGCAGTAGAATTGGCCAAGCTCCTTGCAGATTTTAAAGATTTCAGCTGTGTTGTTTGAGGCTGCAGAGACTTAGGCTTGGATATGGATCCTCTTCTTGAAGAAGACAGTATGTATTGCCTTTGGAGTAGGTGGCAGGACAGTTTATCAGAGGATGCGCCCAAAGCCCTCCACTTCCTCCAAGTCACCCTGCACTTGCATTTCAGGGCAGCAACGTCAGTCTCATACCAAGAGTTGCACTTGAAGGTAGGCTTCAGACTGATTCTCATGACAGGGGCAAGGGTGTCCAAGATGTTGGAGATGGAAATGTGCAAGTTAGAGAGGGCTGCGTCGGGGGTGGGTGGGGTTTATAGGGGAATCAGCCGCAGGAGTAGGAAGAGCAGAGAAATTGTGGCAAAAGCATCCACCGACACTCGCTTCATGGGCCGAATGACCGAAAAGGAGGGTGGCAGTGCCTTGCCTGGGGGACAAGAAGTTTCAGGTGGGAGGAGAGCAGAAAGTGGTCAGTCCAAGAGAAGAGTAGTAAGGGGGTTAGAGAGGGGGATGTCTGAGGAAATTAAAAACATCCAAGGGGTGACGGCAGAGTTTGACGGAGCAGAGGGTAGAATGGAGAGGGAGAGTTGCAAAGGTTACGGAAGAATACAGGAGGAGGGATTTGAAGCATCCAGGTGGACGTAGAGGTCTCAGGAGAAGTTGAGAGGCAAGGAGAGAAGAGGAGAGGTCAGCCCACTTTGAGAGGAAGAGGGTGATCTGGCTAGGTGGCATGTAGATGGTGGTCAGAGAGGCCAGGTGAACTAGAGAGCCTGCAGACCAGGCATTCAAATGAGGAATAGGCCTGCGTAGGAATGAAAGAAGCAGGGACCCACTCAGGAAAGAGCAGGGTCACTCCTTCTCCGGGCCAGTTGATTCTGGGATCGGAGAGGATCTTGTCACCATTGGGGAAGAGTGTTAAAACTCGTGACAGAGCTGGTCATGAACCAAGTCTGTGTGCGAGGACATCCTGGTCAAGGTCTTCGAGGAGGCGGCAGATGTCAGAGGAGGGTTTGACAGCAGAGCGAGAGTTGCGACGTGGAGCATGATGCGACTTTCCACGGTGGTGTTCAGGAGTGAGGTACACCCAACCTAAGCAGCAGAAGGAGTATAAAGAAGTGGCATAGGGGTCAGAGAGGGTGCCAGAGCATAGGCAGGAGGAGGATGGAGGTGGCAGAGGAGTAGCAGTAGAAGAGAGGGAGTTCATAAGACACAGGCAACACCCATCGAGGAGGAGGAGATGGGGCTGAAGGCCCTGGACCATCAATGTACCATTCATATAGACATTAATGATGGTCTTAGAGGATTGGAAGTAGGACAAGAGGGCATCCTACTATGTGCCACCATTAATGGGAAGAGGAGAAGAAAGGAGAGAGAACAGAGACCACATGAGGGGTCCATAGACCTGGAGAGCTTACGACAAAGATGATGTTGGCGAAAGTGTCTGGGTTTGAGGCCAGGATATACCCCCTTTCTTTGACTTAGCGAGAGAGATAGGCGAGAGCGTAGCAGTTTGAGAAGATGGGAGAGATTGAGAGCACCACAGAGGGTGCGAGGAGGCAAGAGTGGAGCGTGCGGGAGGCGAAGCAGCACAGCCCAGATCCACGCACCACAGGAGGCACCAGATGAGGGTTCAACAGAAGGGGGCGCACAGGAGGCACAAACACGTAACACCACAGGGGAATGCAGGACCAGCCAGGACAGAGGATGTTGGGAGGGGTTGCGGTGGGTAGGTGAATAGTAGATTTTTGTGCCTTGCTAGTAGCTTGCAACTTGACATTTTGAACACTCACTGTATGACATCATTTGAATGTACATACACACATTAAATTATGAGTTTGTCTTCTTGATGTGCTCAATTTCAAAATGTTCTTACTGTGCAGTTCACACATTTTTTAATGATGCGTACTGTTAGGAACTTTTAGTTTGAGCTATGGGTAGCAGTAAAATGTATCTTTCCTGGAAAAGCCCACTCTGGGAATCCAGCAGGAGTCAAAATACCCAGCAGAACAAAAAGGTGGCCGATATAGGTGATGAAGTGGGGCCTATACCACAACACAGTGGCAGATTCAGCAGACACGTTGTCTGAATCGGCAGTACTGCCTAATGAAGCCTCTACTACTCCATCCCCATTTCTCACCTTCAGTGATGCTCAGCGGCCTTACTGTTGCATAAAGCACAATAGAAGCAACAAGGATGCATTTACCTTATGTGTCAGTCACGCAACACACACATCTCCCTATACAAGACACTTGCGGTGTGCCGAAACTGAACTCTACATATCATCAGCTTATTCCCTCACACTGCACCCGCCCTTCAGTTTGAGACCTTGCGAGTATGACAAAGGGATGGCCACACCATATTTTTGTTACCCTGTGTTTCAAACTAAATGTACTTTGCATGCAGCCGACTTGTCACATATGAAAGTCGACTCACAGTTCTTGAGGAGGCTTCCAGGTTAAGTTCTCTCAGGAATTTTACTGGCTCACTGGATTGTGCGTGTATTTTTGAGCATCTATCGATCGGTACATGTGAAACTCACGGGTTGGAAACTGGCATCTTGTGCTAATGTTATCCGATCCATTGTCCTAAGTTCACGTGCCCTTGAGGCAGTAAATCGGATCACCCCGCCCCTCAAGCTGACAGACGCTTACGCCCCTTGCCACAACACCAGTGCACGTCTCATTTGAACGTCTGTGTGCAGTGCATTGATGTGTCTCCATGGAAATGTCAAGACGCCTCTTTCCTCAATAAGTATCAAGAAACCCATTCAGATCAGACAACAGTGGAGTTTCTGCTGCCTTAGAGTCCATCTATTTCATTACGAGCCTTCACAACTTTTTTGCGGTGTCCAGCTATCTACCAAGTACGACGTACTGAGAACAGGTACTTACACTACCTCAAATGAATTAATGGTATTAGCGCTTTATAATTACAACTTTAATATAAATTTACAAGTGTCTTTTATAAACCATTTTTTAAAAATGTATATTTACATGACGTTTGCCAATGCAAAATTTCCAATTTTGGGCCCATTCCTTTTGTCTTTGCACTATGGGTTTTTGAAAAATGTCAGTCTTGTCTTCATTTTATTTCACAGTGCCTTTTAAACTAAAAAACATGTTGCGTTACTTTAGCCAAATTACACATTTTTTACTTTTCCACACACAGTTGCTTTTATACTTCAATAAATGAATTATGGATACAATTCAGCCCTACCTATACGAGGCGGAATATACAGAAGACAAAATACTTGAGAGATTGAAGGCGAAAAGTGAAAGATGTAAACATTGATGATCAATCAATCACAGGATTCTGATCCTAGTCACATGGAAGACGTTTCCATTTGGTATTCCTACCTTCGATGTCAGGTAATGCCAACTTTAGTGGAGAACTGCTGTTGCTGAGAAAAATCTGGCTGCTTGGCCTACATAGAAGAATCTCCACCCCATGTGTTGCCCAGCTGCATGACTTCAGGGCAGCCTGCCTTACGAGATCAGTCTTGAGAATGACGATGGTCCTGATGCACGAATTTAGAGCAACAGTAGCACTTGTTTGGCAAGTAACTAGTAGGTTGTGTTTTTACATTTTAGCATTTCATGTTGCTCTTCTACTAAATTTTAAGTGTGATGGGAGAACGAAGATAAAAATGTTCAAAAGGTATAGGTCTTACTTCTGGCCAAACTATTCAACATTGTATTTAATCATGGCATTACAATAACTTTTACCTTAAAGAAAAAAAAACACTTACCCACGTTTCTATTTTTTATTGTTGGAAACAATACACATTTCTACATCACCCTTACTTGAAAAGAAAAGAATTGTACCGTCAATACTTTACTCACAATGGTACCTTTTTCAAACATACTAATCCCTTAGAGTTTAGATGATAGAATATAAAAGCAAATATGGAATTCATTCAACAACATTTTCTGTGTTTGTTACACAGATGCTACAGACTCATGTTATGTCCTATTGAGCAGGCACATAGTGGATTTATGGAAGACTCAGATTGTGCATTTGATGAGTAATGCCTGCCTGTGTGGTTCTAACTGTTCGTGAACACGTCCCTAGTGATTCGGACACTAGACAGGACTTCTAAAGGCCATACCACAACCACAGCAGTATAGTTTGTTGTTGGTATATTCCATCAACCTTTGACCAAAACATTTAATTTCAGTAACAAACAAAAAAATATGTGCAAAATAATTTTGCACTTAATTTTTAAAAATATTTAAGGCATACATTAGTTTTCTAAAATTGATTAGCAGAATGTTCTAATGAAAGTTTTCTTGATTAGAAAACACCCATTTGATTAGCAGTATTATACTAACATTTGTAATGTCACCAGAAATTATTTGTACCCAAAACATAAATTGAGCACCAATACAGTATTTGTGTATCGCTGAAGACTGTAGTGAGATGGGTGTCTGTAAAATGTACAGGTTAGCTGCATGAATGGAAACAGAAATATGATGAAAAAGGCCCTGAAAACAGTTCAGTGCAAGGCTCTGTGCAGCTGGGTGCAGTCAGCGTTGCACAGGGCTGAGTCTCGTATTGCATGCTTGACCCATTGGTTGCTGTGTAAGGAGAAGTTCAGAAGTTTCATAATCAAAATCAAAAATGTTTAAAGGAATGTCAAAGCCTGAGACGAAGTACGTAGTATGGTGTCGTGGTAGATAATTGTCAACTTCAGGTGGACAAGACAGCCCTTGCCGGTCAATGATATCAACTGTTTTCAATATAGTGCTAAATACAACTATCTAGGGAGGGCAGGGCCGCTAACAGACCTCAAAACAGGAGTCAGGTAGGCCCAAGCCTAGCATTCCAGCCCATGCACCCATGGAAGTGTTATTTCAGTCAGTTTAAATGTATTTCAGTCAGCAGACCATAAAAGTATTAACAATACAAATCAACCTAAATTTGTGATACAGCCACAAAAACAATCTACAAAATACATTACTCAAGGTTGTTTTTTAAAACAGTTAAAAAAAAAAAACACATCATAGTATTCCCTTTAATGCCTATAAATAAATTCTTAAACGCAGATTATACAAAGCACATGTTATTATAAAATCAATATACCCTGCACTGGCATATGACTGCTATGGTTTATAGTCATTGCATCGAAAACAATAATGTCGAAAGTCGAAATAAAAAAAAATGTCGAAAACAAAAAAGTCGAATTTCTTTTTCATTACTTTTTTATCCGAAATGGGGGTTCCCCTCCAACCCCCCTTTTTTTCCTATTTTTTATTTTACCCCCTTTTTTTACTTACTAAACCCAAAATATACATATAAATAAAAAAATTAAACATTCAACTTTTTTTTCTCGACATTTTGTTTGACATTTTTGTCTTTCGACTTTTTTCTTCGACTTTTTGACTGCTATGCTAGCAAACTCTTAAATGCAGAGAGGCAAGTAAATTCAAGACACATTGTTACCCCTGTTCCTACACAGTACTCTAGATTTAAGGGATACGTGATCTTGCCCTTCATGCACTCTTGAGATAATTGACCCGACTACTGAATGCACAGCTAAATCATCTTTTGAATTAACACACAATGCTAGGGCTTCATTCACAGTTCTGACTATCTGCACCTAAACAGTGGCATACAACATCTTTTTTCTTTAATTGATAGCATGAGGGGCATAATAAAATAAAGTGCATCACATTCTTGATTTAATTTGAACAAGCAAGACTTGTGTTCAAAGTTCCATCCGTTCCGAGGTTCGGCTAAAAGGTATCTCACCCGCCCGGAGCTTGAGATAGAGAGTCCTTAACATTTTGGGGAAACAATGTTGAAATGGCTTTCATATCGAAGGCTCTGCTTTAGGTCCCAATATTTCCCTCCTCTGACGCTACTTAAGTTATCGACCAGGGTTCCACTTGCTTCGCTATACAGAAGGGCTTCCTTGTTCCATTTTTTTACCCCATGACCTATCGGTTGGGGGTTCTTGCCAGCACTGGCTAAAACCCAACGAATTAATAGCATCCCTAAGGTATCTCATTCATGCCAGAGAACAACCTCCCTCCAATGATAGAATGTCTAAAAGTGCCGATCTATATGCAGCAAGCCCTGGAGAAGACCATACCCTGATCCAGTAAAATATGGGGTTTGCCTTACATAAGTGGCCAATTTTCTGCACATCAACCTCTAGGAAAACAGGTACATTGGGAGTTCTGCTAGGGAGTATCAGCAGGTTTTTAATACGGGTTTCACTTATAGTCAGTTTACTGCAATTAGTTCCTCCCCATAACTCTCCCCCATAAAGTGCTGCTTGTAAAGTTGCGGCATATGCTGCCAAGGATACTTTTACTGCCCCATTACCATATTCCCTAATAATTTGGGATATCCATTTGTCTACAAATCGACCACCCAAATAATCGTTACCTACTCATCACATTCCCCTTGAAGAGTTAGACAGTCTGTTCACCCCTCTAGTGTTGTTTAAATCTGTTAAAAATCATTGTCTTCATTTATTTTCACATTTATGGCAGTCTCAGACCAGGCCTCAGCCAACCCATCCCCTACTGGGTGTGGAGTTCCACAAGGCTCGTGCACCTCTCCCACACTCTACAACCTCTTCACTCTACCACTATTCAAGGATTTAGAAGAATTTGGCATAACTTTCACCAATTATGCCGACGATACACAAATTCTTCTCCATCTAACCGGTGACTATGAGCAAGACTTGAAAACCCTACAGCAGATCTACGCTATCATACAGACTTGGATGGCAGCTAACGGCTTCTGTCTCAATGGGGACAAAACTGAAATCCTACTAGTTGGCCCCAAGGAGACTTTAAAAAAACTGGACACCAAATACTACAACTTCTATATTCCCTGCTTCAACCGCGGTAAAAACTCTAGGCGTCTTCCTGGACTCCACCCACTCCATGGACAGACATGTTAGCTATATCGCGGCTTCAGCAGCATTCACAACTAAAATCATTAATGCCAACAAAAACTTCACCTCTCATCCAAAAACCGCCTCAATATTGCAAGAGCCACAATAGGGGCAAAATTGGACTACTGTAATGTCCTCCTCCTAGGTACTTCATCCAAAAACCTTACTAAACTACAAATATCCCAAAACAATGCCCTCAGAGCCGCGCATCTCTAAGAGAGAGCATATCTCTCAGGCTAGACAAGACGCCCACTGGCTCCCTATCAAAGAGCGCATTCTTTTCAAGGCTCTCACAATCACCCACAAATGCCTATCACAAGCTGTATGTCCTTATCTAAACAAATACACCAAGCACCTTCCACCAGACCCAAACGTGACCTATACTCACACCAACTCATAATCCCCGCCTTTAACAGAGCCAAAGCAGGAGGCTCTAGTTTTGAAGTGCTTGCACCCAGATTATGGAATGCACTCCCGCTCAGACTTAGGAAAAAATCTTCTCTCATGGCCTTCAGAAAGGCCTTGAAGACCATTCTTTTTAAGTAGACCATACTCTCTCTGCTGCTATGCCTTATAACCCCACCTTACTGTATATTACTTACCTTACTGTGTACCGTATAACTACCACCTTACTGTATAACATCTATGCAAACCAACAATGTAACCAACACGTAAACTGTATGTAACAACTACACTGTATGTTTAACCTAACACCAAGACTTTCTCCCATGTAACCAGCACCTAAGCAAATATTCTTGTAACAGCGCCATGATGCCTGAGGGGCGTTGTGCGCTTTATAAATGGAAATAAATTTTGTATTGCAAAACTCAAAAGCTAACTAACAATTGGAAGGGGTATTTATCGCTATTAGCACTCGGAGCCACCATCTGGGGTGCTGATACTTTTTTTTGTTTTTAAGGAAACGAGGCTTTGCGCAATTCATGCTTCCCTTAAAAAGAAATTCCACATAGTTCTGTGATTAGAAATGACAAAGTTACTCACCGTAGTGACTACCTTACTCCTAGTCCCCTTTCCTTCATACTTGTGGGACATTTGGTCCATCGGGACGGGCCTGTAGCACTTAAACTTTTTTGTCCTTTTATTTTTACAGAGGGCCACCGCACGGGACCACAGCCCCCGCCTTCCTGAGCTTCGCCCCGCGCATCGCCCTTCAGTCCTTTTCTATCGCCAGGTCCAGGACCATTTACCAAAAATTGAGGATACTTAGAGGGGACGGCGAGCGGGCGTATGGAGGAAAGGGGACTAGGAGTAAGGTAGTCATTACGGTGAGTAACTGCAATACTCCTACGTTCCGTCACCTTTCCGCCATACTTGTGGGAGATTACCATGACC
This sequence comes from Ambystoma mexicanum, assembly GCF_040938575.1. Lineage (NCBI taxonomy): Eukaryota > Metazoa > Chordata > Amphibia > Caudata > Ambystomatidae > Ambystoma > Ambystoma mexicanum. The sequence continues at coordinate 480,439,120 of NC_090938.1, forward strand.
AAAAAGGAAAATGGGTGGATGGAAATTTCCCTTATTGGAACAAATTCTTAGGAACTGCCTGGCCAAATTGGGCATCAGCCTTGGAGCTCAGGTAAAGACAATGTTTGCAAAAAGCCGAAGGGGAAGCCGACTTAGCAGCCTTCGCTATGGACTCCAGAGGGACGTATTTTCGGAAGGCAACAGAGGCCGCTTTGCCACAGACCAGATGTGCATGAATGCCCTTTCGGGGCTGAAGGCCTTGAAATCTGTAGGCCTCGGAAATACATGAAGATATCCAGCGAGAGATGGACGCAGGTTTCCCTTTTGGGTCACCAAAAGTAACAAAAAGTTGTGAAGAACTCCTAAGTTCGCTTGTTTTGTCGAGCTAAAACTTTACAGTACTGTCTGACGTCTAGGTTGTGTAAAACCTCCCTCGGCATTTGAGACCAGGTTCGGGAAGAAAACCGGTAAAGATATTGACTGGTTTAAGTGGAATTCAGAAACAACTTTGGGAAGGAAAGAAGGGTGAGTGAGAAGCACAACCTTATCCTTGTGGAAAGTTAGGAACAGATGTTCAACAGAGAGCTTGAAGCTCACTTATCCTTCTCGCAGATGTTACTGTGATCAAGAAAGCCATCTTCCAAGAAAGGTGCTTGTGCTCGGTAGTGGCCATAGGTTCAAAAGGCTTGTGACACAAGGCAGTGAGGCCCACATTCAGATCCCATTTGGGATGAGGAGGCCGAACCGGTCGAAAAAGATGAAAACAACCTGCAAAATGTATCTTGATGACTGGGTTTGCCAGTGAAAAAGAGCAACTGTCTGGACAGATAAGCCGTAATGACGGATAGGTATGTCCTGCATGATGAGACATGGATGCAAGAGGCTGCAAGGTCTGATACAAAAGAAAAGACACAGTCAACACAAGCCTGTCAGGGATCAAGCTATTTAGCTAGACCCCAATGACAAAAAAAAGAAAAAAGTAAAAAAAAAAAAAAAATGGGAATAGCCATTTGCTCATGTACTGAGCTCTTGTAGAAGGCTTACGCGCCGCTTGAATTAAGCGCAGGTTATCCTCAGAGAGGTTAACCTGTGCTAATAACTGGAACTCGGGCACCAGGCCGCCAAGCGGAAGGATTGTGGGGAGGTTGCTCTGGTGAAGATCGGGAATCTGTGCCAACCTGATCAGGGAGCACACCGACAGTTGCTGCAGTTCCAAAAACCAGAACCTGGCAGGCCACCATGAAGAGGAGAGAGCAGTTGGAAGCACTCGTGAGTTACCAGAGCGACCAATGAATCAGCGGCAAAGGAGGAAAGGCCCAAGTCTTCAGGTAATCTAAAGGGATCCTAAGACCGTCCTTGGAAGCATAAAGAGGAAGTTTCCTGTTTGTTGATGTTGTTAAGAGGTCCACCGCTGGAGAACCCTGTTGCAGGAAGATCTTGTACTCGCCGCAGATTGGCGGCTGAGGGAGTCTGCAGCCACAATGATGTGACCCGGAATGTGCACTGCCTGAAGCCAGACATTGTGTTGGATAGCCCAATTCCAAATTTGGATAGCTAGGTTCACGAGGGGAGGAGATCTCATGCCCCCCTGCTTCTTGTTGTAGAACATCGCTACGGAATTGTCCCTGCAAATTCGAGCCACACCGTTGGTGATAGAGGGTTGAAAAGCTTGAGCAGCAGAAACACTGCCAGGAGCTCTAGGTAATTGATATGGGACCGCCTGTCCTGGGGCATCCACAACCGTACACCTCGAGGTGACGCAGTGTCACTCCCCACCCTAGAAGGGAGGAGTCTGTAGTAACCGTTACTTGTTGGCAGTGCTCCTGAAAGGAGGTTCCCACTGAAAGGTTGCTGGTGGACGACCACCATTGAAGATCCACCATCATGGAGGGTGGAACTGGAATCATCTTGGAGTCCGGATCCGTATCCCGAGACCAGCAGCTCCGAAGAGCAAGCCGAGTGCACCTCATTTTCAGTCGTGCAAGAGGTAGAGCTAACACACAAGAGGCCATAAGGCCCAGGAGTCTCTGGAACTACCAGGCCGATGTGGGGAGGGGGCGGGGACTGCAGAAAGATCTGGGATGTGGTTGAAAGGTCTGTAATCATGTCCTCCGTCAGAAACTCTGGTACTGACAGTATACCAACAGAAACCTAGAAAGATCAGGTCTTGAGCAACCATCAGCAACTATTTCCACCAGTTCACCAACAGTCCAAGATGGAACAGGAGCTGGCGGAGCGACTGAAGATTGGCCGTTGTAGCTTGTGGGCAAGGACTGCGCAGGAGCCAAATGTCCAAGTATGGATATATGAACTCCCTGCAGTCTGAGGAATGCTGCGATGACCGCCATAATCTTCATAAAGACACGCAGCGCCGAATTGAGACCAAACGGTAGCACTCCATACTGGAAGTGTTCCGTTCCCACAGAGAGCCGCAGAGATTTTCGATGCGGGCTCCAGGTCAGGATATGCATCCTGAAGGTCTACCATGCTGAGCCAATCGCCCTTCCGGAGAGAGGACTTAATCTGGCTGGGCGTAATCATCCTGAATTTCTCTCGAGGTAGAAAGAGATTGAAATTGGAGAGGTTGAGGATAGTGCGCAAGCCAGCCTGTTGGGTAGACAAGAGTAACAGCCCTCCCCTTGTACCCGCAAGGCAACAGCCTCCACTGCTCTGAGGTTTCTGTACCTCAGCTCTGAGGAAAGGTGTCCCAGTCTGCTGAAGAGGAGGCTGGGTAGGGGCAAGCTGAAGCCAGCCCGGGCGTCGGACAAAACCCATCCTTCTGTGATGGTCTGCCACGCCTCCAGATGAGATGAAATTCTTAGTCTCGCGCAACTGATGGAAACATAATTTAGATGGTTTATCAGTGAGGAGGCCACCCGTTGCTGAAGAGGTGGCCGATGGAAAAACCGGCCACCTTGCCTTTGCTGCTTGTGGCGAGGGCCACCAGCGGGAGCATCTGCCCGGTACGCACGGCGGTCCCGGTACCCTCTGCAACCAGAGAAGGACCTTGTTTGAGACCCCCGACCTCCGAGTATAAGCTGCCTCAGCTGGGGTTTTGGCAAGGACCGACAATGACTTAGCAGTTTACGTGCTTGGTCTTGGGGAGTTCCTCATCAGTGGAGGAGTGAAAAAGTTCCTTACCTTCGAAGGGAAGATAAGAGTACTTTGCCATGAACCTCCTTTGAAAACTTCGTAGCATGCAGCCACGCTTGGCGTGAGAGGTCTACTCCATCCATAAATCCCCGAGCAGAAGGGTTGACATAATGGGCCGCCGCCTCCAGCAGGTCCTGCGCCAGAACTTTGGCATCAGATAAACCGCCCTTAAATTCTTCGAGCTTGTCAGGAGGAATACAGTCCTGAAACTCTGCACACTCCTTCCACAGCTTGAGATTAGCAGCCGCCAGGAAGACCTTTGTATGCGCCCGACGCATCGGAAGTGCTGCATTGGAAAATACTTCCCCCCCACCCCCCCACCAATTGCACCTAGAGGCTGGTCCTCCTTGGAAAGGACTTGAGACACTGCAGCGGGAGATGTAGACGATGACTTAGACAGGAGCATAGCTGCTGACACCGTCGATGAGGGGAGCGGACATGCAGTCAAGGATAGGTCTTCAGACGTGTGTAGCTTGCAGCAAGCGTCAATTTTCTTCTTTAGGGTTTGCCCGGAATCAGGTTTTTCCCAGAGCTTTCGGGGTTCGGCCAGGAAATCCTTTTGAAGGAACAGGCCAGTGCACTCCTGTGTTGACAGTAAAAGCTCCAGAAAGTACACCTTCTTGTGGAGCCAAAGGCTCTGGTATTGGAATGTCTAGCAACGCCATCATATCCACAACCCGGTCTTCAAAGGCTCCGATAGGCAGGTTGTCGCTATCCTAGTCCGCTTGATCTTCATCCAGTACAGTGGAAACAGAGCCCTGATCGCAGCACGTGGTCCCTTGGGGCCCCAGGGCAGGCTTGACTGTGCAACAAGAGTCTTTAGCACAGGTGAAAGTGGAGGCAGGGAAGGTGGGGGCCCCACTGAAGTGGTGGAGGAGGTGGCACTACCAGTACCTGCAGAGGGATTGCCGGAGCAGGGTGCGGCTCTGGTGGCTTAGGATACATTTCCTTGAATAAATCCTTAAAGTATGCCTTCATGGGATCAGAGTGCATACGCGTCTCCACTTGCCAAAACACGCATCCTCAGAAGAAGGCCTAGGCGCTGGAGTGGGTAGAGGCCGCTCTTAAGGGGCATACCCCCAGGATTGTAAAGAGGATGGTTGCCAAGGCAGCCCTCCACCAACTTGATCCACGTAAACCAAGGGAGCGACACTGTATGGCAGTAGAAACCAAGCACGCCAATCCATTGGAGGGCGTAACAGATTCTTGTTATCCACAAACCATGGAAAAGGATGCTCAGCCACAAAAACAGACCACTCGGTACCAGCCGTTGAGAAAGTTGGTGCGAGAGAGGTAGTCAAAATGGCCACCGCAGAGGCTCGACCACCATTTTGTTACTGCCTGAGATGAACTGCATCACAGGGGTCAGTGAGGCCGTGGTCACCAGAGTGGTTTCATGGGACTTATTTTCCATTTTAGACCTGTGACAGGGAACCTCAGCAGAGCCAGTACTTGCAGATCTCGAGTGCTTTTGCAACCCTTTAGAGACTGCTGGTGAATTTGCCCTCAGTGAGGGAACCTTGGCGGAGCCAGTACTCGAAGACTTAGGGTGTTTAACCAGCTTCTTTGCCCCCCTCAGCAGAACGGGTTCGACCACAGGGCTGAGTGTGGGATGGCTTAGGGTCACCCCCCGTAGCTAGAGCCCACGAAGGCCCCCCCCTCAATCTTGCCGGTCTTGGATATAGCCCCAAGTCGGGGATCCTCGGGGGTAACCCTGGTACATTTAGTCACCTCAAGAGGAACCTCGAGACGAGACTCGGTACACTTTAGATCCAGATTTGGAAACCTCTGGAATTACCCCGGTAACATCAGCCCCAGAAATACTGGGTTTAACTTTAGCCCCCAAATGGGGAACCTCAAATGAAGATCCTGTCATGGCAGCCCCTTTGCAGGGAACCTCAGAGGAAACTACAGAGTCTAGGTTAGATAACTTTTGGGACACCTCAGGGAGATCCCTAGTACCAGAGCCACTTGGGCCCCTCCTGGAACCAGAAGACCCTGGGAAGGAGTCCTCTGGTCGGGGTGCCCTGAAAACGAACAAACTTACCGCCCGCTTCCTTTTTTCTTCAATGAACTGCTGTAAATAGGAGGTGAACACCACCTCACACCTGACAAGTCGACGCAGGAGTGTCCGGACAGAGAGGGAGTCGCAATAAAAGCATAAGTCCCACCGGTGTTCTCAGCCCAAGCACTCCAGACAGTGATTGGGGATCTGCACTTGTGAAACGACATTCGCACGAAGAACAGGACAAAAATCCCAGACGCTCCGGCATAGGCCGAAGAAAGACGACAGTGGAACCAGAGCAGGAATGAAGGACAAGGGAACAAAAGAAAAATATTCCCTAACATGCAAGTGCGTCTGACGCCGACCACGGAGAGAAAAGGACTAAAGGGTGATGCACAGGAAGGCGGGCTGCGGTCAAGTGTGGTGGGCCAGCGTAAGCGTAAAAATAAAAAAGGACAAACAAGTATTTTTGGATGCTGTGCACTCCGGTCCCGTCCAGATGGACGGGAATGTCCAACACGTATGGAGGAAAGGGGACGATATGTAGGAGTATAACTTTTTCCAGGATCTGGAGAATGAGCCAGGGGGGTCAAGGTGTGGCAGTCCAGTGGAGACTCAGTATGGGGCACAGCCTCCCAGGACAGTGTGAAGGCTGGGCAGAGGTGCAGCACGCCAGGATTAAATACAAGTAGCTAATGGAGATTCCGCCTGTGTGTCCCACCTCCGAATAGACCAGCTCTCTTTTGCAGGTGCGAATATATAACATACCATGATCATAGAGCAAAGCTAGCTCTGTTGGCGAACTACATTGTTGTGGTATTGCAGTAGATCTGTAGCTGTAGAGACTGGATGGGACTATTGAGCACTACATTGAGTAAACAACGAGTTAGCCGTGTACATTCCTTGGGTAAGAGGAAAGAAAGTAAGAGACTAAGTAGTGTGGATGGTGCAGCAGGTAGATACTGGGCAAACAAGGTGGAAAATTGTAGTTTGTAGCCATCTCACTTTCAGGGTAGCTAGTATAACGCAATAGGGTGATAAAGATAGATTGCCAAGCCGTTTAGGATCAGCTCATGGGTTGAGTACCAATTGCACAGAATTACGCAACCAACAGGTCACAGAACTAAGTTTGCAATGAATAGCATTTGGCCCTGTGATCATGTCGATTTTCGAAGGTGTTCACTAGTCAATATGATGCATCTTCCCCAACAAAATGAAATATAGATTTAGAGCCACTAGCCTAAACTTTACTGAAAAACCTGAAGGCAATGCAGTATTTTACAGTAGCAACACGAATATTGCATTATTTAACAACCTACATTTTTAGGAATGGAATTGCAGGACGGTCTTCAAAAAGAATGTTAACGCATATTGGTCTTTGCCAAACAGGGTATAATGTTAGCTTAATACAAGTATCATCCTAATTACTTCTGGTTTGCAATTATTTGGGAAAAAAACGTGCTTGCTTAGCAATCCCATGGTACATTCAAGGGTGGCAGAGAATTACTTTTGCAGTCTCTCCATTAACCCTTTTGAAACTGCAGCGAACAGAGTAAAGAGGGTGGAGAGAGCCCCGATGGCAATCAAGGAATGCAGGGTGAGCTGTGCTTTTGTAAAACAGGGTACTTTAAATAGCTGTCTGTGCTAAACAAGTGTCAATTTAAACACCAAACCTAAAGAATTTCTATGCAGCACTGCTTATTTTATGCCTTGAAGCCTTTAAGATTTTTCTTTTTGGGCCAGCAGGTCAAAAACTGTTTAAGTGAATGGACAACTCAACGTGTTCTAGCGTCCCTCAAGAATTGTCCGCATAGGACCCGTTATCTCCATACTCCCCTTAAAAGTCATGTCCCTGATTTGAACATATCTGTCCTTAATGAGGTCCCAGGCATATTGCACCCGCCTCATCCACAACCACCTCCCGCCCCTCTAGTATCAATGGCAGTTGTCACCTGTGATTGTTCACTCATATGGGGGCTGGGAAGGCACAAGGTACCGAATACCATGTACAAGTCAAAAGGTTCTGGCCTCTATGGGACATTGCCCAAATGACCACCCCAGACCCAGTGTCTCCAGGCTCACTTTGAAGAGCCCGCACATGCAATCAACATATGCATGCAACTATTGACGAGACCCTGTGCTGTTCCAAACGCTTCATCTCTATACCCACGCACTTATCAAAAAGTCACTAATCACATGAGAGCATGCGCTCACGATAGTAGTTTGTGGATGCCCACATCGTTCTTTGCAATTTGATGTCATCAAACCCCAGCCGCCATGAATCTATAAACATACCCAAAAATGGCTAACGATAGTACATCATGCCCCTAAAAATAAATATAAAATCAATATATTTAGGGGCACTCCGTTCACACTACAAATTCACATGCACACCCAGTTTTCTAAGTGTTTACATACTCCTTCAAACTTAGCAAGAAAACATTTCTGCTGTCTACTACAGATATAATCATCGCACTGCTTCTTGTCCTCATTGCTAAAAAGCCTTGTCAAATTTTTCTTATTACACGTAACAAAGCTCTCGGTTATTATAGTGTCATGTTCAACTTGGAACTTTTAAAATGCTTTTGACTCAATTTGCATCAGATCATTATTTTCATGAACCTGAATCACTTCAAAGTATTATCTCTTGAATTAACACATTGCATGACAGTATTAGTTTAAAAAAAACCTATCATCCTTTTTATATTTCAGTGGCTCCAAGGATCAATGTACGACTTTTAAGTGTCTAGCGGTGACCGACCATTGACTTCAAAGTACTTTGTTCGCCTGTCTGGTCAGACTATTTTTGTTAGATTGTTGTTGGTTGAATTAATCACTGTCATATTTTTCTAATTATTTTTTCTAGATCTTCAGGACTATCAAACTATGCTTTCAGTATTGTTTTGGGGTGCCCCAATATCTGCCATGTGAAAACTCTGGGTATAGTTATGCATATTTTCCCAGAGGATCTGTCGTTGATAAGAACATGACTGTTAAATTGTGGATTTCCAGTATACGAGATTGACAGCAGAGCCAAGGATATCTCGGACGACTTGAGGGTCAATCGATTCTGTGTCTGCAGCATGCACTTCTCTGAAGATATGTACGAATCAACTAAGTTCACCAAAGCGTTGCCCCAGACTCCTACGAAAATTAGTTCACAATGCTGTTCTAACTTTATTTCTGCACACACCGAGTCAGGTTAGTAGTGAATGTTGAAAGATGAATCTCTGTGCATAGAGACACAGTTGTATATAATTATTACAATGTATTGAACTTCTATGTCAATAGGTAAGGAGATTAATTGGAGTATGCTTAATATTGCTATATATTTTATTGAAAATGTATCTGTTTTTAAATTGTACACTTTTCACATGATTAAATCCATACCTGTGGTTTGCACAACATGTTCACTGCAATGTGAGCATTTCTAAAAACTGGAATAGCAATATATGAAAACTGGTAATTTTACCCAATTTGATGATTACAATGGTCATTACGAGGACCACACTAACTTAAATCCAGACCGTCACCTCAACTGACATGCACGTAAAATTATTCATGGTGTGTGAAAAGGTCTATTTTGTATTACTAATATTTCTTTTCTGACCATTTTTATGAATATATAAATTGAATAAAAGTAAAAAGCTTCAACAATGAGAACTATTCTGGAAACATCAAGCTCAGTTCCCTTTTAAGTCATATTTTCTCCTATTCTACATTTAAATTCGACTACACTATAGATGTAGAAGGTCAAGAACAATTTAGGTCAAGAAGAATAAAAAAAATTGATATTGATTATATTTTTATTGAGAATTACAATGTAGGATCATAAAATCCTTTGGCACCATCTAGAAACAGCTTGCCACTTCTCCCCTCGAGTAATTGAATGGATTTTTTCCAACCGCACCATGAGGGTCTTCTCAACTTCATCAGCGCCACCCCGCCCCCAGGCATCTTGCAACGTAAATCAAGGTTCAGGTGTGTCGCCCACATTATACAATGTAATCACAAAGCTCCTCTTTGACAAGTTCGACAAATTGGGTGTCACGTATACCAGAAATATGCAGACTCCCCCCAAATACTCTTACCGATCCCAGGATGCTATGCTACAGACTCAAAAATCCTTAACAAAATATATCTCGCCATCCAAGTCTGGATGGCACAAAATGAATTATGTCTCAATGATGAGAAAACAGTGTTAACCATCATTGGGAACAAATCCAGTCTAAACAACCTTGCACAACTCAACAAACCTTTTAACATCAATGGCACCACCATCAATGTGGCCAAGGAGATAAAAACTCTAGGAGTCTATATTGACTCTACACTCACTCCAACTAGACATCTAAACTTATTAGAGCCAGTAGACCATTTCTCTCTGCAGACAAACTGTATCATGCTGGCCAGAGCATTGATCTTATCCAAAATTGACTACTGCAATTCATTATTCGCAGGATTCAATAGCAGAAATGTCAGAAAACTTCAAGTTGTGCAAAACAAATCAATCAGAGCAGCCTTGAATATACCCAGACATGAACACATCTCTGTCACTAGACGACACATACACTGCCCCCCCAGTGCAAGACAGAATCAAATTCAAAATCCTTTCACTCACCCATAAATGTCTCTCAAACAATGCACCAGCCTACTTCTGTAATCAAATTTCCATTGCCCAATCCATCAGACCAACACGAACCCCATACTCTTAACCTTATCATCACGCTGCAATTCAGGAGACAGAAAGCAGGCGGATCCACCTTCCCAGTGGTTGCGGCCAATTTGTGGAATACCCTGCCATAACTGCCATCTTCTTTGAGGAAGGACGCATCCCTATGGTAATTTCGTGGAGCCCTAAAAACTTTGCTCTTCAAGCTAAATTCTCTGCAATTCACATTGTTACATATCTAATTAGCGCAGACTCATCTTAATGAGCAAATTGTACTCCCTAACAATGAAAGAAAACCCGGAAAATGTATGCAATGTAATTTCCATTTAATGTATGTCCAAGACATTCTCTGCAACTTGTACACCCTGTGTAAAATGAACCACAGTTATCTAACCCTGGGTTTTGCGCACTCTATAAATGTTCAAGTAAATAAAAAATAAATATAAATCTCAATACCTATTCTCTTTATTGTACTTTATTTTGCTATACTCTTGCAGCATTAAATTGTAAAATAGAAAGGTTTATATACATGGGCTCGGGGCGTGCAGGTACTTTGGCAACATACTCTTCTTCTATTGCAACCGACCAGGCCTAGGAGGTACGACATGTTACTTTACTGAATGGAATCTTTCATTCCCAATGGTCTATGTATGTATTAATATACAGTTGCTCGACATTAAAGTGGCTATTACAATACAGCATATTTTGGCGTCAATGTAATTGTTTATTTTTGCAGGCTGACAGCATTGTGCCAACTGTAATGCCAATTCCCTTTGGCAGACAGTTTCAACAGGTACATTTCAAAATCAATTGTTAAAATTGTATATTTACTTAAAATGTTTGATATTTTCTTCTTTTCAAATACATTTTTATGCATTTTTTCTACAAAATCTCTTCAAGTGATCTACCATTTCTGTGTTCTATGGATAACAAATGGAGAAAAAAAAAAATATCAAAAAATCAGACTTTACTCAAAGAAGTTAACATTAACTGGTCTATCCAATATTTATTGAATGTGCTTATGTGCAAGGAGACTACTACTGAAGCGGTTGTGATGGAAGAGACAAATGGACCAGAGGATATATAAACAATAGTGATAATCATAATTTATTAACCATTTTACCTTTAATGTAACTGATTGTGTGTGAAGCCTTTTCCATACTAAAAGTGTGTTCTTGTTGTAATTTTATGTTTGTTTCATGGAATGGTATTACAGCCATTTATAACTTCATGCGAATGCAACGTTACATTTGGGTAATGAAATCAGCGACTCCACATTGACTGTATCAAAGCACACTCGAAAAACTAGGGTGAACACCATCCAGGCTTTCCAAGTTTTTCTTTTTTACATTTAAGTGGCTGTTTACAAAATTAGTGTTATATTGTAAGATTGATATTCATAGGTTCAGGAAGCTTGTTTTATTAATGGATTAGAGGTCTAGGAAGAAGAGCAAGACAACTCGGAGCACACCACTAACATGACGTTGCTTGCCAAACCGATGTCAATTGGGAGCAACAAATGTTTGATATTTTCCGAGGAGCATTTTCAACCTCAGAGTCAGAATGCTGATGTCCAGTGGCTCGAATTTGAATTGAATATCAGTGAACCAAGGAAAGTAACACGGGATCATTGTTCTGTCACACAATGTCCACAAGAAGTGACAGACAACACTGAAGATGTCCCATCATTACTTTTAGATACTCTCAGACAATCCACACCCTCGAAACACTTTCAAAGGAAGACATAATGGTCCCTGTTTCCCAAATACATTCTGAACATTAAGAAACATCACAGATTGAAATAACTGAAGCATCTTTCAAATTGATCGACAACTATGTTCATGACCCGGACTTCACTATTCTTAGTATGGAGGTCTTACCCACCACCATAGAAACACAAACCACTGTACTACAGGACAAGCGGCTATTACGGGAGCCCAAACACCTTGTTTTGAAAGCTGCCTGCTATAGATTATACAAATGATTAAATGCTACCATAGGAGAAGTATGAGGATTTGTGGAGAGCCACTGGTTACATTTTTATAAGTAGTGAAAAGGCAACAACCTGAAGATATAAAGGGTAGCTGTGTCAACCAACACAACGCATTTTCATGGTCCGCGCAACCCATTCTTGGAAAAGTGCCTGCTGGAAATGTACTTTGTTCTTCTGCTCTGTTGTTCAATTGATCAATGTCAGTAAGATTTCAAGTTTCTGTACATTTGTAGGACTGGAGTTCCTTGCGAAAAACTGCTTAGTACAAATATCAGAGAATGTACTTGCTCCCCGCTATTAAATCAGGCCTGGAATCTCAAACATATATCCATAGACAATGCTCTCGCAAGCAAAAGGGTCAGGCTTTCTTGTGATCGACAGTGCGACAGGCCTGGATTTTTGGCCAAATACTGCACTTAACACTCCCAGGACATAACACTCCCAGGACATACATACAAAAAATTGTGAGTTTGTGGTGCAAGTGTCTGAATGTTCATCCTCTGTTGCCATGGAGAAATATGGTTTTGTTAAATCCATTGAATTGCTGCAATGAAGGGGAATACAAATAGAACCGATACCCACCAACAGGCACGTCGGAATAGCAAAGGCCATGTGGGAGAAGTTCCTGCACATAAAACATCAATTTGATGTATGGCACATCACAAAATCAATCTCCCAAAAAATAACTGCTGGTAAAAAAAATTAGGACCGAGAAGAAATTTTAAAATGGTCACAGTCATCAGCAACCATTTTTGGTGGAGTTAAAAAACCTGAAGGTTCCACAGATATACTTGATGAAAAGTGGCGTTCAATTCTCCACCATTGTTCAAACATAGACTAAGAAAAAGTGGATGGAGCAAGGCTCCCCCACCTCACACATCTCTTGAATGCATGGTGCGTCACAAAAAGCTTACCAAAGCGGCCATACAGAAATTTGCCACACTGGCGATTTGGAGGTTTTCAATGTGTGCCTAAAAGGTTGCATTTCATCATAGATGGTTCGGGAGCCAGAACAAGACTGGCTGTACACACAATGAGAACATTGGTAGGAAACAAGCAAAAACTGCATTCACGGGTACGATTTGTTAATCCATGGCTATTACAAAAAGAACAAAACAATGGGTCAGAAAGACAATATTACAGCAGATGAAATTTGATTTTCTGAAACATCTGACGTGGATAGTGCTGGCCATGCAAACGCACAAACTGGCACCAGAATATGTTTCCAGGGCACAGTCTATATCACGAACATTGCTAATGTAGTTCCTCCTCCAAAACTTGAACTTATTGAAAAGTTGACTTCAAGATTCAAATCAGACGCTGTGGCGTTTACAATTTAATCCAGAGCAAGTTTCAATCATGTACTTTATGTTGAGAAACTAACGATATATAGAAATGTATCTGTGCAAAAGTCAAACTTCAAATTATTTTTACTTTTTTTTTATAGAAGATCCATTTACTCTCATTAAATGTTAGTCGATATTTCTACTGAATGCGTTTATGACCTTTTCATTATTTACTTGCCTCAATAGTATGAATTGATATTATAACAATAATTAGCACCCAGAGGGGTTCTTCCATTTCCATAGCAACCCTGACTCGCTGCTGCTGCTACTGAGGCAGCGCGGGCACTTTTTTTTTCTTACAAATTGCTATGAGCACCTCAAGGGTATCCCTGTGGGTGGCAATAGCATTAACAATGCATTCTAACAGTTATGCTGCTAACAGCACCGGCACTGGGATGTTGCCGGCCGGTGTAGCCCTTAGAGCGTGTTAATGCATTAATGAGAATTTCCATATTCTACGTCTGTACCTTTTTTGCAAAAGTATTTTTATTATTAAAAATGCTTTATACATATTAGTTTATTTGTTTTCATTTGTATATGATAATTTTAAGTAGTTGAACTGCAGAAAAAGCACAGATGGAAAGGACAGCATGGCAAAAGTTGAATCATAGACAGGTGACAAACGGCACTAAAAAAGGGGTTTGGGGGAATTTGTAAATACAGGTTACCACAACAATATAAGATTCTTTCACCTACATTTAAGTATATAAACACATTTTTAAATGTTACACCTCATACCCAAGGGTTAATTTATAATGGTTTTAAATGGGAGCCATTACAATACTGTTGAAGATGGAGATTCTGCAGTAGGCATAAAATGGAAAATACTCCACTTTAACTGCATATAAACTATACTCGCTATACCACCATACGCCATGAGCACATTAGGATTTATATTGCAGACAGAAGGACAGTAAAAGAAGATTTGTGTGGTTGATAGTAACTGTGTACGATAGTCTGTCCATGCACAATGCAGAGCAAATACTGACAAAATATGGATTTTATCATGCAACAAAGAGGCACTACATTGTAAAGCATGAAGCGGATTACCTCTCAGTGGCATTAAAAAGGCATGGAGGCATTGATTTGGGTCAGACTAACTGACCAACAATTAAGTCTATGGCAACAAAAACAAAAAGTCACTGTTTTTATATATAGTGATCTCAATTCTTATGTGCCGACCCGATATATCCTCCCACCTTTCTCCATCAATATCCATGCATCTGTATATCTCGCTGGATCGATCCCCATCCTTGACGATCACTGTTTGATTGTCTAAATACTATATATCAGGGTGCAACATTTCAATTTTTAAGTTAGTAGTCAACCATAAAATTCACTCGCCCTCACTTGTGAATGACGGGCAGTGGATTACATTAGCATGAAAACCTCAACAGAGAGTTGCATCCCCAGATTCAACAACAATGGCAAAGTAAATATATTGTGGACGGCTAGTATTAAACGTGCTCAATCTAGCTGTAGCAATGTGTTTGAAATATAAGTAATTGGAGATGTATAGCAAGGAAGGAAGCCTGGATGCCAATCTCGGCCGATCAACAAAATTGTGCGATTCTGGGCAAATTACCTTACCCGTGTGTTGTGTCGGCTTTTGTGGAAAAATGAAACAGCAACCGATATATGAGATAATTGCTACCTGAAACCTAGAAAACACTGGACCCCTGTGTTCTGACTGGGAGTTTCAACGAGCTGCAAACAAGTAGATCTGGGTTCAAATCCTAGTTTACTTAATCAAATTATGTGACCATGGGCAATTCACTTTATCCCATGTGCTTGTTTTTGGTAGCTTCCAGAATTTGGATCACCAACAAAATTGAAGTGTTATGCTACAAGCTACGCTGAAATATCATCACTTATAAAGAATAGAATTGGAATTCAATGGAAACGAAATGTGCACGGTATGTAGAGGTCTACTGCTAACATTTAAGATGATAAAGCAGTAAATATAATACCAGCTGACTTCGCAAGCCACGCTTTAGGGGCCTACAGTGCAAAGACGTGTACTGCACTAGGCAAAGGGGGGAATGTTGCCACCCCACCCCCACACGCCATGCCAGCTTCAAAGATTCATAAGCATCACAGCCTCTACCCGCCCAATCAAGTCGTGCGACCCTTAAATTAATCCAGCAAGTCATTTCACAACTGCATGAGCAAGTGTAAACTCAGGTCATTTGATGGACATCGGATTAGTAAAGCATGCAGGTGGGCACTGAAGGTACACAATGAATCAGCCCCTCTATAAAACGTGATAGTCATAGCCAGGTTTGTGCCTTCCCCAAGGAGATTGCAGCAGATATTGACCCAGATCACAAATGTGTAGAACTTTAATTAAAGGTTAAAAAAAATACCTTATAAATGATGCTGCGGGTAACAGCGCGCGCCTTCTAGAAAAACAACTGGTGCCCTGCATACGCGATAGCACGGTACTAATATTGTACCTCATAAGCTAAGGTGACTGGCAGGCCCGTTTTCAACTGGATTGCCGTTCCTAATATTTACCGCAGCCTATCGGTCCACTTTGTAAGACTACTCATCTGGAGAGCAGTCATCTGCAGATAACCATGCTGCAAATTTGGAGAACAAATCCCAGCAGCGACGACACGCCCTATTAACTCACCCCCCTCACAATTGACGAAAGTGCACATACCAAAATAAGGATTTGCCAAGTGAACATATTTTCTTAGAACACTGCTGGCTAATCAGAACGTATGCACCTTTCAAAGCTAACAGCTTTTAACAAAACATGTCTTGTATAGCGGGCTGTCAATACATTTCACTGGTCACTTATCAGTGATTCCTGGGGTCTTTGTGGCTAAGTTTCTCACCCATACGATTTGGGGTTCAAATCCAAGTAGCTGCATTGTTTACGCCGAGGGCGTGCAGCAAGAAGTACCTTTTTTTATTCCTTAAATACGAGGGGCGGGGGCTTTCAGAAAGGTTGGCAGTCATCCACTTGTGTGGTCCCTCGACTTGCGCCCCACTCTCACCTCAATAGACTATCCAACTCAGGCGGATTGCAGCAGGCACGTTGACCAACTGAGCCATCTCCTCAGAAACGTAATGTCATAGGTAGGTTCCAAAGCAAACCCGTTTAATCTGACCGTTTGATTCTTTGTAAATGCAGTATCTCTATCCATGTACAAAGCACAAACACAGGGTGTACATGGGCAATTATCAAACCCTGCGAACAGACAGGAAGCTCATCAGTCATGATACTGGCAGACTCTTGCCTGGGACAGTGTCTGGCTACAGGGGGTGGGGGATGAAAGCTCCATAGAGGAAATCACGGCACCACGTAGATGAGTGTGCTTCTGAGAAAAGAGCACACGCAGATCCTTGCCGAGTTTTTAACATGCTTTGGCTTTCAAAGAAGACAGTGCACTTGGATTGAGGAGAGAACAAATAAAGTGAGGGCATCCCTGCGTGTTGATGGGTTAACGCGGCATGCACAAGACGTCTACTCTGTGCACCAGTCACTGCCTCATACCGCCGTAGATATGCCACCTAGTCCCTCGTAGCCACTTAACACAGTCACAAAGACACCATCAGTCACTTGATACACTTTCCCCACAGATATCACGTGCACTCTCAAAGCAACCCCCCCCCCACATCTGTCCACCTGCACGCAATCATTTGGATACTCTTTCAAGCTGCTTTGGAACTCTCCTCGCTACATAATATACCCCTTTAGACACTGGGCCCCTGTGCACACCCTTACAAACTGTCCTCTGACACCACCTTTTCCCTTCCAGAAACGCGTGCACAATAGCCTATGGAAACCATCTTACTTGTATTTATTTTATTTATATAGCGCAACCAGGCCCAAAGGCTACCGGGCGCATGTCTTCAAAACAGTTGTTACAACATTACAAGAGCATAGTACAAAGCAGAGGAATACAGTAACAGTGCAGGTTAGTCAGGCATATGTAACACGCAGGAGGAAGATGCTGTCATGCTGTCCCTCCAAACCGCTCAGCACACCCGACCTCAGAGCCAACGCCCACATTTTCCTTCATTGATGTCCCTTACTCCGCCCCATTATGTGACGTCATGTGTGGTGAGAAATTTCGCTGACTTTGGAAGGGAGAGGCGAGCAAATGCAGCAGCGAGCCAGGCTTAACTATGAGGGGCGATCATAACACGCTTCAGAGAAGTCTAGACATACCTACTATGTGGCTGAGGAGCAGAGGTGCCGATACGTTAAAATTCAACCCAGCTTAGGCAGCATCTTGCTCCTGCACCAGTTTACACCTTTTGCTTCCCACGTAGTAGGGTTTGGGGGATGGCAGGCTCTAGCCACACCCACAAGCCCATCTCAACCAATGGAAGGGGCTCACGCTGTTGCTTTAGGAACCTTCCAGATGCCCCCTGTTCCTATGCCGTGCATGAGCTCTTCTCCTTTTGCTTGGCCCGCGGGCCGGGATTTTTTAGTACGAGTTTGCTGCAGTACATTGGCATACAGGAACAGACAGCTTGGGGAGGCTGAGCACTTGGCAACATGCCACATTCAAATAATCTCTTACTCGCCAACTTTAAATTATTACTCTCGAATTGCGAGTGGATATAATTTTCTTTTTAACACTTTTGTCGGTGTCTATCCATATCTCTATACATTTTACGCAATGTATCATATAGCTGTTTACATATCCATCAGTGGGTCTATATACCTTAATCCATAGTCGTCCCTCCATGGTTGTATCCATTTGTCCCCGCAAACATAACTATAGGAGTTTTCATACATATAAATGTATACTTTGATCTGTATCCATCAATGTTTATTCTTCTCCATGTATGCATCTTTACATATGCCTCCATCGATTGCTATGTATACATCAATCGATGGAGTTTCTCTCTTGGTCTGCAACTTTATCCATTACTCTATGCATCAGTCGATATCTTCATAAAACATTCCTGTGATCTATAAAAAAAATGTTGCCAACTCTGTACCTCTATAGTCCATTCTCCAACCGAAACCAGTAGTCCACCACACCCTCTGTCCGTGTGTCTGTTTCTCTGTATGCCTACAGTAGTGGGTTTTTCAACCGTAGATAACGTATTGCATGCTCCAATATGTCTGCCATTGCGGTGTTAAAAAAAGCGCAGTTTACTTGAACGGCCTCTTGAAGACAATAGGCAGACATGGGAGACGTGAAGAGGGGATTTATAAAAATGAGTTTGTGCATTTTATTTAGGACAGAAAGTGGACTGGGAGTGGCTCAGTAGCTAGCAACAACGCATACTTATCAGGTAAGGGAATAGGTGCAGAGACTCGTTTTGAAGGAGATGGGAGTCACACGAGCGAAATTATGTAACTTAAGGGCAGAATTTTGCACACCTCTATGCTGTATTGGGTATGATGTGGTGATGCATGTTTTTAGTGCGTCTAATCAAGTAGTGTTTATTGAAGAATGTGAAAGGTTAAATGTGCATGTTACAGTGATGTGTCATTGCAATTGGGTGCTTGCATTTACATTGAAGAAAGACAGACACCCGATTGGAAAAGCTTGTGACAGTATTGTCATTATATGAGAGATCAATTCACAAATAAATCCAACACTCAAGACCCAGAGCCCATCCAGCTTCCCCAATATACAGAGCACAATCCCTATACCTTGCATCCTTCAAACCTACCACACAGACTGCAAAACCCACAAATGGGACCCTGTTACTCACCACCCAACAGCCAGAGCATAACACAATATTTAGCCCCTTTTAGTGCCTATGTGTAAAACCATAAGTGTTTTCCCTCCATGTTCGGGGCTGGCTGTCTCCTTAGAGAGGATACAAGTATGGAAACACATGAAAAATACCAGTCACTTGGGTGTAGGTCTTGGTGGTATACTAAGAACCGTTAATATCCGGGGACTATACAGAGTTCGAAGATGAGGGTGGGGGTGCCACAAAAGAAATCATGCTACAATGGACAATTCATTATAAAATTACAGACCAACATTCCTGCATCCAATATGGGGAACTGATTCAGTACTATATCCAGCACTACAGATAAGGGGTGTATTGGCCACTTACTCCCTAAAAATAGGCAAATACTGCGAAAAAATAAAAATAGGGAGTAATAAATAAATAAATACTCCCAACAAAAGAAATAGGAAGCATACACATCGAAACTTGTGCCACTCACACAGGTCCATGGATATGTTTGAACAAATAGTGCACTTAATTCCAAAGGAAGAAAGCACAATTATACCTGCTGGTCTGAATAAGTAAACATGTATCTTTTAATGTGCATGAACAAGTAGGTGCAAAGAAAACATGTTTGCAAAAACATTTCCGTTTTCCAGTTAAAACATCTCTTTACTCGCTTGGGAACTAGGCTTACATTTTTACTCCCTAAAAAAATAATTTTACTCCCAACTTGATAAAATAGGGAGTAACATACTCTCACCTCCAAATCTTATCTGGAGCACTGACTATATCCCTGAAACATTCAGAATGGGTGTAACATGGTGCTCATACTGTGCATCTGGCTCTGCCCCTTATTGGGCCTGCAATGCAATCGACGTCCTGGAGTGTGACACAAGTAGTGCTCCTACTGTGCTGCCCTTTGTGCATGTGGGGTGCAGAGCATGAGCATACGACCACACTGCTGTCCTGCTCCAGGCTACCATTTTACAGCCAGCGAGACCGAGCATGAACACATGGCAACACTGCTGTCCCAGACAGGATGCCCAAAAGAAGTGATATACATGCCTGGCACGCGTCACCACCTTGCCAGACCGAAACCTTTGGCACAAACAGTGTAGCTCCCCCCACCCCCAAATCAACACACTGCTGCTACACTTATGGGCATCAGTGACAAAGCTTAACACACATGCCCAAAAAACACAAAACAAAAAATGTCATGCTACAGGAAGCAGGTAGGCAGCAGTCTGCGGGGCCCGGCACTGGTCAGCCACACAAACTGCCCGTGCTTCAGGGAGGCCCTGAGCACACAACAGTGTGTGGGTGTCCATGTCACGCACTGCTACTAAAGTGGGCCATAGCAGGGTGACAGAGGGTGCGTGGAGACCATGAAAATGGAAGCGTGTGCAGTACAAATCACAACATATCATGGACACTGATTCTGGTGTGCTCCTGCAGCAACGCAATTGTCTTTGCAGTGGGAAAACAGCCCCCTAAGCGGACAGTGCTTGTAACGCCACCGACTATTGTAGAAAACTCACATAAAACCGTGGATAAAAGTGTTGTTACTGTAGGAGACTGTAATAGAGTTGAAAGAAGTTAGACGTTCTTGATTGTACATTTTTTTAAAATTTGATTTCAAGTTATTTGTACTGTAAAATTAGCTGACCACATGAACACTGAAAAAACAGTCCGACCGCAATTACGGTTTTAGCGTATCTCCTGACATCAGGATGTTCCACCAATAATCTTCTTCCATGCACCATCTGTTTTTAAAGAGATGGCCCATATGGATCGTTCTTTTTGAAGACCGTTCTGGGCAGGACAGTAGAAGGTGCTTCACAGTTTCAACAGTTTTTGGTTTGTTGCAGAATCGGCAGAAATTGTTAATGGCGGTGCCTCTGATGAATAGGATTTCTTTAGTGTGTAAAAGGTTCAGCCTGGCCCTTAAGTATGTATTTCTAATTTGTTTACTGGGACCTTTTAACAAATAGCTCATGGGTTCATTTTGTTTTTGATGATTTACCGGTAGAACCAGGGCTAATTTGTTTTTCGAGGCATCTTCCAATGTTTTAATCCAGTCCATTTCCTTGAATTTTTGGGATGTTTTGTTTGGGTTACACTCCAATTCTTCCCAAGAGCTTCCTATTTCAAGAAGTGTTTCCGAGTTACTTTGCTCCCATGCAGATAGAATCTTGCTGGAACCAGGTGGAGCAGCCCCCAAGATGGCTGCCTAGCCTTTCAGCTCTGTGCGGTCTCGGCATTCATCTGCGGTCCCCGACGTTGTGAAGGACCATCTGCTTTCGCCGTGCTGCTTTCGCCACTGCACTGGACATTTTGTGCAATATTGGACTCGATCGCTCCTCCCGGGACCTAGTTGGCGCCCTTGTTGGAGTTGGGCCTCGCATTCCACCCGGCCCCGGCAGTCGCCTATTATCCGGCCCTTCCGCCTGGCTTGCCTTACTCCCAGATCCCCCGCTCTGCCCTGGGGCTGCTGCGGCGGTGGCCGCCCCTTGTTTCCCGCCGCTCTGAGGAGTTGCTGCGGCCACCGGAGAGACCCGCTGCGGACGGCGCTGTGACAGCTTCCATCTGTGCCAGCGATCTTCGTGGCCTCCCCCAGCGCCGACAACACAGAGGATTTCTTCGCCCCGTGGCGGACCAGGTGAGCGGGGGCTGGAGTGTGTGGGCGGCAGAAGCCTCTGCCCGCAGCGGGCGACTTTGCGGGCCCCTGCTGGGCGCTAGAACTGCCATAAGGAAGTGTCCCACCTGCGCCCGGGCCTCTCTCCGGGCCGCGACCGTTCCCTTTGCATCGACCAGGTCCCCGAGGACTCCTGAACGGATCCGAGATCCCCCTGCTGCACCCGACAGTATCCCATCTTTGGCCCTCGGCGCCTGGCCTCTGCGAGCGGCAGAGAGGGGCCCTAGGTCCCCGAGGACTCCTGAACGGATCCGAGATCCCCCTGCTGCACCCGACAGTATCCCATCTTTGGCCCTCAGCGCCTGGCCCCTGCGAGCGGCAGAGAGGGGCCCTTGCGCCTCAGACCCCCCGCATTACTGTACTGTTAGCGGCAAGCCCGCCTACCCAATGCACTATACAACTGTCCCCCCAGCTGCTGCGGCGTGCCCTGCATTGCACACTCCATCATAACCCTGCTGCAGCCAGCCCTGGGGGCCTGGGCGGGCCGCTAATGTTGGGGCATCGATTCGACATCCCTAAACCAGTCCGCGCCCTGCGATTGCTTCATTTCCACACACCCTCCCTATGAGCCTGCGCTACGCCTGGACTTCTCCCTCCTGAGGGCGCCAACGGCCCCACTTTCCCGCTGGCATTATCACCGCCTCCGCACGGGCCCCCCTGAGACAGACCCCACTGGCCCCCGTGCAACCGGAACACATGTGGAAGCCGCGCACACCAGCCATCACAGCTTTGCTGCTCCACCAGTAACTCTCTGCTATCTGTGGTGGTCCCCCAGCTGCCTTGTGGCGCCTGCCGGCACAAAAGACACTACGGTTGGTCTTGTCCGTCTCTGCCTTCCCCATTTCTTCATCCTACTCATAAGCATGCCCTCTCTGCACCCGGGACCACTAGAGCAACAATGCCTAGCAGACCTAAGGCAGGTGCCCAAGGGGGCACGATGGACAAGTACGCTAAAGCGGTCCCTTGAGATGAGCCAGCCCGCGCGTCATCGCCTCAGGACGAGCCAGACTTCACCCCTCACCAAGTGGTCGGAGCTCCTGACCTCACCCTACTAATGGAGTCTATGGCTAAAAACTTTGCCTCCTTCCACGAAAAACTGGACAACATTAATGCCAATCTTGCCTCGCTAAAAACTCGAGTAGACCAGGCGGGATCGAGGATCAACGAGGCCGAAAATACAATCTCGGTGAACGAAGATGGTATTCACGCGCTCCAAGAAACTGTGGCCTCCCTAACGCGTGACATGAACAGTGTCAAGGCAAAATGTACGATTTGGAATCTCGCTCTCGCAGGAACGACCTGCGAATCATCGGGGTCCCCGAGAATGCCCTCAAGGGGCGGATGGAAGACGCAGTGGAGAAACTACTTAAAGACCTGCTGGATAACCCTGCCCTCTCACCATATTTCACAGTCGAGCGGGCTCACCGGGTCCTATTGCAGCGCCCCAGACCGGGCGACATTCCAGACCCATTATCGCCAAGATACTCAACTACCGCGACAGAGATCTCATCCTCCGTCTGTTGCGGGAAAAGGGAGACCTGCGATTTGAGGCCCACACCATCAGAATCCTCCCGGACTTCTCGCTGGCGGTGCAGCAGGAGAGGCGCCAATTCTTAGGCGTCACAAAGCTGCTCAGGGAGCACAACGTCCCCTACGCCATCTTGTTCCCGGCACGGCTAAAGATCACTCACGATGGCAAGATCTTTTTCTTCACTGTCCCAGACGAAGCAGTGAAGTTCATTGAGCTACATATACCTCTTCCTGGGCTGCGAGGCGACCACGTGCCATAAGCGGCATAGCCCACGATGTTATAAATTGTCCACTGATCCTTGCCTTATGAAGCGTTGATGGCAACCTCACTGTGTCCACTCAGCAACTGCAGCCTCTTATCATATGTATGTGGGCCACGGGCTAGCTCCTAAACTGCTTACTCCGCCTTCGCCCCCACTTGGTTCTCGGAGCTATCCCTGTGTCCTACTCTTTCATGCAATGTCAACCAACCAGAGTGCACTTTCTGGTCTCAGAAGCGGTTTGTGATACCCGTTTACCGCAGCAACACATTCGGAACAGCATATGCTGCCCCGCACCAAGTTCCAGATGCCGGCCACACGGCACCAGCGCTCCCCGTTGCAGTTGCAAGGTTTGCTTTCAATTTCATTTTGTTCCTTTCAATGACTGGCCCCTGTTGGGCTGGGATGTGGCCCTATCCACGTTGGATCCGGTCCTCTGACCTTTATTTCCCGGTTGGAGCAGGATCAAAGGGCAACTTTTGTGTTTAGGGGTGGGAGGTCTGCACTGCATGTTGGGGTTGGGCAGTGAGGGTTGGGGGAGTTAAAGTTGGGGCTGGGTTAACAGTTAAAAACATGGCTGAGAGATACACGACTTCGACTCAACATAACTGTGCACACGGCAAATGCAAAAGGTGGAAAGCTAATGAATACTGCCACTGGGATGTTCCATAATGTGACACCATGGCCCTGAACATTATGACATGGAATATCCGTGGTCTGAGCAATTTCACTAAGGCCCGCAGGATAACTGCCTATGCCCAGCGGCATGGCGCTAAAATCCTCTTTCTCCAAGAAACTCATGCCCTTGGGCGCCTAACAACATGCCTCGTCCCCACGTGGGGCGACAATAGATACTACACGAAGTACTCCACCCAGTCCAGGGGGGTCCTAACTTTAATCCATAAGTCAGTCCAGTTTTCCCTGCGTACCAGCCGCATTGACCCAGTGGGCAGATATGTGATCCTTCACTGCTCACTTGCTAATATAGAATGCCTCCTTGTGAACACATATGCCCCTAACTTTGATGCCCCCGATTTCTTTGACGTCATCACCACCACGCTTCTGAAATATATTGGTATTCCCATCATATGGGGCGGGGACATGAATCTGATCCTAGATAAAGACCTGGACAGATCCGGGATGGCCCGCAGAGCCCCATCACGCGCGGCCCATAGGTTACATGCCCACATGGACACACTTGGTCTCAAGGATGTATGGAGAGCTCTCAACCTACAGGCTAGAGAGTACACATTCTACTCATTGGCACACGATAGCCTCTCCAGGATCGATCTTTTTCTCATATCGCGTTGCATGGTGGGCAGGGTCACAGAGGCCAAGATATTACCGCGCACATTATCGGACCATTCACCGGTAACACTTCGTATAACACGGACACGACCAGCCCCCTCGCTCCTCCTGGAGATTTAAGTCGGAGGCCCTCCAAAACACAGTCTTCAAAGCTGATATCCTATTTGACATCAACACCTTCTTTGAGTGCAATAACAGGCATGACACCTCCGATGGAGTAACGCTGGGAGGCATTCAAGGTTTTCATCAGGGGGATGTGCATCTCTAGGGAGGCTGGGGTCCTCAAAGCCATAAAAAATAGCCTGCAGCAATCAGAAGCGAAATTAAAAGAGCTTGAGAGGTGTATGCCTCCACCCCTTCCCCGACCATACTGGCACAGATCAGAGCGGAATTGGAAACATTTGAGTTAAGAGAAGTTTGGTACTTCGCCCGTAGCGGCCAGGAAGTATGGTGAGGTGGATAGGCCAGGTAGGACATTGTCCAGACTGGTCCGCACTGAGGGGGGCAGGAACCGCATTGACTGTGTCAAAGACACAGGAGGCACCCTGTGCTGGTCTGACCAAGATATCCTCGGACATTCACTGCGTTCTACACGACCCTGTATGGCCCCCAGCAAGAACATAGTCTGCAAGACACGGACACCCTGCTAGATCAAATCCCCATGACGACCCTCTCCCACGCGACTAGCGACGTACTTGAAGCTCCTATCACCCTCGTTGAGATAACCATGGTCATCTCGAACAGCCCAAGGGGCAAAGCACCAGGCCCGGACGGCCTAACCTCAGAGTTTTATCGGGAACATGTAGCCATTCTGGCACCCAGACTCCTGGAGGTGTGGAACGAATCATTAGAGTTAAACATCCTACCCCAATCCATGCGCGAAGCGCTTATAACTGTGCTACCAAAGCCGGGTAAACCGCTGGACGAATGTGGCTCCTATAGACCCCTTTCCCTAATTAACAATGACACGAAAATATTTGCCAAGATTATTGCCAATAGGTTCCTACCCATTATCCCTCACTTAGTTCATCCCGACCAGAGTGGCTTTGTACCCGGCAGATCCACTGCCCTCAATATCCGTCGCCTGTTCAATGTTTTGTCTAGAATTGACCCCAACGCACAAGCCGTGGCGGTCACTCTCGATCCCCAGAAGGCATTTGATATGGTGTCATGGCAATATATGTGGGCAGTGCTCCACAAAAATTGGTCCACGCACAAGATCGTACATCAAACTTCTCTACACAAGCCCCGTAGCCAGAGTCCTAGTCAACTCCAGGGCCTCGGCCCCCTTCACTCTCCACAGAGGTACCTGCCAGGGCTGTCTGTTCTCCCTGATACTCTTTGCGCTCGCTATAGAACCCATGGCTGACAACGTTAGGGACAAACACACGCGCAAAGGTATATGTCTTCGCGATACTCCCAAGATCATTTCACTATATGCCGACGGCGTGCTTCTCTATATTAGAGACCCGGCTGCCCACCTGGACCCAATTTTGAGAGACATAACCAAAATTGGCACTTTCTCGGGCTTTACCATAAATTACACCAAATCTGAAATCTTCCCGCTCACCCCGTCCACTACACAACCGCCCTGCGAATTCCCCCTTCGATGGTCACCGAGGGGCATCAGCTACCTTGGAGTGCAGGTGTCCCTCACTAAAGCCTCACTGTTGGCTGACAACTACGTGGCTGCGGCGCAGCTTGCTGAGGCTCAAATGTTGAAACGTCACAGTCTCCCACTCTCCCTGTTGGGTAGACTATCTCTAATCAAAATGATAATGGTCCCTAAATTACTCTACGTCTTCACTAATGTGCCGATCTGGCCTGGAAAGCGATACTTCAGGAACCTGCACACTGCATGTGCCCAATTTTTATGGCACTCGGGCGCGGTTCGTAAGAAATGGCAGCACATGGCTCTTCCCTATGGTAATGGGGGTTTCACCGCCCCGACTTCGCTAAATATTGGACAGCCGCGCAGGCCCAACACGCCACATACTGGTACACGTTCTCAGACCCTCCCCCACGTGTGAAGCTCGAGAAACTAGCAAGCGAAGGTGTCAACACCCTCTCTCTCATACTCCATCATACATTTCATGCCGACGCCCCGGCCGACCCTGTAGCGGCCACTGTCAGGGCCTGGAAATATATCCTGCAGACACAACCCGGCCATCACCCATACTACAAATGGCTGCCCATCTGGCAGATCCCAGGCCTCAGCCCTACACGTGATAAACTCCTAATGAAACTCTGGCACGACTTGGGCTACCGGGCCCTGACCGACTTTTACCCTGATGGGAAGTTTATCACTCCGCAGACGTGGCGCCTCGGACACCTTGGTACTGCGTTGGAACTACTACAATACTACAGGTTGAGGGCGGTGTTCTGCGCCTGGTGGCCCTCATACCCCGATGAGCCCCCAGACTCCCCTGAGATTCACTACATATCCAACTCGGCTGGAGCTAGAGGGATAGTGTCCTCGCTGTACAAATTGCTGATGGCCGACCCCAAGGACATGCCACTCAAGGCACGTGATACGTGGAGTGAGGAGCTGGGCCTCCCCATCACTGACAGTGTGGGAAAAAATTTGCATACACACCCGAACTACCTCTCTGAATGCCAGACATAGGTGTATACAATACAAGCTCCTGAATAGATTATATTACACACCGCACAGACTGGATAGGTATGAACACACCCAGGCTCGCATCTGCCCTCAATCTAAGTCTCCTGCTGCAGATCACACTCATATGTTCTGGTCCTGTGATGCGCTGGGCCCATACTGGAAAGCCATAATTGACGCTCTCTCGGAAATTACAGCGTGCCATATCCCTCCAGAACCCCTAGCTATACTGTTCGGCCTGTGGGATAACCCTGAATTGAGGAAGGCGTCTAGGTTTCTGAATGTTGCCACCATAGTAGCCAAAAAATGCATATTACAATGTTGGAAGCGCCGATCCCCCCCCCCTTCGCTTGAGATGTGGTTGGGGGCCCTCACCTGGACTCAAGCGTGTGAGGACTATATCAATACCCTCCAGCTGACCTCTCGACCCAAGAATGTATGGACGGAATTTTGCACCTATCTGAATAACAAGGATGACTTGGAACTACTGTCCCCCCCCCCTCCTGGTGAAGTAAACTAACCCATTGTTGAGCCACATAAATTTGAACTATTGTGAATCTGTCCTTGCTGGCATTTCCCATGTATTGCATTACCACTTATGTGTCCGATACCCTTTTTATACTGTACATTGTGTTGATTGTCTGTTCTCTCACCATGCCAAAAAAGAAAGGTTAAAAAAAAAAAAAAGAAATCTTGTTGGAACCTTTTTTTAGCTCTCTGTTTAATATCCTGGAGATCTTCTCGGGAGGATAGCCTTATTTTCCTATGGAGCATCAGGGTGTTCAGTTTAACTCTGCCCCTTAGTGATAGAATGTTGATTTCTCTGCGTATCGATGCCATTGGTGTTGATTGCAGGAGCGTCAAAAGTTTCCTCCAAAATAGGCCTTCTAATTTTATCCAATTTCTCTCCGGTATCATAGGCATTGCTTCTGCACCATAAGTAATAGCAGGAACAGTTTTAGCTGTGTAAAAATTCAGTGCTGGTTTCAGGGAAAATTTTCCGAATTTTTTGTCCATAATGCGTGCTTGTGTGAGCATGAATTTAGTTTTTGCAATCATGGTTTCCTGCATTGGTATTTCAAAACGGTTTGAATTGATTGTGACTTCCAGGTATCGGAATGATTTTATTTTTTCCAATCTTTCTCCTGCCAAAGACCATTTCGATTTTTCTTGTTATCTTTTCAAATGTCATTATTTTTGTTTTTGTTAAGTTGAGGATCAGATCGTTGGCCTGGAGGTATTCTGAGAGTGAGTCAAGTTTACGTTGGAGACCTATAGCAGTTTGATCCAAAACTAAGATGTCGTCAGCGTAAAGGAGTCTGCTGACTTTCTCGTCTCCAATGTTAGGTGGAAATGATCTGACTGTAGGGTCCCAGTTTTGGTAGTCTCCAATGAATGCGTTATACAATGCAGGGCCAATGGGCATCCTTGCTTAACACCTCTGTAGGTGTCAATCACCTCTGAGAGTTGACCAGATCCGTTCAGTCTAACCCTCATCGAGGTTCCAGAATAAAGCTTGATGATCGGATTGAGGATTGATGGAGGACAATTCCATTTCATCAATTTTCTCCAAAGTTTGGCTCTGTTGACTGTGTCAAAGGCCTGAGAGAGATAAATAAATGCCAGATGGATCTTTGGGTATCCCTCTAAGACCTTTGCTTTGAGTGTACTTAACAGCATTATATTGGCCATTGTTCCAGTGTTTTTAACAAAACCTGTTTGGAAATCGTCATGGGCTTCAGAAGTGACTGCCCAGGTCTTAAATTTGTCTAGAAGAAAGCTGCCGAATAGTTTCCTGATGGTATCGTGTAAGGCGATTGGTCGGTAGTTTGATGGATTCCCTTGATCGCCTTTCCTGAAAATTGGGACAACATTTGCTGTCTTCCAACATTTTGGGATGGAGCAGGTGTCAGCGCATTGTTGTAATATTTGGACGATGAGAAGTCCCCATGATTCTATGTTTTTTTTTCCAGGTCCAAGTTCGAGATTCCATCCGGTCCTGGAGCGCTAGAGTTATCCAGTTTGCAGATTTTATCACAGATTTCCGTGTTGTCGCATTCTATGTCCCATTGCTTTTTTTGGACCAAAGGGAGTTCATGAGTGGGGCAAACATGTTTGAGAAGAAAGAGATCCAGTGTGCCTCCCCAATTGAGTTGACCAGTGCGTCCTTAGAGTTGTTTCCTTTTGGATCAATCAGTGTCCAGAAGGCTTTTGATTGCTTGCCGTTTAGTGACCCGAGCATGCGTTCCGCGTCTTCTTGGTATAATATGACACGGTGGGATTTAACCCAGTACTTTTAAGATTTTTTTGCAAGCGTTGCTGCTTCAGCTGTTTGTAGCTAGGGACAGGATTTTCCTTTTCCGAGGATTCTTCTCATTTCCTTTCTTTTTTCCACCAGTTGTTTGTTGCTCGCATGCTGGGGGTTCTTGGCAAAGGCTTGAGTTTTTCTTTGCTGCTGATAAGGGATCAGTAGGGGGTAGTAATCCACAAGAGATGTTGATAGCCCCGCTGAGTCACTAATTGATCTTTCGTATTGATTTGTGATAGCCCTTATTGCATCAGGGTGAGTCTTAGTCTTGTCCCTGCTTTGTTAATATCGATTGAGGGGGACCATGGTCTTTCTTTTTTTCTCCGATTTTGGTTCTGCGGCCGACCATATTGTCTTCAGAAGATTACGATCACTGTATTTGGTTCTTATCACCTCAAATGCAGTTATTTTTGAGAGGAAGTTTCTGGAAACATATGTGTGGTCCAGGAAAGCTTTGAGTTTACCTTGTTCCCAGGTAGGGATAGGATTGGGCGTTGGAGTAGTGAAATGGTGGAGGTTATGAAAATCAAGTTCATCCATAAGTGTCTCCCAGGTCTTGCCTCTCAGGTCCGAATCTCTGGTTATTGGAGATCCACGATTTGCTGATCCAGAGTTTGTGTCAAGATTTTTTGAGTTTTGTCCAATGTTGGCTAGGGTCAGATTTAGGTCCCCACACATTATGATGATGTGATCGATGTCCATCATGTTTGTAGAAGACTATTATTTGGCCGATGTTTGCCAACATAGATGATTCTGTCAGGGCTTTTGGATTCCAAAATATTATGACAAGGTATAAGGTCGGTTTGTCTGGATTGTTGTCCACTGTGGTCGTCTGCCCTGAGACCAGAGAGGTTATGATATGATATGATATATGGCATGGCATTTGTAACGCGCCTATACACAAGTGTTTCAAGGCGCAACGAGGCAGGGAGGGGGGAATATGGGGAGACAGACAAACGATCCTACTAGGCCAGGTGTCATTCAGATCGCGCAAGTGCATGGGTAGGGGGGACGGGTAAAGTGCAGGTTGAAAGGGAGAGGGGAAAGTGCAGTACAAAGTGATTAGTAAAATACAAGACAAATAATAAGGGCCAGCTGGTGGCAATTGCAGGATAAGTGCAGACAAGTGCTGGGAAGGGGGGCTGTAGGGATACAGAGACAGTCCCGTAGTGCAGGGGTTGCCAGGGAGGCAGTGCAGGGGAGAGTGGCTGGGCCAAGGGCCGAGATTGGCGAGTGGCCCAGTTGCTGATTCAGTACAGTTTCAGTGATTTAGCAGGGGAGAGGTTAAAATGAATGTGCTTTTTGACAGGGTTTAAGTTGCAGACCACTGCAGGCTCTGACGGCAGTCAGTAGCCCGGCACTAGGTCTGCCTGTTGCGCCTTGTATAGCTGGCAAAAAAAAAATCGATTTCAAAACCATCTATCGATGGTTTCTTTAGGAGCCACGTCTCCTGTAGGCAGAGAAGATCAAATAATCCCACGTTCACGTCGGACCTAGAAGTCAAGGTAGAAAATCCTTCTTGTGTTCCATGATCCCATTATTAAGTTGCTGTGGGTATTGAGTGATGATCTGGGCTCATTGTCTTCTCTAGATGCGGTTTCTCGTGGCTACCTTCTCTCTGTTGTTGATGTTTCCGAGACCCGAGTCCATCTAGTTTTTTCCTCGTCTTTTAGAGACTGCTGCGAGTGGTTGTTGGGTTCAGTTGTCGTTTGTCTAGGAAGCTCTTGATCAATTGTTATCTTCCAGTTCGGCAGAGGGCCCTTCGGTAGACGTTCTAGGTCCACATTACTGGAATTTTCATTGTATCGCATCTTGATATTGTTAGTAGATCTTGTGTGGTTGATGAGTTTTGGATATTTTGTGTGGGGAATCAAATCTATCCTTATAACTGTGTGCTCTTCTCTCTTCCGTGCTGGATTCCTTTTCATACTGAATTTCAGTTGGTCTCCTTTCATCGATAACCTGTATTCTGGTTTCTGAATAGGTTTTGTGAGATGCTCGCTGACGCTGAGAACTCGTTGCGTTGTCCCCAAGCGGCCTCCTTTCGTCGAGATCTTGAACTCTAGTTCCAGAGTGTGTATTGTGAGATGGGTAGTGGGATGCTCGAGGCCGAGAAGAGCCTTCAGCCTTGTTGGTAGGTGTATGTGCCTTGCTTGTCTTGTGCTCCTTCCCTTTTGGTCCACCTGGTGCTTGTCGGGAGTTGGTCTTGTAACTATGTACTTCTTCAAGGTCATAACCCAGGTCTCTGAGGGGTCTGGACTCGGCCTTGAGTTTACGCCTGATAGTTGATGAGGATATATGAATATATACACTGCCAATGGAGTGAGGGCCAGAGAATTCGATAACATCAAGGTGATCAGATGTTACTGATGTGAGTAATGTAAGTTGGTGAAGCAGATCCATTATTGCGGATCTGTTTAATACCAAGTTTTTCTTTGGTTTGCAACTAGGTTGCAAAAAGAAATAACGGGTATCAGTTGTTCTATTTTGCCTCATTAGGTGGATGCGTTTCCATTCTCTGTCAGGATGCTTTGGCTTGGTCAAAAGGTCAAGATCTCTTTTTTGGTTGTGGTCCCAGGTTTCTCTTTTTTGCTGTGTGTGTACCCTAGATTTCTACATTTTGGAAGTTGTATTGTTTTTCTGCGTGTCGGCTTCATCCCATTTTTTGTTGCGAGAGGCATGTCTGGGTTTTTGCCAGGTCATGGTCTTGTTTCAAGTCTTCAGCCATCGAGAGCGATGGAGTTCTCGAATCTAGGAGGCTGATTTTTTTTTCGGGGAGTCACGTGGTCAGGGTTCTGATCGAAAGAAACGGATTTCCTTTTAATTTGGCACTTATTAGGTTTTGAATCTTTGGCCAGCCATTAAAAAGAGAGTTCCAAAGCATTGTCCATTAAGTCGCTTTCTGTAGGAGAGAAAGGTCGGTCACTGTTGGGTTGGGAATAATTGTTTGGGGTGACATTCGGTGCGACTAGTTTCATTGAAATTGTGATGTACTTTCTTTTTGTTGAAAGTGAAGAGTTGCACTTGGCCTTGAGATGTTCCGTGGCCAGTTTAAGCTGAACAGGTTTCCTGGTGTTTTTTTTCGGGACTGGTGCAGTTGATGTAGATGGTCCGTCAGCCGAGACTCTCAGAACTTGATCTTTGTCATTTATTATGCAACCATTAAGTGATTTTGTCTTATTTGATGGAAGTGTTGAGAAATTAAAGATAGTTTGATTTCCATGAGTTGAACCCTCACGGGTTTTGTTAGTCGAATCTGATGTGGAACTTGGGAGAGGAGGTCTCAGAGCCCGAGTATCTGATGTCCCGGTGCGTGAGAGGCTCTTAACTGGTGCAGCTGAGAAAGGATAACTTTTTTTGTCTGCATTTCTTGCTTTAAAATGGAATATTTTATCTGGTGAAAGATCAGCTTGGGATTGTACAGACTTGTTTCCATTTGTTGTTGGTCCCTTGTTTGTGTGCTGACTTCTTTATTAGTCTTCTTGTTTTGTTTAGTTGAAGTGATAAATCCTTCTAAGAAGGTTAGTTTTGTCTGTGCGGAGACTGCCAATGTTAATTAGTCCTTTAAAGAGTCGTTGAGAGATTCATATAGTTTAGTGAACGGCACTAAGGCAATAGTGATTGCTGACATGATCGTCAGTAGATCCGTTTTTTTGTTTGGCGTTTCTTTGCCAGATTCTCCATATGATTTCACTTTGTCTCCTGTTCTTCGGCGGTTTGCTAGGAGTGAGATGCTTCAAAGTTTGTGGTTCTTGCGATCTATTGGTCATTGACGTTTTGGTCAGTGTCAAAAGAGCCTGGTGTGGTAATGCCGGAGTTGCTTTTGAAGGCTGGTGTTGCGTTATCAACCTATCAGGTTGTGGATTAGGTAAATCTAATATCTTAGTTGTTAAACACATCTCGTTAGCCTGCGGATGGTTAGTAGATATTGCTGTAGACTCTTTCACCACACCATAAGTCAAGTTCTCTTTAAGCAGGTTTGGCTTGTTGAGGCTGTGCGTGGGCACTAGGAACTGTGAAGTGTTCTCTGGTGTGTTTGGTTCTGTGCCCCTTGGTGCTGGGGGTTTTCCAAAGTGCCATCTTCTATTGGTAGATAATTAAGGGCTCGAGGCGTTTAAATTTGGAGAGTTTATGTTGAAATTTAGCCGCGTCGGAATGACAAGAGAGTGATTGTGATCATCTTCTTCTAAGGTCCCTTCAAGGAGCTCAGCGTCAGAGATCTCACATTTTCGGATGGGGGGCTTTTTCCCTTGTTTGCTAAAAAATGTGTCTAAGGTGCCCACAGGAGGTTTCTGGACCTCTTTGTTCTGGTTTGTTAAGGCTGTGGGCAAGTTGTTTCTTAGTTGGGTTTATCTTTTCCCCATTCGTAGGTGAATATTTGACTTTCCTTGGGATTGAATCTTTTGTTGGGATTTTGTTAGTTTTTGGTAAAGGGTCCTCTTGGTAGCCTCAAGTAATCCGACATTAGGGATAGTAGGTGTGGGTGTTGGATCAAGGTTCGTGAAGCTGCCACCTTCTGAGTCCTCAATTGTAGAATATGAGCAGTCTCCCGACCACACAGTTTTTGCGTTTTCCATTCTAGGTGGGGGGCTGGCTACGTCCTCCCTAGCAACCACCGGATGGATTTCGATGGCAATTTTTACTTTGTTCTCCCCATGGCTAGAAGAGTCCTTGTTTATCCCCATTTCAGAATCACAGGTCATGCATGTTAGTAGTAAGTGCAATAGGGCACGTTGGGTTTTCATCCAAGTCTATGGGAACCACGGAGTCAGCCGTGGGCTTACCTTCACCCAGTTCAGGGACAGCTATTCCTATGTTTTCCCCAGTCGGGCAAAATTGCTTTGCCGAGGTCCCAGCCCTCTCCGAGTTGGGCTGCCTCTTCCTGGCCATGGGGGCCATGTGAAAGTGGACAGCCCTCATGGGCAGGGTCCTCCCCGAGGTCCACCTCGCCACTGGGGGGCGTCCCTTCCCCATCCACTACGGAAGGCATGGTCCGCGGAGGGTTTGCAGAAGGGGGATCCCGAGCGACATCCATAGGAGGTCGAGCCGGAGCTCCCAGACCTGGCGGTGAGTGTAAGGTGGACTGAGGGGGTGGGCAGGCCATATTGCGGTCACCTTCCCCGGTCTTTACCGGGGGCGATCGAGCCGGCGCTCCCAGACCATCCACTGAATTTTAGACCGCCTGCCTAGTCAAGGCTTCCTTCGGCGATGCCGTCTCCCGGCTCTTCGTCTTCCATAGGTCGAGCCGACGCTCCCAGACCTCCCAAGGGGAGCGGAGCGACTTGCAGCCTCAGGTTCTCGGGGGTTTGGATGCCCTCTGGCTTAGTTTCTTCGGTCAGCCGAGCCGATACTCCCAGACTTCCGTGGCCATGAAAACTTTGCGGGGGTTTGTATGGAGGGCATGAGCGACCTTATGGCCTGCTGTCTCTTGCATCTTGAGCACGTTTTATGGGGGCTGCGGTGCTCTAGCCCGCTGCCTTTACTACAGATTCGCTGGCTTCTAAGCCAGTGAACAACTTCTTCGAGCACAGGAATAACACGGTTCATGTTTTCATGTTGCTGGGGGGGGGGGGGCAGTACAGGCAGTCCAGGCGCGGACTGCCACTGACTGCCTTGACTCTGCAGCCTTGGAGGTGGGTGTTTTGTAGACACACCTACTGGATCAGCAGCACTGTAGAAAGACTGCCACAGACTGCCTTGACTCCTATGACCGCATTTAGTCTTGCACGTTAAAGTTATTAAAATATATATATAATTTTTTTAAAAAGGTGAAATATAAAATGTGTTTATAGTAAAGAAAATATTTGTAGTAAATAACAATAAAATGTGTGCTTCTTGTTAAAAATTCAATCCGTTATTTTCACAGCACCGCTTGTAATTGAAACTGGACAATAATAGAGTTCATTTTGTGGTACTTCACAAAAAGTTAAACCTTACTTTTGCAGCATGCCCACGCGATACAGGGTCCCTTTGTTATGTGTCCCTTAATCCCTCGTACGAACAAGGACACAATGTGGCGAGTAATCACAAAGCAATTATAAGATTCACAATAATGAAATGTAACATACAAAACACTATTCATAAGAGCTTTTCAGCAAGACTGACATTCAACTTTAAATTGCCGAGTGGAAAATCAGCAAATGATGCGAGTCAACTTTTACATAATATTTATGCAATTGTATACTTCATGATTACTGATGTGCCAAACTGATATTCAAGTTAACGCAAAACATGTACTGAGTAAATATAACAAAAATGTAGATATTAACATGTTGATTTATTATCCAACTTATTTTACCAACTGG
The DNA here is from genome assembly GCF_040938575.1 of Ambystoma mexicanum. Lineage (NCBI taxonomy): Eukaryota > Metazoa > Chordata > Amphibia > Caudata > Ambystomatidae > Ambystoma > Ambystoma mexicanum. The sequence goes on from NC_090938.1 coordinate 480,474,952, forward strand.
GTACTGATTTACATTTTTGCATTCCCAAATTTACATAGTTACGTCATTCCAATGAATGTGTACCCGCTTTGAAACACTTAGTGCATAATACATAAAAACAAATCAATCTTCCTGTGGATGGGTTCTTTAAACTGGAAAATCACCATCAATAACGGAATAGTAATAACCATAGCCTGGGACGATCGCAAGGCACCAGTCTGACCATTTGTGCTGCCAGTGAGCAAAAAGACCAGAATGTATGGTATGAATACGTGTGAATAGCAACATGATGCATTTCGTTGTAAAGGAGTCCTTATTTCAGCACAAACGGAATGCCATGTGCATCCATACAAAAACAGAAGGAACACACGAGCATTCCATTTTTCCACACAGAACTTTGACTTCACAATTCAGGTACAAATCGATGAAGGCAATACGAAACCATCGAATGGAAGGGGGCAGTCGGACTAAACATTGCAAACATGCCTTGTAGTAAACAACGGTTTCTTGAAATCATAGTTTAAGGATTCCTTGGATATAACCTATGTTTAACTTGAATTAAAAAATATAACGACTTGGTAAAATCCCAGACTATTAGTATTTTTGTTAAAGATTCCAGTTGTTTTCTTCTTTTTGTGAAAAGAAAGTAAAGCATTATGCTCGGTGTGTGCATTTGTTATTCTGGATTTTGCGTTAGGAAAAGTGATGACGTATGTAACGACAGGGTACATCTGGCTATGCTGTGCGCCAAAATCTGTTTGACATATCGCTGTCAACTTGATGGGCGGGTGATCCGTGAACAACAATGGGATGCTCCATTTTACATTTCCTGTCTTTTGGAAATAAGGGAAGCCCTTTGGCTCCACTTAGCTTGCTAAGCTCATCTACTGTGGGGGCACCGATCAGTCCCTATGGCCATCAGTGCAGAAGAACTTTGCTCTCCATAGTAAAATCCTGTTTGTTTGTATCTGCACACATTACCTTCTGTAAAGTGGTATACAGTCTTTAAAACGAAAATGTAATAAAGAATGAATATATAAAAAATGATATAACAACATAAAGTGTATGTGGGGGTGGGGTAAAGGTTACATCTCGTGGGGAAATGGTTGCGTGGGGGGACCCCCCCCAAAAAAAGCTACTTTATGTTTTGTCGTTATATAATTTTCCTTATATGTGCATTCGTTATAAAAGACATGTAACCCTGTGAAGTGTGGCAGATATGATATGGCATTTATAACGCGCCTATACATAAGGTTTTCTATCGTTTCATGATTTGGCCAGGATGGGTTAGTGGCAGTGTACTGTTTTCTTCTTTATAGTCTTGTGCACTTTTGCATTTTGCCGCTTAATGCCATTTAGAGTTTCATGTACTCTATAATTGCCATGTCAAAAGATTTTCTCTTGTCCTTTGGCCATCTTGCAGTTGGACCTTCTTCCTCCCCTGAAGAGGCTACATTTTCCATGATTGGTAAGCCCTTTCACAGGCAAAGTGGCAGTCTGTGTGTGTGGCCGGAGGTGCATGCTGGATTTGTCTGTACCCAGTCCACATTCATGCCAGAGTGTCTGTTGCTTGGCAGATGTTGTTTAAGTCTGGACATACCCTGCCAGCTTGAATAGTGCAGTTCCTTACCAATAATGGACTGGGGACAACTACAGCCTGGATCCTGGGTAGAAAAAGAGGGACTCTGTAGTTAATCGTTGGAGTGAACACCCCTACAAACGGAAAGCAGCCCACTGAAGACCCAGAACTGGTTGTTGGAAGATACCTAGCAGTGCTTTCTTCACTTGCCTGGCGAAGCCCTGCGTCTCTGCAAATCTCCTGAAGACCTTCAACAGTGCTTCGACTCTTGAACCAGTGCTAACAGGTCTTTGCCTCTGCTGGAAGATCCAACCATTCGAAGCGCTCGCAAGAGTCCCAGAATCCTCCTCTGGGCTAGCCAGATGTCCCCCTTCGGAGTCAAACCATGGGATGTAGATACTTATTGAATCAGAGTACTTCCATGAAGTTGCAAGCTCTTCACAACCTTACAGGGCCAATTTATTTGTTTCTGCCACAAGGGTTGCCTTCTGCCATTTTCTTCAAGTGGGCCATGGCTTTGCTGCCTGCATCGCATCCTGGGAGTCCTCAGAGGTTGTCACCCGAGTGGTGGTTCATTGGAGCCCAGAACCACGAAATATCCAAACCCAAAAAGCTGAAGTGACCTCTGCACTAGAGGCCCCTGGACTTCCTCCAACAGAAACAAGGCAGGAATATAGAAGGCTCAGCAATTTCAGGAACTCCTAAAGTGGTCTCCGACTGAACTGGGAGTACAGGGGGAGGGAGTAAACATGGCTGTTTTGGCACCCTGTGGCCATATAGTTCTATCGGCGAAAAGCCCTAGTCCCATCTCTCCCTTGCCTAGCCTTGAACTGTGGGTTTCTGGTACCCTCCCCTGGGATTCTCCCCCAAAGAGGTCGGGGTTGGACTGGGAGAGGGTCTGTTAAACACTTACAAACTACTTGTTGGCTCAAGTCAACACTTGTTTAACTTACTAAAGGGACCGCCTCACGAAAATACTTTTATATGGACCTGTGACTTTTAGGGCACTAGCCCCATTGTTTTCTAGGGAAGGTAGAAGGTTTTGTATCATGTTTGCCAACTTCTTTATTTTCAGCCAATTAGTTATCAGATTGTTGATTCCTTACCTGGTTCTAACTGTATTTTAAAAAGTGATGTGCTAGTGCACTTAGAAGAGCACACCAAGGTGAATGTGTTCATGATAGTAGTGAATATTTCAGTGTGCGCCTTACCAGTGGTTTTCCATTGCTAAGAGATTGCATATAAAAAAAAATAGCTTTCTGTCCAACTTGTATTATTAAGACTGCTCTGTGTGGGTTCTAAACTAACCCTTCACCACTCTCCAGCCCTCGAATGTCTGAGCGCAGCTGCTCATCTTCACTACCCAGATAGAGTTTGGCTAGAGATTACTGTATATCCCTGCTCATCAGAATATGGTGGCCTTAGTCCACAGCAGGAATTCAGAAAATCTATTTCAGTAATGACAGGTGCTGCTGGAATTGGACCTCCCGGCCAAGTTTAAGATTTGTAAAAAAAAAAAAAAAAGCACAGAGACAAGATGCTGCCTTTGCTTACTGCTGAAAACCATGGTGGTATTAACCTTTTTGAATAGCTCAACCCTCTTAGGAAGAAGGGGAACAAGGATTCATAACCAACTTGGAACTTTTTCACCATCCCAGACAGGCAATCAGGATACGCAACAGCCATTAGAAACGTGGAAATCTCCACAAAATATGAGGGTATTAAGCCATCATATAAACTCGTCAGGGGATTATTTCATGCTTATTGGATGGAACAGTGTGTTTCAGGAAGCGTTTTTAAACCGTTTAGTACTGTGACTATCTTTAGTACAGTCTCCTAGCCCTCAAAGTTGCATTCAAATAACTGTACACTCGAAATAAAAGTAATCTAAATTATGTGCTGATATTACTCTGTCCTGTCCCCATTCAGTGATCACTGGATTATTAACGTTCTATACTCATCGTTTATGTAAAGCACCCTACAAGGGATTGCTCTGTTCACTGTTATTGTCCTCTAAACAGCATTTCTAATTTGATAATTTTTTATTCAATATGTTAATCATTGAGAATATAACATGTAAGTTACATAAAATTTTAAGAGTTGTCAAATATTTAACAAATTAACATTTGAATATCAATACAGCAAAGAATATAATTGATTAAGCCAGTAAGAAATGGACAAACTGGGTGTACGAACAGAACAAGAGACAAGAGGAGTGATGGGGAGGAAATGAGCATTATGAAAAAGATATAACATTGCAACCTGCAAATTGTTTTAAACAGTTTGATTAAGATATTGAATAAAAAATGTTCTATTTTTTATCAAATGTATGCAAACGAAGTAGAAATAACATAGTACTTCTCTATGCAATAAGAACAAATATAATTCCACCAGGAAGCGTACAATCCTTGCAAATGGAGGTGATAACATGGAATGTGATACTTAACAGATAAATAAACTTGGGAAATCAATCATTTCTATGTAGGGATTTACAATAGTACCAATCATGCGGCTAGAGTGATAGTGGTCATGTTTTTTAAAGAATAGATCATACTTCAGGCCAAAACTTATGTACATACTTACAAATCATAAATTAGATGAGCAAATCCACATTAGGTGAATGGAAAGAGCAGCAATTAGTGACAGAATGGGAAGACATGTTTGTAATTCTTAAAGGGGTATGGTACACACGGTGCACAATAAAGATCTTAGTGCTGATAACATTGATGGGATATAGTTATAAATAATGCGGACAGCGGTGCAATGGCAATTTACTAAAGGAAGCCAAGTAGTTTCGACATTTTAATTTTAAAAGCACCCATTTTTTTAACATATTAATAATTTAAACTACCAAAGTATAAAATGTACACTATTGCATGCAGTTAAAAGGCAGCTGTATGTGGTTGTGCAAGAACATATATATATATATAGGAGAAATTATATGCGTGGATGCATGCCGTTTATTTGTATTCCAAGCCTACTAAAAATGTGACACCTTGATAATACCTGGTTGTGTGATGAGCCACTCTCTCCCACACACTGCACAGGAGACCCCCGCACCTTGCTGATATACACAGACTCGGGCATCTCTTTGCTGTGCAGCTCCCACTCCACTGCAACACCAGTGTACTCTAAATGCTCGTAGTGTTAGGAATATACCGGCACAACAGCAGTGCCCAAGCAGACGTCGCACCGGGTTGCCGTTGCATTATCCTGCAACTGAACCTACCAAGTTTCCCCCAAGAGATCACGCACCTTGTTATTGTATTCCTCGACAAAGCTGCCTAGTGCCAGGCGGAAGCGCTTATCGGGCCGAACGCTCCAGTTCATGGCGTAGACGGTCCAAGGCGCCTCATACTTGTAGATCTCCTTCCGTTTCCCGTGAAGCGACATTGCGAAGCTGAAGAAAAAGCCCCTTTATGTGGGGGGAAGAGTACCCACGGTAAGGCCGCTACGAACGGGGTCTACTGGAGAGCTTCCTGTCACGGATTTGGCGCACGCGCACTAGGAGGCCGGGCGGCAGTTGCACATACAATGGAAGATGCAGCCGAAACCGTTAGATGCGTGATAACAACAGGAAAGATCAGCACACCTAACACAAACGCCGCCGCGAACAGAGACTCAGCCTCGCGATGTTGCATTCGACGCGCATGCGTGGAGGTGTATCAACAAGCGCTCGGCCAGCGACTACTTCCGGCTTGTGGGCGTGACCATCAGCAATTTACATGTAGGTAGATGCATCGAGTATCGTATGCTCACGCCCCGATTACCTTGACAGTGTAATGGGCACTGACGCTTGCACAGAAAGTTAATGTTACAGTGGACGCGCGCACAGTTAAACCGGTTTGACAGATATTGGCAGGGAAGTAGCACAAACTCAAGCGAAGTATCCGAAAACCACCCCAATCCATAAAACGACATGGCAAAGCAAAAGGAACCAATGACAGAAAGGGGCAATTACTGTGGGCAAGGAGAGAGCGACAACCCAGCACGAAGCAATCTGAGGTCAACTAGACCAAAACTTCAAGCAATGAAGGGGACATTCTTCCAATTGCTGGGGAGTGGCAACAAGACTTTGGGCCTCATTACACGTTGTGCGGTAAAAACTGCAAATTAGCGGCATGGTGCTATTAATGTGTCCGCCCTCGCAAGAGTGCGCTAATAGCGCACGATCACGAGTAGGCGGACACGAGCATAGCGCCATGCCGTTAATGACCCTACCGCCATGCCGGTAAAGTCCCCTAAAAGTCCCTCACCGGCTTCCTCGATAGTGCAGATAGCACCTCCGCCCTCGCGCTACATGCAAATAGCGGTATTAGCGGTGACTGTTAAATTGCGGAACCGGAAATAGCGTCATCGCACAGGAACGGTAAAGAGCACGGCGGCCATCTTCAAAAACACAATCCATTGCCATCCTCTGCCCCCAGGACCTGTTTCGAGTTGTGAGCAGTGCAAAACCATCTGGGACACCTGCATCATGCCCAAGGCACTAAAAAAACCTCCGACAGGCAGCGCAAGGAGAAATATACGCCAGAGGAACTGAACATGCTAACACAGACCCTGGCTGAGAATGCCGAGGTAGTGTTTGCTAATGACATGCGCCGGCCAACCTTATTGAAAAAAAAGCCATCTGGGAGGAGGTAGCTGTCAAAGTCAGTGCTGTGGGCACCAGCACGCGCACTGTGCGCGAATGCAGGAAGAGGTGGGACGACCTCAGACTGCGGGTGAGGGGCATCCTGGCTGAAAACCATCGCATTGCCAGTGCCGGTGGAGATGGTTCACCTATCCGAATGAAGGAATGGGAGGAGACATGTTCCAACCCGATTGCCGTTGAATCCAATGAAGGAGTGGGCAGCATGGAGTTCGGCGTGGGTACCACTTCAGATGGAGGTGAGTGTACACATGACAGGATGCGATGTGAATGTACTGTCCCCCCCATATGTGAGCATAGACTCCTCTCATGCATGGACACACATCCACACATGCATCCATCCCTCACCAAGTCAGTCTCAGACCCAAACACACACACATGCACACATCACCAGAGACAAGTTCCAAACACAACTATGCATGGATGAGGCACTGAACTGGCACATCACCTGCATCCACAACTACTAAGTCCCAATGGCCACAACTGCATCATTAACGTAATCTGCATTAAGTAAATTGAAACACAACCAATGCCATCCCCCTTCTCGTCCCTGACAGGCTCACATACAGATGGTGAGGATGCCACTGATGCATCCCAGGCACCAGCTACGTGCAAGAGGCCAAGGGCACAGGAGCCGGAGGAAACCCCAACAACATCCAGGGGCAAGGGGGGAAGGCCACACCTGACGAGCAGAAAACATCGCCACAGTGCCACTGCCAGGGCAATAGTAGCTGCACCAGAAACTGCAGCCCCACCACCGGTGGAGAACCCACTTGCACCAATGCCTGCCACCGAGGGCCCACCATCAGCTGCGGCTAGCTCCGCTGGTGAGGCAGCCGCCACTGCCCCTCTATCCGATCCGGAGGACACCCTAGTGGAGCCTATGGTGATGCACACCCCAAGCCCCCCTAGAATCCCAGAGCCAGCCCCAACCCAGACCCCTGGGTCTGATGTGACTGTTGAGGACAACTACCCAGCAATTATGTCCCCCATGTTTTCACCTGCTGCAGTGGGTGCATCAGAGGGCACAGCATCCAGTGCACGGTCACCCAGCACTGCACCCCAACTGGCCACCATCCTGGAGCGACAACATGAGCTGACTGTGCTGGTTGGCCAGCATGTCGAGGAGGCTGCCCGACTCAGGGAGAAGATTGTGGAGACGGTGAGGCACTCCACTGAGAGAATGGATGCAAACACCTACAGGCTATGCAACGAGATAGCGATGCTCAGGGAGGTCCTTGTTCGCATGGCCGACACCATGGACCGCCACTTTTCACAGCCAGCCCAGTCTGCCCCATCATCATCTTCGGGGTCGAGACAGACAAGCCCCCTCCGGCGTTCTACACGCACCACCAGGCGCACGACTGACCGTCCCCAAGATGATACCAAAGACAATGGCAAATAGGGTGCCAATGGAGAATACTCTGTCTGCATTGGCCAGGGCAAACATGCCAGACACATGAGGGACTGTTGGTGGGGGGTAGGGTGTTATGGGTCTGTTGTGGGGGTGGGGGGTAGGGTGTTATGGGTCTGTTGTGGGGGGTGGGGGGTAGGGTGGTGGGATGTTTTGTTACTTGCACTTCTACACCTTTCTGTTTCTCAATACACTGGTTTATGATCAAAACACAGGCTTGGACATCTTCATTGTGTATGTGTACTTTATTGGCGACAGGGTCCATTGCGTGCTCCCAAACATACACCAGTGCATTGATACCCATATCCATGTGACAGTACTTAAACATGTTCCTCAGAATATTTGGTTGATCAGATGCTGTCTCACAGCACGTCCCTCCTGCCCATCCCCTCTTGCAAGACCTGCATCCCCTTCACCTCCGTCCTCATCAATATCATCATCCTCATCAGGTGCTTCCATTTCAACCTCAGGGGGCAGTGGTACATTCCGTCTGATACACATATTGTGCAGCATGACACATACCGTGGTGATCTTGCCCACCTTCTCATGTCCATACAGGAGAGCACCGCCAGACCTGCTAATGCACCTAAACCGTGACTTCAAAAGGCCAAAAATCTGCTCAATCACGATGCGGGTACGGGTATGTGCACGATTGTATTCCTCCTCGTGCCTGTTCTGTGGGTTCCGTACAGGTGTGAGGAGCCAGGTCTTCAGGGGATAGCCCGCATCACCTGTGTAGGGGAAGGAACGGGGTCCTGTTACTGTTCACCTCAAGAGCGGCCTGTTCATATCACACAAATTGATATTGCATTGTGATTCAAGTACACAATTGACAGCATACATGCAGATGGTCTGGGTGACAGTAACGTGCAAGGGGGAGGTTGACCCTGCAAGTAGACATGCCACATTGATGCCTCAAACAGTAATTGACATGTCCTGGGTGATGCAAGGTCTTCGGTGTCCCTGGGCCCAGGCAGATATGTTTCCACACTGCTGGTGTACTGCCATTCCAACATTGATGTTGCCATGCAGAGAGACATCTCTTCAGTGGTGGAATAGGTGCGTGGGGAAATGCTATGGCTAGTGGTGATCCCTTTGCATGCATTATAGGGCACATTGCATTATTGATGTTGTGCTGGACTAGATCAGGATGCAATCTTGATGGCAGGTGTGGAATTTTTGTGTTTTGTGGCGTGGAATGTTGTGCAATTTGTATGTGGATGGATGTTTAATGTTACTAGACCTGGAATGTCATCTGTGTTGTGTAGCCTATACTTGCATGTCGATTCATCTCAAGTACGTTGCCGCCTTCCCAGATGGACATTGCCGTACATCTGTATGTGCATTTTGCCCACATACGACAGGCTACACCCAGTTGGAGTACGTATCTCTCCCCCCCCCCTTCACACCCAGTTGGAGTACGTATCTCTCCCCCCCTTCACACCCAGTTGGAGTACGTATCTCTCCCCCCCCTTCACACCCAGTTGGAGTACGTATCTCTCCCCCCTTCACACCCAGTTGGAGTACGTATCTCCCCCCCCCCCCTTCACACCCAGTTGGAGTACGTATCTCTCCCCCCCTTCACACCCAGTTGGAGTACGTATCTCTCTCCCCCCCAAGTCACATTGCCATGTACTTGCCCTGTTACTCACCAAGTAGCCACGAACGTTGTCCGGTGTGTTGCTCCATGTAGCGTAGGATAGTTGAGTTCCGCAGGACCATGGAATCATGGGTTGATCCAGGAAATCGTGCACAGCAATGTGTGATTTTCTTGTTGGCGTCACATACCATTTGGACATTGATAGAGTGGAATTGCTTCCTGTTTCGGTAGACTACTTCATTGTGATGTGGGACCACCAATTCCACATGGGTACAGTCGATGGCCCCGATGCAACTTGGGATGCCTGCCAGTGAATAGAAGCCAATTTATGTGTTTGCAATCTCCTGGGCAGTCCGTGGCATGGATATGTGTTCAGGTGCATGCTTCAGGAGGGCATCGAGTACCTGGTTCAGCGTGCGGGAGAATACTGGTTGTGAGATGCCATGCATCTGTCCCACTGTATGCTGGTAGGTGCCTGTGGCCAGGAAGTGCAGCACACTCACCACCTTCAGTAGCGGGGGATGGCAGTTCTGATGTCTATGAGGCTCACAATGTCGTTGTGGATCATGTCCACGATGCTGGTGATGGTAGCCCTGTCCAGACGGTACAGGGTGTGTATCTGGTCAGGGGTTAGGTTAAATGGGCTGGCTCTGATCCTGTGGATTGGTGGGTGCCTCTGTGGTATGATTGGGTGCCGTGGTGGTGCTTGCTGTGCCTGTATTGCCCCCCTCCTCCTCCTCCTCCTCCTCCTGCGTCTCCTTTGTGCTGCCTGTTGTTGTTGCAGCTGCACTGCAATGAGGTCCTCCAGGCCATGTAATGCTGCCAATATTGGAACCATCTTGGTGTGGGAAGGGTTGTGGGAAGGGGTGTGGTGTGCTCCTTTTGAGCTGCCACAGTCTCCATTGCCTCCACCTGTGCTGATTTTATCCACCTGTGGCAGGTGGGAACACTGCTCAGTTCTCTTAACGGGTGGTTCGCAATGGCGGTATTAGCGCCATGGCGGTAAGGGGTTTTAGGTGCTTTACCATGCCGCTATTAGCATGGCCGCTTGACTCGTGATAGTGTGCTATTGGCGGCATGGCGCTATTTACGGGATGGTGGGTCGCGCGCACTCGGACTGCCCGCTATTAGTGGCAGCCTACTTAGCGGTGCCGCTAATAGCGGTGAGCCGGGTCGTGATACGCATGGGGATTTAACGTTACCGGTATTCCATTACCGGTAACGTTAAATCCCTACCGCCTACCGTGTAATGAGGCCCACTGTGTAGGTCGAGGCAACTTGTGCAGTTGATGGTCTAATATGAGCCTTTGAGTCCAGAAATGGAAGCTCGCGCATTTATTAGGACACTGCATACGGGCGAGTAGAAGAGACTTCTTCCACCTCCTAAGGCTCACCTTTCTCCAGTCCCTAAAACACAACAGGATGGATAATGAAAAGCTACGTTTTGTTATCAAAGAATAAAGAAACGTGCAATTTTATTCATTTGAGTAAAGTTGTTTATTCACATCCACCCTCAGCACCTGGCAACGGATCGAGAAAACGTTGCCACTCGCATACTTGCCAACCCTACAGATTTAGGCAGTAGGCTACTGATTACTTTGATTGGGCTCAGACCAATCCACTGACCTGACAGCTATGTGACTCTGTCTTGCACTCTATGCGACTGTCCTGCACTCTTTCCGGGACAGACTTACATGAACCACTAGTGAAGGCAAGTGGCAGAGTGTAACACTATCACACACCATCTGCCTATCAGACTGAGGGGGGTATCAGTCTCCATGTCGTTCAGTGTTCAACTTGGACTGCAGGAATACATATGCATTGCCCAGCTGCTGCTACAAAGCATTGGCAAACATTGCCTACCAGCTCTGTGTGATTACCTTCTGTGAAGTTAGGTAATTGAATTTGGTGTTAAGTTGCCATTCAGAATGATATATTTTTTACATTTTAACATCTTTCCATGTTGTGCTGTTTGATGGGTTGTGTATTTTAGAATGCTTCAATGGTGCCAACAATGTATGTTTTGTATTTTCTTGTGATGCCATTGTTATGCAAATTATCATTTTTGAAGCTTGAAAAATCCTACATCTTTTTAGTCACAGAATGTTGGCAAGTATGCACTTGTGAAATGATACCGGTTACACCGGTAATTTTCATTACTCCTATGTCTCTTCTTCCTCATCACAGTACTTACTTGTGAGGTTCCCGACCTGCATTCCAGGAATCCATTCCATCTTTTTACTAATACCCCAAACCGTCCCACTCCTCCCCTGAGAGCACAATACTTACTGACCCCCACAACATGTTAGTTCAATACCTCCTAACACATCGTGGAAGGTTTTTAATGCTGCACTAGGGCAAGAGAGGAGGGTTGTAAGTACTGTGGTGAAGAAGAGTAGGACAAGGAGTAATCAAGATTAACAGTAACTGGGTCACTACCTCCACGCCCCTCTTCCTTGTTCCAGTACTTACTTGTGAGGCACCAAAGACAGCAGTGAAAAATTGTTCCATGAAAACAAAAACACAGACCAACCAGCATGCAGTTGCAACACCATATCACCAACTGTATTCCCAAACGCCACAACAAATCACCTTTGACCATGTGTACCAGCACTAAACACCTCCCCTCCCCCCAAAGAAAGACCATTGCATGTGCAAATTGAGGCAATAGAGTCCGGTGAACGCATTCAGTTTAGCACAGGTCGCAGCCCTACTGATGTCCAGAATCGGCACTCCCCGTGCCTGAGTCCAAGACACTGCCATACCTTTAGTAGAGCGACCCTGAACAGGCTTTGAATCCCCAAATGTTACAAATAGACTGTTAGACTTGCGAAAGGCTGAAGTTCTGTCCAGGTAGTCCAGGACAGACCTCTTAACATCCAATTTGTGCCACCGCTCCACCTTAGGAGAGGTGGGACTGGGAAAGAAGGACGGAAACACAATATACTGAGCCTGATGGAACGTAGAAACTACTTTTGGAAGGAACCCCGGATCACACCTGAGAACCAGGGAATCTGAGAGGACCCGCAGTAAGGGAGCCGTACACAACAACTTTATATAAAGACTTGTCTTTTACTTGACTCGCAATTGGTCCTGGTCTCATTCCCTATTGGGGTGTGTCCATTAGTGTCTCTCATGTGGTTATTTCGTTGTAATTGTGGGGATTGCCAGCTTTCACCTTCCATGTGAGAAACGTGATATCAATGAACTCCACTGGTTCAAATGGAGAGTCCTGCAGAGCTCACAAAACCAAGGGAAGATCCCATGGATGAACACCAGCACACACCAGGTGTTTAGACAACAGTAAATTTTCAACAGCCAGAAGACCAATGCCTCACACTGAGAACCTAGGCCTTCCTTAAAGCACAAATTGCTACCCACTGGGCCCTAAGAGATGATACAGCTAGATCCATGTCCCAGGCGTCTTGCCGGAACTGCAAAATCATGGACTCGGAGCAGTCCAGAGCCCGCACAGATTTCATAGCACACCACCGTGCAATGTTCTTGCAATGCGCTTCGTATTCCTTCAGAGTCGAGGGCCGTCTGGATTTCTGAATAGCAATTGACAACTGCTGAGTCAAGCCCTGTCTGCCTCAAAACCCCTACATTCGGAATTTGAGACGCAGAAGGCCCCAGCCCCATTCAGATTGGGAACAGGAACGAGTGGAGGAACCACCCCGGACCCACAGCCAGTTCAAGTAGAAGAGGGTACCAAGAGCGCTTGGCCACACCGTGACCAACATTACCACTGCCGACTCAGAGTCTCAAACCTTCAGCAACAACTTGGGAAGCAGCGGAATCAGAGGAAATGCATAAAGAAGCCCCCCTCAGCCAGTCCAGAGTCAAGGCATCCTCTCCCCAAGTCCCCGGAGACAGGTACCAGGAGCAAAATTGGGGCAGTCGAGCATCCATTGGCGACGCAAGCAGGTCCAGCATTGGCGTCCCAAACCTCCTACAGATCAGGCGAAGCACAGATCTCCGCAAGATCCAACTAAACAAAAGGGAAAATTCTGCTCACAACATCGGCCTGGACGTTGTCTACTCCTCTGACATGAACTGCCCACAATGGTAGCAGGATGCTGTCTGCCCAGCAACCCAACTGAAATGCTACAGACTTTAGTCGATGTGACTTACTACCACCCGGGTGATTCCCATATGCCAATACTGACGTATTGTCCGCCCGCACCAGAACAGCCGACGCCGGGATGGAATGGGAAAACGGTTTCAGTACCAAGAAGATCGCAGCCAGCGCACACCAATTTGATGATTGTGAAGCCTGCATCCACGTCCAGTGCCCCTGAGCACTTTCGGACCCAAACACTGCCCCCCACCCGGGGCCACTAGTGTCTGTAGTAACACTGTTCAGTAAGGGGTGAACCAATAAAAAACCCTGCAACAGATTGGCCAAACCCATAAACCACAGAAGCTGAACCTCCAGATGTGGGAGAATAGAAATCCATTCCTCGTACATCTGGGAATCAGTCCTCCAAGATTGGTGCAAGCGTGACACCAGCGGTTGCATGTGAAGTCATGTCCACAGAACCACAAAGACAAACGCCACCATGTTTACTTATTTAATTGTTTTTTTATAATGCGCCTAATACCATACCTGAGTTCAGTTTCTAAGCACGGATCTGGGATTCAACCTTTCTTCCAAGACCAGCGCGTTGCCCCAGTGCTATCCTCCGTTCACATAATCATGTGACCCTGCAATGAGAGAACTTCCCTGGCTGTAACCCAGTCCTTGTCCAGCAGAAGCCCCAAGAAATGCTGCAGGCAGATAACCCAGTCCATTTATTTTATTTATTTATTTTTTACATTTGTATAGCGCGCAGGCAGCCCAGGGGCATTTTGGCGCTGTTACTTGTAGACAGCTTAGTTACATTATGCATAGGTTACATCATTTGGCATTGACATTTAAGTGTAACAGATATTATGCATGGAGGCGTACAAAAGATCAGGTATACATGTGGCGAGTGTAGGTGATAGACGGTAGGGAATCAAGCAAACAGGGTGGTTTTCAAGGTTTTGCGGAAGGTGGACCATTGACAGTAGAACCCGCCCCGGCAAGGTCCAGAAGCAAGCCCCCATATACTGCAGATCTTGTGAAGGTTCTCAATTAATTAGGAACCCTAGAGATTTCAACACTCCAGAGACGACTGCTACATGCTCCATTAAACTTTGTATCCTTTCTGAGACTCTTCAACTGCTATTGTATCATTGCACGGGAGTGATTTTCTTGGAACTTCATTTCCCGGCTGACCAGCATTGTCACACTCTAATTCCCTCAATCTGTAGCAGCACAGGCTCAAAAGACTCAGTCAGCGTTGCAGTGAAGCCTGTTTGGGCCTGTGCAGGCATTTCGACGGTCGACACAGGACTCTGCGCGTCCTGTGCTGCCATTCTTCGTTTTGACTTGAAAAGGTATGTATGTTTACCCTATCATTTTGATTTTTCATTTGTACTGTTCGACCTTCTCTATTTTCAGCCTTACTGCTCAATTTTACACACCACCTAAGGACTAAGCTTCATTATACAAAAAACAAGTATCTGGATCTAAACAATGGACATGGCTCATTTAATATGCGCACCCTTAATAAACTTAGTTACTTCGGCATCTGTAAAACCAAGGAAACCTTGCAGTCTTTGTATATTATGACCTCTAATAATCAAAGTCTATTCTTATGCGCTGCCTTGATTAATGCCAGATCGGCAATTGAGAATGCAGTTACACTTAAAGATCTTATTGAGTCTTTAAAATGAGATATGCTCTTTGCTACTGAAACCTGGTTTACCACAATTTCCAAAGCCCACTCTTTCATTTGTTGGTACCCAGCAATTTTCAAATTAAATGGCTTACCGTGAACCCCAGCCCAGGGGTGGGGAGTCACTATCATTGCTAAGTCGTTCTTGGTACTGTCCAATCTGCACTCTTTGAACTGGGATGAGACATCCCAAATTATGTGTGCAATTTTTCTTTATCACCAAACCTTTCTTATCAGTTAGTTCTTTGCTACCGACCTCCCGTTCCCACCGGTGCTTTTTTAGAACATTTTGAGCTATTCCTTGGAACAGAAGCTCTTCATTATTCCATCTTGTTAAGTCTTGGAGATTTCAATATCTTGTGTGGTGCCTTTGATGACCCAGATTGTGCTAAACCTAATGAAATTCTTCAGTCTCATGACCTTTCGCTACTCCCCAGCCTCTGCCTCTTACAAACGTGATCACTGCTTGAATTTAGTAATGTTTAGAGGTAAAACTATATCTCATCATGAAAACATGTCAGTCGTATGGTATGATCATTATGTTATAACTTTTTCTATTCAGACAGTGCATGCAGGTTCTCATAAACCCCTCCCCCCAGCCACTGATATTCTATCACATAGCAAAAAAGACTCACAGGTACACAACTAATTTCTGGACTAATTCCTTTTTCCCCAGACCGTAACTGTGAATCATTAAGGGTCCTTAAAAAAGAGTATCGAAAGAAGGCAAAGGTCGGGCTTAAATCTAAGGATTCCTTTGACTGCCGGGCTGTAAAAGCAGCATTGAATATAATTTAAAAAGCACATTTTATCAGCTAAGTCCCTGTTCCTTCAGAACAAGATAGAACTTGCCAATAATAGACCTAAGGAATGTTTCATAGTAATATAAAGCCTAGTCCCTTCTTCATGTTTCTCACTTAGCCTAACCCGTTTTTTGCAAACTGACCAATGAATTTAATGAGTTGTTCATGAAGAAAGTCAATTAAATCTGGCTGAACATTGATTCTCAGCTCGTCAATATTCATTCCTCTATGTCAGACATTGATTCTACAATATCCCCTGTACTGATGTCACCCAGTTTCACTTTTAACTGAGTAATTTCAGAGGAAATTAGCACACTTATCTCAAATTTAAAACCCACGAATAATAACTATGACCAAATCCTGGCCTGTCTTGCCAACCAGTTTTATCACTGCTTTTGCCAATTCTTCCCTGGCTCTAGGCTTTGTCCCATTAGATCTTATCTAACCCCTCCGATAAAAATGAAACCATCATTGGATATCAATTTGCTTTTCACTTACTGACTTATCGCAGGCCTGGTATAGCCCACCAAGAATCTTGAGAAGATAGTCACGTCACAACTCCAAAATGTTCTTAAAGAATATGGAATTCTCGACAAATACCAATCTGGGTTTAGGCCTTGCCATGGCACCAAAACCGCTCTTGTGGCTGTCTGGAATGGCATTCTGAGGGCTGCAGATGAAGGGGATTTTAGCATGCTGGTCATGCATGACTTATCGGCAGCCCTCGACACAGTCGATTTTGACATTCTTATTTCCAGACGGCCGAAGGTGGCTTTGGTGTCCGAAGAATCATTGAAGTGGTTTGTTTCTTTTCTTTCATATCGGACCCAACAAGTTCAAATTAGGAGCCTACTATTCTGATTTTATGCTCATTCTTTGTGACGTACAGCAGGGGTCTTCCCTCTACTTGTTTTTATTCAAAATCTTTATGCGCCCACTATAAAAAAAAATCCACAGTTTAATCTAAGTTACCACTCACATGCCAATGATACTCAAATCTACGTCAGGCTCATAAATCCCCCAGAAGCAATCAATTGACTATTAGCCTGTGCCCAAAACATAAAAAAATTGGATACTGGAAAATAGGCTGCAACTAAACCCCTGCAAGACAGAGGTTATTGTGTTTGGCCCCAAAAATCTGCTGGCTGACTCACATTCCGCTGTTTCGTGTCCAGTCCTATACCTACTACCTTCTCTCTGAAAGTCAAAAAACCTTGCTGCATCTGGCAATCTGGCAGTCGAATGTAAACTGTAAACTACATGCCAGTGAAATTGTTAAATCTATTTATTTCAATTTAAACTATTGCGTGCCATTCTCCCCTTCATCGTCAAAAAAGATTGTCCAGCCATTGCCGGGACACTGGTAAATTCCAAACTGGTTTATTATAACGGGCATTCCGGTTGGCCAGATGCACCACCTTCAAGTCGCCAAAACACGTCCGTTAGACTTCTTTATAGCCTTCCCTGAACCATGTCTTTATCTCCTTTTCACAGACGCCGCCACTGGCTCCCAGTACAATCCTCTTTAAGATCCTCTGCTTGGTTTTTAAGTGCCTTCATGGCCTAACCCTCAGCTATCATGCCTCCAAAATTTCTCTCCGCTGTCTAACTCGTCCACTTCTATCTGCTAGTTAAAATCACCTGGCGATCCCCTCCTCTCACTTCGTACATCGCAGAGACAGACGCTTTTCCATCTGTGATGCTCGAGCCTGGAACTTGCTGCGTGCTGATCTTCGGAAAATCAATTCCCTATCTTTATTCAGGAAGAAGCTTAAAACGCATCTCTTTCAATAACTTGCTATTTCAATTTTTGACTCTACTGCCCTCCTTGTTGCTGTATTGTTGACATCTGTGCCTAGATGCAGTTCCTGCCTGGTTCCTTTGTGAATTTGTGCAATATAAATAATCAAATCAAATCAATCAAATCAACAGCCCCCTGGAAGAAGCCTTTATTAGCCAGTCATCTAGGGACAGAAAACCCTGTATCCCCCTGTCATGAAGGAGTGCCACTACTGGACCCAACACCTTCGTTAATATCCTGGGTGCCATCTTCAGGCTGAAGGGAAGGGCACAGAATTGAAAATACCTGCCCAGGAAGAGAAATCACAGATACTTCCGATGTGACCTCCGAATGGGCATGTGAAAGTATGTGTCCTGGAGATCGAGGGATGCCAAAAAGTCCAAAAACTAGATCAGCGGGGATGATCCTCTGCAAACTCTCCATCTTGAAACACAGTGTCTGCACGAACACATGCAGCCTCTGGAGGTCCATGATCAGTCAGAACTTGTCATTTGGTTTGGGCACCACAAATATGACAGAGCAGAACCCCATAGCCCTCTCCTTCCTGGAAAGCCCTCTTCTCCAATAATTCAAGGACACTCATTGTCATGGCCAAAGCGTCCTCCGTCCTCCTGGGACGTGGCATCACCATTGATCCCGGGCATGGCAGAGGCGAGACAAACTCGATCTACTATCCCCTCTGAAGAATCCTGTTCACCCGACAGGCTGGAAGACACGGGCCTCCAAGCTGGACAGAACCAGCAGAGCCTGGCACCAACACATTTGGAATCAGGACTTTTGTGAAAGCGCTGATACAAAGGGTTTGCCAGACGTCTGCTGCCCTTTAGAATGACTCCCACCAGGAGGTTTCCAATAACTACCCCTGGACACAGCATGACTTTGAAACTTCGTACACCCACCAGAAGCACCAGCCCAAAGCTTAACCTCAGAGCAAAGAGGTAGTCTGCTGATCTGCTTTAAACACATGATGTACCCTGTCCTCCAGAGAATGATCAAATAACATCTTGCCTTCAAACAGAATTTTCAAGGCCACCACCTTCTGATGCTCATCAAATGCCAGTCTCTGAGGTGCAAGTGACGGCCTCCCAACCCTGCAGCTGCCATGGTCACCACTGTAACATGAACACCATCATATGCCAAATCTGACAGGATCACCACCTGCGACTGCATAGCCTGCAGCAGGGGAGCATAGTCTGCCCCTTCTGCTACAAGCTGAGAAAACTTCTGAAAAAACCATCCAATGCTGTCTCAGCCGTGTAGGAGTCATATGTCACAGCCCGAAAGGCCATGTGCACACCTGTTCAGGGCCAAATCCACCTTTTTGTCCACAGGATCCCAGACAGCCACCTCCTCAGCTTCCATCAACAAGCGACCCACCAAGCTCAACAGGATAATATCCAGCTGAAGCACCTTCGGAAGCGCACCCTCCTCGCCCTGTAAGGGATAAAGCTTAGTCATAAAGTGAGGAATGACCACCTTTTCATGCTCCAGACAGTCCCTAAGGACTTCCTCCCAAATCTGAGGAAGTAACTGCAGATGACACATTTGCCACAGGGGTGGTTGTTAAAACCCCATGTATTACGCCACCTGCACCAACACTGCAACCAGCGCCTCTTTGCCCAGATAATCCCCTTAGTATCCACAGCATCACCATGCACCACCTCTGAGGAAGATGAGGAGGACTCCCCATCAGAAGAAGAAGCAGACGATAGCACAAGACCGCTGGATCGCCTGGACCTCTTCCTCACATCAGCCTCCCTTCTCGGGGCCTTCTGGCAAAAGTGGACCAACATCTTCTCCGACAGTGCAGGAGCCCTCTTATGCTTGGAGGAGGTACGCTAGTCACCACGCAAAGAGGAAGACAGCGTGCTTGCAGTGTCGTGCTCCGTGTCAACATGCTTCAATTGACACAGCCACTTGTCAGGAGCCACATTTCAGCCAGATTCAACAGGACAGAGGACCCCCAGAAGAAATTCAGCCAACCAACAGCAAGACTCCAGAAAAGCAGCAGCAGAGACCAAACAGAAATGCAGCAGGACCACCTCAAGAGCAGAGCACAAGACACCAGCAGAGTGAAACACCAGCAGTCAAAGTACCCAGCAAAGCCCTTACATATAGGCCAGCAAGGGTTAATCAGGTGTACCAACTTCCCCAATTAAGCCAGAAGACATACCAGCAGCACCTTCATGCACCTGGGCAAGCCACATGACTAGCCGACCCAGTCAGGCAGTCGTGGCCCCTGCATCAGCCCTTTTTATTTTAAAGGACATCTTGTATGTCTGGTGTGAGAAACCATGTGGGTATTCTCCCAGTTCAACCTCGAGAAGCCCTTATTCAGGTGGCTGGGACACGACCATCGCTGTTGGATCCAGTTCCTGGGGTGGACCAGTGGCGGAGGATCACCTGAGTAGGGGAACCCAGGGTTGTGCTAGGGGGAATGCCCAAGGTGAGACGAGGTACTATACCGGAGAAAGGGACGAGGGGGGCGAGATCTATGAGGCTTTTATAGGCTGCAGTAAATCAACCTCCCTTCCTTCCGATAAACTTCTATTTCGAGAATTTACCATCCCCCCACCTCTGCTAAATCTATTACACACCCCGTTGTATTCAAAAAGCATAATTCCCAGAATCCATGTTTCACCGGTCTCCATTCGAATATTCCCTATCCGAATGTTCCCTATCATTCTCCCACACATCCCTCTAATTATTCCTTCCTGAAACCTAGGTCTACTATATTGACAAAACACTATGATTCCCACATTCCCCATGGTTCATTTTCCGATTCCGACCATTCCTGCGTACCCCACAAACCCTACCAATCCTCTGATTATCATTTTCTGAGATTCCAATCCACTTCAACAGAGTACCACCATTCCCATCATCCTTTAAGCTCTGTTCTTCATCCCGGTCATTCGTGTCCATTATACAACACTTTCACCTTACACAATAGACAAAGGATTAATGTTGAACCTTTATACCTGACATGTCCCAAAACCACGGTCAGGCAGAGTCAGGCAATTGACTTGAAACACACACACCTGACGGTCCTTCCTTTACTCCGCAGGGATAAAAGGTGGAGAATAAGAGTGCACTATGAGCAAGGCAAGAGAGGCGAACATGGCAGACAGCACGTTGAGATGGCTACAACACGGCAGTTCAAGAGAAGGAGAAAGACGGCAGGAAGTGAGAAGTTGGCGAGGAGAGAAGTGACCTTGCCATTTTCATCCCAGGCCCACAGAACCTTCGTTCAGGAGAATCTAAGAGCGTGAACAACAGAAAAAGTGTCTTGCAACCGATGTCATCTGTACACAGGGCAAGCCTATGACGATAGGCTGGAGCAAGGGAAGCTCCTGCGGTACCAGCCTTGACTCCAAAGAAACCAACAGCCAAGTGGTTCATCACAACCAGTGAGTCGAGGGGAGAGCCGGTAAGAACCAGGCTGTGATGAGTGAGAATCGCAAAGTGCCAAGCTTTAACCAGAGCTATTGAACTTTGAATGAACTGTTAAAATGTGAAAGGGGAGACCAGCTCCAAAGGGAAAAACGGCACCACATCGGTGCTAATTCGAGAGACTCTGGTCGAGCCCCATATGAGAAAAACTACAAGTACCAGAAGGTCGTAGGAAGGCCTGCAAAATAGGTCAAGGTGGTCATACAGAGGGTCAAGCAAAATCCCTGTACAATCAAAAGACTTTGATCTACAAGCACTGTGAAATAAAGGGAAGTGAATCCCATAGCGAAACTGAACATTGAGAAGCCAGGGGAATTAACTCACGTAAAAGTCATGAGGGGTACGAGTCCGAATGAGGGAGATCCAGGGGTGAAGTTGTCACCCAAGGGCTGGCTGTCGAGAGAGCCCAGAGCAAGGGAGATCCAAGAAGTTAAGCTATCATCCAAAGTTTAAAGAGAAAACAATACAGGAGGCAAAGAAATACTATTGAGAAACAGATGAAGCTATCACCTGAGTACTGACAGTCAAGAGAGGTCCGAGCCCGGACGAGGGAGAACCAAGGGCGAAGCTTTCATCAAAATCCTATGTGGAGAGTGATACAGAAAGGGTCAGCCCAGAAAGGAGGGGGGCAGGGGTGAAGCCATCACCCTATTTGTAATGTGGATTACAATTAAGGAGGGTCAGCCCAAAAGAGGGGGACCAGAGGCTGAAGTTGTCACCCTAGTGGAATTGTGAAGTACGATACAAAAAGGGGTTGGCCCAGAAGAGGGGGATACAGGGGTGAAACTGTCACCCATATGGAACTTTAGTAACACACTTTCATTTGTTAAAGGGACTTTTGTTTTTTTTGGATTATCTGAACACCTCAGGCAAGAGACTTTCTAGGGAAATGAGACTTGGCCATCGATGGCCCTGAGAAGTGTCATTGGAACTGTCATCTCATACTGGAGAAGCCCGAGACTGTACTGTGCTCCACCAACTCCACTTTTCCCTGTGCTCAAAACATGGGGAAGGGACACCCAGGCTACCGCCTCCTGACTTATCATTTGAGAACACTAATTTATTTCTTGAAACTTAACCCCACACCCTTTTGTATTTAACGTAAGGAATTGGCAGTAGGTTTTCTTAGTATAGCCCTTTTTTTTGACATGACACAACTAGGACTGCCTTATTTTTCATTTGATGGTCGACACCCGTCCCCATCTTAGATTTAGGTTTAGAATAGGTGTTTTTTCCAACCGGCATACCACTTTCACTGTTCAATAAACACCCTTGAACTATGATCACTTGTGTCTGTCTTACTTGTTGTCACCATGAGTTTCTCACAGTGGGTAGAACTCGGATCACCCATAAAGCAAGTCCCATCACCGAACGCTCGTGCCACTATGCGGAGCCCCGTTCCACTTTAAAAAAAATAATATACAGCGGGCACTCGCAGAGGTACCAAGCCCTTCCCGCACCCCGTGAAGTCGAAGAAACCACTGGGGTCACCCAAAAACTCCCGCAGGCAGCCGTGCACACCGCAGCCCCACCCCTGTGTCCGCACAATGAAAAACAGTGTCAGAGAACCACCCGGTACACTGAGCCTCCAGGAGGAGGGAGCTGCAATAGCCAGCCCCTCTCTACCATCCCCTGCAATGACAACTGAAGGCCCCACCTTCAGCAACCACTCACCACGGCCCAGTGCGCCGAGCGACTCTCTGAGCCGGGCTTGAAGAGCGCAGAGGCCATCCTGGCTGGTCTGCCCAGCAGGAACTTCTAGGATGGGGCAACGCCCAACCAGGCCCCCTGCTCAGCAAAAGGACCTGGGAGACAAACACCCCAACCACCATGCACCCAGTAGTTCAGCAGGGAGAACAGGGGGAAGGAGAATATGCAGGTGCCCCTCCAAGCCCAGTAGGGAGAGGAAACGATGGAGCAGCAGTGGTCTTAACACCCTGACAGGTAGGCAGGAAAATTAACACTAACATGTTGTGGAGGTGGGAGAGTATTGTACTCTCAGGGTAGGGGTGGGGCAGGTGTGGGAATTAGTAAAAAGATGAAATTGATTCCTGGGATAGAGTTTGGGGACCTCACAAGTAAGTACTGGGAACAGGAAGAGGGACGTGGCGGTAATGGCTATTGTAACAAATTTGTGGATGTCGTCCCTCCTCCCCTAGGGAGAGATCTTTCTCATGGGGCCAGGGTGGTGTGTCCCCAGTAGTCCACCAGGGGGTGGTGCACTGTGGGAGGATCACATGCACGAGGAAGCCCCTTGTGGGATTAGGGATGACCCTTCTCAGAGAACGCGGTATACTTTTGTTTCTTAGACCCCCCTCTTTCCCCAAGCCACACTCTCCTTCCCTGCTCCCAACCAGTGTTAATGTCCTTTGTTTTAAGGTCAACCAACCTAGTATGTTAGACCTACCTAGCGGCCCTGAAACTACAAACTGCTTTCCCTATAATTCCAATACAGGTTCTGTGAAGAAGAAAGTGACCAGGAGTATGAAGATCACTCGAGAGAACTGGAGTGAACGGTCTAGTCTCTCAGGCCATATGATTGGTCAAAGGTACTACAAAGTATCAGAAGGAAACCAACATGCGGAGAGCCATCCTCCGGCAAGGAAATCCAGGAGATGCCGTCCTGGCGAACAGGTGACCGCAGCAGGAGATGCCGAGTACGGAGGTGAATGGCAGCGCAAAGATAGTCCAGGGAGGAGCTACTTCGCCGGCTGGCTGAACAAATCTTCAGGTGTCTCCAAGTCCAGCAAGCCGCCAGAAAGCCAAAGTGTAGCACGAGAACGGAGCAGAGACTGGGGGGGCAACCGCAGACAAGAAGGGGAACCCGAAGGTGTCTTGAGACAGAAGGTCCAGCCTGAGGAAGAAGAATTGACAGGCGGAGATGCCGCAGACCGGAGAGAATGGCCAGATGTTACCAGGGCCTCGGAAGACATGAACCACACAAACAGGTACGCAAGCAGACCGAGAGGTGCTAGAGGTCCGGGGGGAATTGGGGAACAACTGCAGAATACGAGATAAGAAGGTCTGGGAACCGCACCATTATTAAAGCCAGAGAATAAGAGGGTCTGGGACCTTGTAATAAACAGAGAAAGCACAGAAGGAAGCATATGCTTGGCAGGAGAGTTAACCAAGCTATTGCAGCAGCACATTGCGAGGTTGGGACCCGCACTCACTAATAAGAGGGTCTGGGACTCTAAGAGAAATAGACAATACAGAAGGAAGCATATGCTTGGCAGGAGAGTAAACCAAGTTATACCGACCACATATTGTAGTCTGGGACCCGCACTCACATGGGAGCCAGAGAATAAGAGAATCTAGGACCCTAAGAGAAACTGAGACAGTCCAAAAAAAGCATATGCTTGGCACGAGAATAAACCAAGTTATTGCGACCACACACTGTGAGTCTGGGACCCACATGAGAATCTGAGAATATGATCGTCTGGGACCCTGAAAGCAAAAGAGATAGATCAGATGAAAACATATGCTTGGCAGGAGAGGACACCAAACTGGTATAATACGGTATTGCGAGTCTGGGTCTCACACCCATTTGAAAACCTAATAATACAGTGAAGTTCATTCAAGAAGATACCGGGTCTGGGACCGATGGAGATAAGAAAGGGAAAATAAACCACATAGGGAGGAAACAATCTCCTAAAGAAGAACCTGAAAACATCCAGGGGAAAGAAGCTAACCCCTAATACTTGCAGTAATACATTTTGGAACATTTCTTTTTTCGTTTTGACCACACAACACACTGGGACTTTTCTGTTCCCAAGAACTGCCATTACCCCTTTAGTTTAGAAAAGAACACCCTTGCACATTAGATTTATATTATTAGTGTTAGGGTCAGAAGTAGAGGTTTTGGGACACAACAGTGACTGACTATTTGTTTTACATCCTGACGCTTTCCTTAGATTTCTTTGAGACCGGGAAACCCCTCTTAACTTTAGGAGACAAAGAGGCAGTTTTCCCAAGCCTTTTACTGGTTAATAAAAGTTTATCACCAAAACGATACCACCTTTATGCCCGAGCTTTACTTCTGCACCCTTACAATATGCAAGGAGAAACGCTACCAACCCCCTTCTTACCTTTGCTTAGTAAAACATCCATTCTTGGATTCAGTGGACACCCCTCTTTGAAACATATGTAGAATCAAATGGACATACAGCATGTACTGGTCCAAGAAAAAAAGGAATGCTAATAAATGCTCTCGGAGTAGAAGGACAGAGAACGTTTGCTGGCATGAATCCTTCCCCTTCACTAGCTGAGGCAGACAATGACAATGTTTATGCAGAAGCAAGACAGGTGGCAGATTTGAAAAAAAAGAGCAAAATACAGTGCTTCATCTCATTCAATTTTACACAAGATTCCAGTGGCAAGCAGTCCCCATAGAAGACTATATTGTAAGACTTTCATACTTGCCAACATTTTGCATTAACAGGCAGGGAGATTCTGTCTCACAAAGTGGATGAATAAAATGTTCCCATTGAATTGCTTTAGGTTTCGGATTATTTTAGGAGCTAGAAAGTAAAAAAGAGCAACTTTTATGATGGAAAAAACTGGAGAGACCCACATAAATCAGGAGTGTTGGCATGTATTGACTTTGTGAGTTAGCTGCAATGGCACATTTCAGGGAGAGAACTGAAGACATAGAGACATGTTGACAGTACAAATTTAAAATAAAAACACACCAGGCAAATATATACTGGAGTGTAAAGATATTTTTCTCTTTTAAGTAAGGGACTCAGCACTAGTAGGATATCGCTGATCTCACCTCCCCTGCTCATACAGTCCTGAAGAGGGAGACCCCAACGTAGCCCTCGTTACACCCATCCCACTTTGAGCCCGGCGACAGAGAAACGAGGAGGTTACGGATGAAAAAAGAAAAACATACAAAAAGAGCATATCTTTTTCTAGGCCGTCAGCTTAGCATACGCAGAGGAAAAACACAAAAGACAAATAAAGGATATCTGTTTCCTATGCAGTTAGTTTGGTTTACAGATGATTTATGTATGGATCCCTGTGTCTAGGCGCTAGCGTAGCTCACTTAGGTTGCGGAAGATGGTTTCTTAGTTTATCTCATGGAGATGTATTCCTATTTGTGGCAGTATAGAAGAAGGATCACATGATTTTGGTATTCCCTGTGATTTGAGAGGCAGAAAGACGGCCGTGTGTAATGTTATTTGTTTTGTTTTGTCTTGGCATGTTGTAATAATTGGGAGTATACTCAAAGTATTGGTATTTTTGTCTTGCGTTCGTGAAATCACATATAAGATTGTTGGATAGGACATGCTGCGTTTATATGGCAGTGAAGGCCCGTAGTAGGGCACAGATGTGGTGGTAAGAGAAAGTGGGAAAAAAGAGAAACGGTAAGGGTTTAGAAGTAGATTAGAAGATTAATTTGTAACTTGATTAAGGGATGTTTAGATTATCGAAGAGTGTTATGCTATTTGGGCTTGGCTTGAAGAGCACATGAGAGAATTGTGGTTTGGCCATTAAGGGTGGAGAATACAGTGTAGTCGTTGCATGGAGCACATTCTTGCCGATGGTGGTGAGCCAGAGAGGCTGGTAGAATGTGTTAAGAATTGTTACAGTTTTGAAAAACTTGATTGAGAATTGGCGATAATTGTGAAATATACAAATTGACAAAGTGTTCAAACATGTAGCAGATTAGCTATACTGGAGCTATGGAAAATGTTTCGGGACGGGGAAGAGGACCCACCCAAGAGAGAGTGGGTGCTGAACCAGAGCGATGTGGGGGGCGAACCGCCCACAGCCCACCTTCCTCAAACCACAGACCCCACAACAGAAAGTCAAGAATTTTCCCCCTTGAAGGAATTAAAAGCAGCGGCAGGGTATACTAATCCCGTTTATGCACCACCCGCGTCTAGCAGCAAGGACACGCTTAGCGGCGCAAAGCAGGCAAATAAGAAGATAGGGGCTATAAATGATGAATGCAAGGAACACAAGGACCTAAGCGGCCTGCAAGTGAAACTGACGGCAGACGACAAAGGGATACCAGGACGTAGTGGGAATGGCGAAGTGACTAAGTGGTAGGGAGACTGATACTGCTCAAATTGAATGAAAGTAGTGCAGCCGAGCAAACAAGTACAAAGGAGGAAGTTCCAAAACGCCTAGGGATGGAAGAAGAACACAGAGAATGGGCAGAGCTAATGGAGGAAGTGAAGAGAAGAGAGAGGGATGAGAAAGAGGAAGAAGAGTGAAGGCTACTGTGCGTACTGTGAAACGCCCTCTATATTCAATAGGGTCCTCCAAATGGACCAAGGGAACATACATCTGGAAAGCACAGTTATTCAGTACCATATCTTGGTTTGCAGCAGATCAGAAGAATAGTGTCGAAAGAATTCAGTGCAGTTGCTGACAGCGTTCGCAGAGAAGGGTTACAAGGTGGACAAGGCAAAGCTGCAATGTTGCAAAAGCGAAGTGTTGTACATTGGACAGTTAATATCACAAGAAAGGAGGAAGGTAACCCCAGAAAGGACGGAGGCAATCTTCAGAACGCCACCACCATGGACGTGAGGGAAATGCAACAATGCTTCAGTATCTGTAATTATTGCAGTTCCTTGGGGTTCGCTTATAGCACATAAACAAGACCTGTTTTAAGCAGGCTCTGGGAGGTCCAGAGGGGGGTACAGTTATTAGACATGGACACAAGAGATGACTGAAGCATTTGAGGAACTGAAAGGGGCAATATGCACAGCCCCATTGTTAGGGATTCCCGATTACAAATGAAGAATTCTATTTGTTTTCACACTCGATTGGAGTAGTAATGACTGCAGTGCTCACACAGAAAACGACCATAGGCCTACTATAGTGGGCATTTAGACCCAGTAATGAAAGGACACTACACTTACGAACAAGCACTGGCTGCTGCTGTATTTGCAGTGGAGTCATCTGAGATTATCACCATGGGCTGTAGTACCACACTTTACATGGAGCATGCCCTTTTTCTATCCTTCAAAAGCCCAAGAGTACATTGACCACACAGAGAGCATTTGGATACGAGGTAATCATCTTGATTCAGGTGATAAAAATATAAAAATAGTGAGGTGCAGAATTGTAAACCTAGCAACGTTTATAGCTGAACCAGTAGAGGAGGGAGACTATGTACACTATTGTACCATGTAAACAGAGCACTATGATGACATTCCCAGACCAGGGGATAATGCCTTCGTGGGAGGGGAAGTACTCTTTATTGACAGGTCTTCAACTATAGACCAGACGACAGGGGAGAGACAAATTGGGATGGTAGTAGTAAACGTAAAAACGGACGGGACAGTTGAAGTAGTGGCGAGCGCGAGATTGCCTTCACATTTGTTGGTACACGCAGCAGAATTAGTGGCTCTTATAGTGGCATTGACCGCGCATGAGGACGAGGAGATCACTGTGTACTGTGAGAAACCTGAAGGTACTTTCACATCTGCTCCCCAGGGATCTTCTGCTCAGGTGGCCAGCGAAGGGCCATTGCCTTTGGATCCTGACCCTAGGGCTGGAAGGGCGAGGGAGGATGACCTGGGTGGAGGGTCCTTGGGGGTTGGGGAGAGAGGGCCAGAGGGTGATACATGGTGTCCCCTGTGAGTAACCAAAAGGTGTCTCACTTACTAATCCCCGGGGATCCATCTCTCAGGTGGCCAGGGCATGCCCATCTCCTTTGGATCAGACACTGGGGTGGACAATGAAGGAGGATCGCCTGGGTGAGGGGTCTTCGGGGAGTTGGGGTGAGGCGACCAATGGTGAGACCCAGTAGTCCCCCTTTTCCCATACCCATGACCCCTCCTATTGTATAGATTCTCTGATTTCCCAACCCCCCCTTTCTTCACAAACACTGGGCCGAGGAGGAGGGTGACTGAGAGTAACAAGACGAACCCTTTCATACCTCAGTGGACATGTCCCTCTAAACGGGACATGCAAAGTCAGGCACTTGACTTTAATCACATACATCTGGTACCCATTAGATCTCCCCACAGGGATAAAAGGCGGAACATAGAGACACACTCTGAGCAGGGTGGGACACGAGAAGCAGCAGAACTTCCAGGGTGAAAGCGAACCTACTGGAGCAGAACGACGGGACGAGAACCAAGGGTAAAGTAACCCAGGAGTTCCCTGCAGGAGGTCGTTGCCTCCAAAGAACCATAAGGGATACGTGGAGAAGGCCACATCCCAGACAAGAAGACTGCATTGTGTTTCAAAGGTGCCCGTGACCCTCCCAGGTGAATGACAGAGTCAGAGAGGCGAGGCCAATCTTGTGGTATTAACCTTGACTCGTGAATTAATAGGGCGAAAATAAGAAAGGAATGCACACAGCCGGTGAGTTGGCGAGCAAGATGAAAGACTGATGTGTGTTAAGGAAAGATTGAAGTGGCAACATATATCTTACAATTGAAGGCTGCACGCCTGTGGATGGGACGCGAAGGAAGCCAGACCTGTGGTGAACTTTAAAATTACTGATAACTGTGAAGCCCGTGATACAGAGTAGCGGAGTGGTCCGGCGAAAGGAAGTAGCCCACTCTAAAGTCTCTGCGAAAGGTCAAATGTTTTGTTCTAAAGCCATGAAGTGAATGAACTTTAAAAAGCGGGATGATCAAGATTGACCCAGGCAAAAGGGGAAGTTCAAAGTGAATATTGACCTATTGTGCTTATGATATTGAACTACAAAGACCAAGAGGCACTGGGGCAAATAACACAAGAGTGCAAGTTGTAGGGAAAGTCGAAGTGGTCCTGCAGAGGTCTATAGTAAAAGCCTTGCACATTCAAAAGTCTTTGACAACAGGAAAAGGTCCCAGCCTGCCTGAGGGAGACCGGAAGTGTAATACATTTGGGGAAGGGAACCCCTAATGAATTTGAATAAAGCTTGGGGGTTGGGAACCCCTACAAGTGCTGTCTTTGAGAGGTTCGAGCCTGACAAAGGGAGACCCATGTGAACTTTTTGTTTATATTTTGAATGGTCCGTGCCCGACAGAGGGAGACCTATGTGAACTTTTACTTTGAGAGGTCCAAGCCCAATCGATGGAGACCTGCATGAACTTTTGGTGGAACTGTGGACCCTTTTGTTGAACTGTGAAGGAACTTTTTGGAACGCAGGAAAAGTGACTTTAACATGGAAGGACAGCCGGGCCTCCATCCACGTTTTGAACTGCTTTGTTTTGAGAACCTGAGACAGAGTGTGTCATCCTGTCTACAGGGATCGTCTTACTCCATGCTGTCCAACTTGGGGAGGAGAGATAACTCCCCCCTCCCCCCGGCTTCGAAACACATTGTGTACAGGCACTATATAAATTGTGTATAGGCGCTATATAAATAAACTATCATATCATATCATAACCACTCTGATACTTTATATTCTAACACTGATTTTCCTTTGCATACATATTCCCCTTTGTACACCTTTCTATAAGAGATAGGGCAGGCATTAGGTTCGGTTAGTATAGGCCATTTTGATTTGACAGAGACTGACTCGGACTGTGTTTTCTTTGGTAGAGACCACTCCCATCTTAGCTATAGGGCAAAGTAGGAGTTTTTCCAAACCCTGAGAATTGAATAAAGGTTTTACAAATTATACCTTTTGTGTCAGTGTCATACTTCTGATACCATGCCTCCCTTACACCCCATTTCCTAACACTGACCTATCTGAACCTTCCTCAGCCTTTATGGGTTATTTAGAACCCCAAGTTTGACAATTGTCCAAAAAAGAAAAAAGTGGGCACTACGTTGTTAATGTTGAAATAATCTGTGCTTGGTAAGGTATTTGGTCCTGTCGCCAGATACCTCCCCGTTGCTTAGGGAGGTGAGAAATTATAATATGGTGTTGGCTGGTTGATTTTCACCAGTCTGCTAGAAGGACCTGTGTGGATCTCCCACTAAACCTTTTTTTGAAAGTATTTAGTATTTCCCAATGCTTGTTGAAAAAGTACTCATTAATTCAATTGATTGTAGTATAGATATGTTTATTTATCAATTTACCTCTTTCTGAGGCCATTAGCAAACTTCTGGTATAGGCAAACATTGGCGGAGTGGTGTAAAGATGTCCCAATGTCCTGTCTTCTGACAAAAAGTGCCAGTGCTTCAAGACAATTTTCTTAACCTTATTTCTTTCTGTAGAGTATTTGGTCACATAGATAAATGGAGTTTCTTTGGCTTCTGTGGATTTCGTGAGTATCTCTTGTCTATCCATTGTTGCTATTAACAGACTTCTAAACCAGAAAGAAACTTTCTGGATCGAAAACCTCAACTCCATGCAGCCAGATGGTCTCAATGAGGGATGCAATTTTGCATGTATTCTTTAATGTAAATTTAATAAGATTAAGTTGAAAACTATGTACAAACACATGGAACGTGAGTATGCTGCTGATCATTGAATGTCCAATAACGTGCAAAAGGTTGAATTTCACGATAACATGCAATCTTAAATGTATAGTTGAATTGGTAAGACTACACAAGTATTTAATGAATTTGGATTACTAGGTATTTACATTGAGCTATGTTGAATGAAGGTTGATGCGAATTTCCAAGTAGAGTTACAACAGCATAAATAACTAAAAGATCACATACATAATTTGAGCAACACATGAATTTAACCTTTATATCAGGTTGTTAGATATGTTATTGTTTATTACCAATTAGCTCAACTTAGTTAAGCAAGGAGAGATCCTAATTTTAAATGTCAAATATATGTATAATTAATGTTACAGCATAAGAACTTGTACAGGATCAGCTAATGCTATATTAACGTTGTACATCACTTCAAAATGGCCTGTGGCGCGCAATGACGTCGTCATGCTGATGAGGTCACCGCGTTACGTGCCGGCGCCATTTTTTTCAACATAAAAGCAAACGGGGCAACCAGCAACGCGTATCCACGCGAGTGAGGTGCCCCGCTGCTACTATACTGCTTTGAATGACAGGTAAGACTCCCCTCGTGCGGAGGCTAAATTCTATTAGTCGAAAGACTTACTTGTGATTAACATTTGTTAGATTCTAAATACAAATTGGTTACTATCTAGATTGCCAGGATATAAAGGAAGCTACATAGAGGACAGACAACAGCAGATGTAAATTAGCACGCTCAAGTGGAGAGGAATTGGATAATTTTCCAACAAGGAAGTCAAATAAACAAGGTCAAAGATTATAAGCAACGTTTTACACAGGTACTTTTTTCCAACATGTTTAGTATTGCTGACCTTAAGCCAAATTTATAATACAGTATTCGTGTGAATGTATAGTTATACAAGTACTTCAGCTAATATTTAATTCCATTTTTATTTTTTTCGTTACCATTAGTCCCTGAAGAAGGTCTAGTACAGACCGAAATGCATTGGATGATATAACGTTTGCTAATGGCCTCAGGAAGATGTAAATTGATAAATAAACATATCTACACTACAATCAATTGAATTAATGAGTACTTTTTCAACAAGCATTGGGAAATACTAAATACTTTCAAAAAAAGGTTTAGTGGGAGATCCACACAGGTCCTTCCAGCAGACTGGTGAAAATCAACCAGCCAACAGCATATTATTATTTACAACCCTAACCCATAATTCCTCATTCCACCATACCTGGTACTGAGATGCAGAAGAGGGGCTAGGAGTAATGTACACTTCCTATGTGAAACACCCCTATAGTACTGGGACGAAGAAGAGAAGTATGCAGACATACACTACTGAAGGTCAGGCATGTCCCAGCAATTGGATTTGTTATGGTCAAGCAATTCCAGCTAACAACACACACCTGACACCCATTAACAAGTCTCAGGTGTATAAAACGTGGAGCCCAAATCAAGGTAGAGAAAGAGCTGCCTTGGTGGAAGGAGCGAGAGCTGCCTTGGTGGAAAGAGAGAGAGAGAGCTGCCTGAGTGGAAGAACACCAGAAGGTCGGGAGACTGGCAACGATCCTGGAGGACGCACAAGACACGGAACAAGTGAGTCGCATGGGGGGTACAGGACCGGGAACCTATGAAAGTGAAGGAGGACAGCTGGAGCTGTCAAACAACGGAAAAGCAGAACGGCTGCAAACCGGAGCCGCTCCGATCACCAGCGTGTGCAGAGAAGTGCCCAGCGAGGAAGCGAAGTCAAGGTGGTTTGCATCCCGGCTGGCAAGGTGGTGAGCGGGAGCAGCATGGACTGCCGTGGCGGAGACACGAAACGCCGGTGAGGGTTACAGGACTCAGAAGCACCAGACCGCTCCCAGGCAAGCAGCAATTCATGGAAATTAGCAAAATTGAATATCGAACGTAACAAAAAGTACTCCTTGAATGCAATTACTCAGTCTTGAAAACCAAAATGAACAGAAGGTACTGCTTGAATGCAAGTCCATTGTGAATGAAAATATGCAATATTAAATGCCGAGCGGAATGGAAAGTGTTGTTTGAATAAAAACCAAGGCTTATTAAATACCAGCATATTAAACTCTGAATGAACATTGGAAAATAAACTGACAAGGAATGTGTGAGAAAGGCATGGTATCAAGAGAGACACAGACTCAGAAGTAACAGTTTGAAAACCTTTATTGTCAAACTTTGTGGGGTTGGTGTAGTGCCTACCTGGCCCTAATTCTAAGGGGGTAGTTCCCTCAACTGATGCTTCTAAGGGCCATTGATGTCCATAAGGCCAAAACCAAAATTCATCTGCATCCAAACCTATGCTTGCCCTCACTCTTAGACCAAATGTGATAGGTGGGTTTTCTTAAAAGAAAAATAGTGGCTCAAAAGAAAATATAAACCACAGCTGGTTTCAGGTAGCCTTACCTATAGGTTTAGTTCTGTCAGTTTCAAAAATAGTTCAATTCAAAGGGGTTGTCCTCAGAACAATGCACATAGAGCTTTTGTAGCAAGTCAATAAAGTTCAAAAGTTATCTTGGGGTTCCCTTCCCCAAGCTTTATGGAGTTCATACCTTCAGGTGAGTGGAAATGAAGTCGGCGATGGATTGAAGACAGGATACTGTTCCAGGTAAGTTTCGTAGTGTTCTTGCTCTCTCTGCAGGTCCTTGGTTTCAGGTAAACCTTCATCAAAGAACTGGACACGGTGAGCGTTACGCTGCCCACAGCAGAATAACGCAAACCATGTTCTGCTGTTTGGGTGCGGTTTAAATAGTCTCAGTTAAAGTAGTCCAGGTAAAATAGTCCCAGGCCTGCCACACCCAAAGTAGTCCAGGTAAAGTAGTCCCAGACCTGCCACACCCAAAAGACTAGACCGCATAGCTTAGTTCCTTGTAACTGAGCTATGTGTGTGCCTCCATGTTGGCTGAACCCCCCCAAGTTTAATAGTCCCAAGTAAATAGTCCCATTCTAATGTTGGTCTTCATGATGGTTATGATGGTTATGAGCCTGGCGCCCAAGGCGCCAGGACTGACTCCAAGAGAGTCTTGGATGAGGTTTTAAGGCCTTTGACCTGGCCCTAACTGGAAGGCTGACTTGCCAGTGAGGGCCAGGGGCAAGGGTCATGACAGCACTCCCCCCAAGCCCCCTCTCACGGTGGCACTTTTGCCTGGTCCTGGTTTGGCTGGGTAATTCTGATGGAACTTTTTAATTAAGCGAGGTGCATGGATGTATTCACTAGGTTCCCATGATCTGTCTTGAGGGCCGTATCCCTTCCAATCAAGTAAGTAGTATAGTTTGGATCTAGTGTATTTTAAGTCTAGGATATCCTTTACTTCAAATTCTGGTTCTCCGTCAACTAATACTGGTTTTGGTGGTGCTGTAATCCGAGTACCAGGTTGTACCGGTTTCAGGAGTGATACGTGAAACACAGGATGAATCTGCATAGTGGGTGGTAAGGCTAATTTAACTGCCACTGGATTTATTATGGATTCAATAGAATAAGGTCCCAGATATCGGGGACGAAAGGTCCGAGGCCCTTTTATGGGCACATATTTTGATGCTAACCAGACCTTGTCTCCAATTTGATAGTCGAGGGCTTTACTACGATGTTGGTCAACGAATTTCTTTTGTCTGTTCTTGGCTTGGAGTAAATGTTCTGCTGCTTCTTTGAAGGCCTGGGAAATAGTTGTATGTAGGGTTTTAACCGCTGGCATTTCCAAAGGGGTTGGGAGATCCAATTCTGAAGTACGTGGATGTCTACCATATATAGGGCCTCATTACACGTTGTGCGGTAACATCTGCAAATTACCGGCATGGCGCCCTTAAAGGATAGTTCCGGGACTTTTTTTTTATTGTTCCTACGGTTCGGCCATGTGTTTTTAAGCATAAATCGGTAGATCGTAGAAAACTTTCCTATGGACCTTACCTGACTTTTCGTCCATTAACGCACTGGAAATCAGCCGCCATTTTGTGATAATCCTATCATTTCCCCACATCGACCTGGCTCACCTGCGTTTGCGGCACTAAATCAAATCCCCCGCCCCTGAGCCTGACATCAGCAGACGCGTACCGCCCATTTCCCAACGCCAAAGCACGTTTCGTGTCAACAATCGCTGCGCCTCAGCTAATGAAGTGTCGCCATGGAAATGGCAGGACGCCTCTTTCCTCAATAAGTATAAACACACCTTTTCACAACACACAGCAGCAGATTTTCGATTCCATTACTCTCTCTGTGTTACTTTGAGTATTCTGTGACTCGTTTCTGTGCTCTGGTCAGCTACCTTCGCCGCTTCTAGGCCTTGTGAACACCTGTACCATCTCTGTAAATTATTTTACTTTCTTTACCACACAATGGCTACAATAATGCCGTATATGTACGAGCCCGAGTACACTGAGGAGGAACTACTGGAAAGGCAAGCACGCGAAAACGATGGGGATTCGGACGGCAGTTGGGAGGACCAGTCAACGGATGAAGAGCCTGGACCATGTCGCATGGACGGCGTCTCCACCTGGTGCACGTGCAATCGGTGCGAGCTAATGCCAACTGAGGAGGAGAACTGCTGCTGCCGTGAAAATTCCGGGTGCTTGGCCTACATTTCGGAAGGCGAGCCAAGTCCGCAATGCATCACCGAGCTGCCAGAGTTCAGGGAAGCCTGCCTCTCACGGACCGTGTTGAGGATGATGATGGTGCTTATGCACGAACTTCGCGGCACTGTTCGTCCGCGTAATCCGAGTAACGAGTAAGTATACTCTGGTTGTGATGTCAGTGATGCCACTACTATTTCATGGTCGTCTCCCACATATAAAATTACATCTACATATCATTTGAACGCATGTAAATTGGTTCCATATTGTGCATTTTCTAGATAGAATTTTTTTCAAAGCAGAATGACATTTTTTACCTTCATCGTCATTGATAAGAAAGTTTTGTCATTTTAATACCGTTTGCATCTTTCTTTTTCACCGGTGGTACAGGCTGGTGGCCTATCGTTGCTTCACTTGGTGGCTTCACGGGAGGCTCGGACACCGCGTTCGGAGAGTAATACCTGCCTGTGCGGTACTTGCCATTAGACAACATTTCCCCAGCGACAGTGGACAATACCGCGGATTTTCCCTGGATGTGCTGCAACCGGAACTTTACAATGTGTAATGTTTATTATTTATGTTCAATTGAAATTAAGGTCTAAAATAAAACCCAACATATATTTTAACAATGGTTGTTTTGATTTTTTAAATGAATCTAGTGTGTCTCCATTGAATATTCTTCCTGTGCCTTGTCTCGTCACACCACATGTCTCCGGCCAGCATCCTCCCTCACGCTGGCCGCCCACCTTCAATCCACATAACCGTTGAACCCATATGCAGCAGACATACATATGTTATTTTGCGGGTTGGCATCAAGCCTCCCGGCCTTGCCTCCTCCCCCAAAAATACTTACCACACCACTTTGTTCAAGCGTTGGCAATAAAAGGCCGTTGGATTTTATTGATACAATACATGGTTATAGGTAAATAATCAATATGGTTGATCATAATAAATCATCCTTTTGGGCACCGGGTACAGAGATGACCCCCTCTGGCCCGTGCCGCCTTGCCACCACAGGCCAGCCTGCTGCTGACTAACTGCCGAGGCATCCAGGGTCTCCAGGGTGAACTGCACCCATATATTCTCCTGGGAGGGTGAGGTATTTATAAAGTCACCCCCCTGCCTTCCATGTACTAGATCCTGCAGCCTGCCTCTTACATGCAGTTAGATGGCCTCTCCTTGGTGAGGCCCTGCGGCAAACGAGTCTTGTCTGCACGACCACCGCCCCAATCCACCCCCCGCCCTATCAAAGGCAGTTCGCACCGGGGTACTTGCGCTGGCAAGTGGAGCTGTCAGGGAGCGATAAAGGCCAAGAGGTGCCAAAGACCATGTACACTTCAAAGTGGTCTATAGAGCATGGGTTGTTGTTCCCATGTCTACCTCCAGACCCCGTGTCTCCTGCCAAGCATCCCCCCTCACGCTGGACGCCCCCCTGCAATCCACATAAGTGTGTCTCCATTCACGAGTCTTCCTGTGTCTTGTCTGCACGACCACCGCCCCAATCCACCCCCCGCCCTATCAAAGGCAGTTCGCACCGGGGTACTTGCGCTGGCAAGTGGAGCTGTCAGGGAGCGATAAAGGCCAAGAGGTGCCAAAGACCATGTACACTTCAAAGTGGTCTATAGAGCATGGGTTGTTGTTCCCATGTCTACCTCCAGACCCTGTGTCTCCTGCCAAGCATCCCCCCTCACGCTGGACGCCCCCCTGCAATCCACATAAGTGTGTCTCCATTCACGAGTCTTCCTGTGTCTTGTCTGCACGACCACCGCCCCAATCCACCCCCCGCCCTATCAAAAGGCAGTTCGCACCGGGGTACTTGCGCTGGCAAGTGGAGCTGTCAGGGAGCGATAAAGGCCAAGAGGTGCCAAAGACCATGTACACTTCAAAGTGGTCTATAGAGCATGGGTTGTTGTTCCCATGTCTACCTCCAGACCCCGTGTCTCCTGCCAAGCATCCCCCCTCACGCTGGACGCCCCCCTGCAATCCACATAAGTGTGTCTCCATTCACGAGTCTTCCTGTGTCATGTCTGCACGACCACCGCCCCAATCCACCCCCCGCCCTATCAAAAGGCAGTTCGCACCGGGGTACTTGCGCTGGCAAGTGGAGCTGTCAGGGAGCGATAAAGGCCAAGAGGTGCCAAAGACCATGTACACTTCAAAGTGGTCTATACAGCATGGGTTGTTGTTCCCATGTCTACCTCCAGACCCCGTGTCTCCTGCCAAGCATCCCCCCTCACGCTGGACGCCCCCCTGCAAACCGCATAATGCCACGACATATTCACGTCATTCATTCACAAACACACCCCTGTTTCGAATTCTTTATAACCCACTTCATATTTCTAATGAGAACTTCTTTGCGCTTTGCTAGTCAACCCGTGAAGGTGCTGGTTATCTGCTCTTCGTCTCTGTGAACTTCCGTGACCACTTCGAGCAAACTCGTCAGTTTGCAACCTGTGAACTGCTCCCTGTTCTACGACAAGAAACTACTCTGATCCCTGCATCTAACTGTTTGTTCGTCAAGGTAAGGCCATGTACCATAATCATTTTGCGTCCAATTTTTTAATTTATATCTATTTGCTAGTAGTCATCAAATTGCATCCATGTTTTCTTTTCGTTCAAGACAGTACATGCAAGGAACTAGTCACATGTTCTGAGTTTAGTCAAATTATTTTTCTATTTTTTTAAAGTTATTCAAATACTTATCCGCATGTGAATAACGTGTATAGTTCCAAGAACCAAAACAAACCTTGCATTGAACCTTTTATGTGTCATTTAATTTTTTAACACATTGGTATTCATAGAGAATTGTTGATCTTTACTTTTCAGAACTTTCCACAATGCCTGCCTGTTCCATTGGCGGTTGCCCTTCGAAGACCCATAAAAAATCTGAAGGTACTATAATGCATGTTTTCCCTAAGACAATAGATCAGATAAGAGAATGGGTCCGATATTGCGGATATCCACCGTCTGAGCTTGAAAGTAGAGTCCTAGAAGTCTTTGCGGACAAGAGGGGTGATCGATACCGCATCTGCAGCAGGCACTTTAGCTCAGACATGTACCCCACATCATTGCTAATAAAGAAGAACACACCGCGAGCGAAGCGAAAATTGCTCTCAACCGCTATTCCCACTCTATTCGTCCACATCCCTCCACTGGTGAGTCAAGTTTACGGATTTAGCTCTCGGCCTTGCGGTAGTGTGTAGCATTAGCTAACAATAATTTCCCCATTTATGTATCCACTCAATATGAAGGCGGAAGATTCTCCATCCGTGTCGTTATTGCAGTCATCAGCCACTTCAAGCGCCTATCGGGTAATCTTACTTAGCTATTCTGCCACTGACTTGTTTTAGGCATGTAAATCAATAGTTTTAATTTATCGTGTAATTATTTTACCTAATGGTACACCCTAGTACTCGTCCTCTAGTCTTTGTTTTCAGTTATAATTATTGTTATCCAAAATAATGCAAGTACTGTCTTTCAGGGAGATGCTGAGGAGTCCAACGCATTGACGACAACCGTTGATGTCACTCAGATGCTCGAGGTACGTTTCCGGACAGTTCCATCGATGGAGATCATCAGATCTTGCATTCTTGTAGCGTGATTGTTACACACAATGTTTCTTTCGTTTTTAGCCATTGATATGTCCTTCTGTCGTCGCCCTCCTATGTGTCTTCTTTTTTCAATATTGTGTTCATTACTAATGAAAGTCCTATGTTTCAGGGAGTCGATGGAGCATTAGTCCAAGAAGAAGGGGGAGCATGCAGTTACGGGTCGGCGCAATGTTCTACAAGAACATCACCCCTAGTAGTTGATGCAGATCTCTGGGTGGTGACACTTCCAACGATCGAGCAAATCGAATCATATTTAGATATCCATTACTTATTTTAGACAACTGATCATTTGTGCAGGTCTATTTAGATGAGCCGTTGACGCCTGCACAAAGTTTATGTTCTTTTTAACAAAATAGAAAACCATACTAATGCAATTACTGTGTTTCAGGGAGTTGCTGAAGCGTCATCTTCAATAATATCATCAATGGAAGTCTATGCAGAGCCCGAGGTATGGATCTTGACAGTTCCATCTAACTAGATCAACAATGCGTGAATAATTGTCGTTTGAATGTTCTACACAATGCGTTCATTCGTGTTTTGCTATTGAGATGTACGTGGGTATTGGTCCCCAAGTACATTTTGTGTTTTCAATATTATTATACATACTAATGAAAGTTCTATGTTTCAGGGAGTCGATGGAGCGTCAATGCGTGATGGATGTGCTTATCATAGTCGTTGCAGCGCAAGAGGAAGTGGAGACATGCACACACGAGTCGGAGCAACAGCGTCCTGATGTTGAAGTTCGAGGCAAGAAAGTTTCAAAGAAAAGAAAGCAAAAGAAGGTTAGTGTCCTGGTCACTATATTATGTTGTTTTTCACTGTTAATAGTTCAATACTGTAAGTTGTGTTTAAACTGAACATCCCTTTTCCAATCTGTCCTCTAGTTGCGAGTGGGTGTACGAACTAGATCTACACAGACAGTGAAGCGAACGAGAGATGTTGCTTGTCAAACCTTTTGGCAGGGACTTGAGACTGGAGATGCATCGTGCCAATGGGAAGAATATGAAGTGATTGACAACGGAGCTATACCACCACCAGCCATTGATAGTGAATGTCCTCCTGGTAGTTCGGATGCAGTCGGAGATCAATTCACAGAATCCACACCCGCAAAAACTAAGACCGCGAGAAAGTTGAAGAAATTGTTTTATTCACCCATCGCCGGAGAAGGAACAGATGTTGCAATGGAAGAGAATGAAGTGGACGACAATGAAACACCATCAATATCACTGAACATAGCGGAAGACGATATCAGAGATTCTACCTTTCATGTGAGTGACATGTCCTCAACGTTACAGGCCGAACCAGCTGGGATGC
The DNA here is from genome assembly GCF_040938575.1 of Ambystoma mexicanum. Lineage (NCBI taxonomy): Eukaryota > Metazoa > Chordata > Amphibia > Caudata > Ambystomatidae > Ambystoma > Ambystoma mexicanum. Next base: position 480,515,839 of record NC_090938.1, read on the forward strand.
AGAGTGACAGTATAAGGAAAGAGGCCAAATTCATTGTATTCGATAGTTGTTTGATTGATATTATTATTCGGGTGAAATGTGGGCATTCGGTTGGTGGGGAAGTATGTGGGGAGCCATTGATTAATGTGACTCGTGCAATTCGAGGCACTAACCTTAAAATACATGCCACCTGTACAAAATATCATCCTTTCTCATGGTCTGCACAACCCATGCTGGGGCAACTGCCAGCAGGCAATCTACTTTGTGCAGCGGCTGCACTTTTTAGTGGTTCAAGTTTTAAAAAGTTAGAGTCTTTCTTTCAGTTTGTGGGAATCCATTTCATTGCGAAAACTCAGTTCTACAAATACCAAACCGATTATCTATTTCCAGCCATTAGCGAAGCTTGGCGAATGGAAAAAATGTCTATTGATAGTACATTCGCGGGCAAACGGTTCAGGCTAGCCGGTGATGGACAGTGCGACAGCCCAGGATTTTCAGCCAAGTACTGCACCTACCACTTTCAGGACATGGAAAGTAAGAAAATTGTGAGTTCGGTGGTCGTGCAGGTGTCACAAAGCACATCCTCAGTGGCCATGGAGAAAGTTGGCTTTGTAGCATCATTGCAAGAACTACAATCGCGGGGAATGGTGATCGACCTGATAGCCACGGACAGACACGTTTCAATTGCCAAGACAATGAGAGAAGAGTACAAAAATATAAATCACCAATTTGACGTTTGGCATCTTGCAAAAACAATCAATAAAAAAATGTCGGCTGCAGGTAAAAAAAAGATATGCAAGGTATTTCACAGTGGTCCAAGTCAATCAGCAACCATCTTTGGTGGAGCTCAAAAACATGTGGAGGGTCGTTGGAAATTCTACTGGAAAAATGGCGGTCAGTAATGCTACACTGTAGCAACGTTCACCGCTGGACCACAAACCAACATTTCCACAATTGTGAACATGGCCATTTGTCCACAGAGGAGGCACGGAAGAAGAAGTGGTTGATTCCTTCATCACCCACTCACAAAGCCATTGAAAAGATTGTATTTGATAAAACTATAACAAGAGATTTGAGGGGACTCACGGAATTCTGCCACACAGGAGATTTGGAGGTGTTCCACAATATGTGCCTAAAGTACAGGCCAAAACGATTGCATTTTGGCATGAGGGCATGATAAATCGGAATCTTCTAGCGGTCTTGGCACATAACCATAATGTTGGCCGTCAACAAAGTAGGACGACCGGAACTTTAGGACGCTTCGCTACAATAAGGCCTTCACTAAAAGAAGTAAACAATGGGTGATCAAACCAGTGTTTCTGGATATGCAATATGAGTTTATTGAGAGACTTATTGTTGATGTCCTAGATAGGCACATACATGGAGTTGTGAACGAACCTGTGCAGGGGACAACTGCATTGCCACCCAACATTGCCTCTGTTCCATGTCCACCTAAAGCAGAGCTCATTGAGAAATACACATCACGGTTTAAATGATTGTAATTTGATTGTCTGTTCTCTCGAGTCTCCTCATGTTGCAGGCCCATTGAATATGTGTATCTATGTAATGTGTAAATAAAAGTGATTGCTCAGTGTACATGCAATGTGTCTCTCCACCGTTGCCCCTCCCTTCACCGTGCAGTTGTGCGAACCACCCGGGTGTCACCTGTGACTTTGCTCTGGAGTCTCCTCATGTCGCAGGCCCATTGAATATGTGTAGCTATGTATTGTGTAAATAAAAGTGATTGCTCAGTGTACATGCAATGTGTCTATCCAACCGTGTTCATTTGCGCATTAAATTAAACCAAACAGTAATATAAATCATTTTTCAAAAAATATAGAATGTCTCCGTATTTATGGTTCTCTGGGGCTGCAAATGCACACAGACAAAATGCAAAGATGGAGTGTAAATTTCAAGTCCTGTGAGATGGCCTTACACTGAATGTAGCTAACTAGGAATGTGTGCTCGTTCAAAGTGAAGGTCAGCTGCTTTGATTTTTTGCTCGGGTGCCGGAATGGCCCACGACTCAGTATAAGGTTCTATTGTTATTTGACCTTGACAGGCCGGGACCATCCCGAAAGACTTCTTTTTGGGGGTGTGGTGCAATAACGTAAACGATAATGAATATAATTTCAGAAACGAAAGCCATTTAATGTTCGTTCATTAGAAGAAATAACGTCGGCATAGAAGGAGTGGTATTTCGGGGCTGCCCTACGCACAGACACAATGGAAAATGCAAATATAATGTAAGTAACTCTTTAGATGAGTTTATACCGCAATTTAATTACTATACAGTAGCTTTAAAGACGGGTTAAGTTGTACTTGTTCGTTCTATGTGGCATATTGTTTTGTACCGCGCACTATCTTGAGGAGAACCATCTCCTTTTACGGAAGCACCTCAAAACCTTCCTCTTTGCTTCTGCTTTCTCTCTCCCTCTCCCCTGCTACAACTGGTCCACTGTCTGCGACCTCGGTCCTGGGCCCTTCCACTCTCCACCTGCACTGCCTCCCTGTCAACCCCTGCACTGGGGGACTGTCTCAGTATCCTACAGCCCCCCCTTCCCAGCACTTGTTCTGCACTTACCTTGCACTCGCCACCAGCTGGCCCTATGTATTTATTATTTTATGCTACTTACCTTGTACTCCACTTCCCCCCTCCCCTTCCCCTTGCACTTTTACCTTCCCCCTACCCCTGCACTTGAGCGATCTGAATGACACCTGGCCTAGTAGGATCGTTGTCTGTCTTCTCCTTGTTCCCCCCCTCCCTGCCTCGCCACGCCTTGAAACACTTGTGTATAGGCGCGTTGCAAATGCCATATTATATCATATCAGTGACGAAGTGGTCCACTGGCGCTCAGGCGGCTCTGAAAAAGGCGGAGGAGAGGGGGTGGGTTACTGGAAATGACGTATAATACCCAGTTGCACTGTCCTAGCTATGAAATAATTTCCCGACCTAATATATAAAATGAATAATTTTAATAAAGATCTGATGGTGAGACTAATTTCATTTTTTATGTTTTTAAAACAGGTACATCCTTCATTATTGTATGTGTCACCAGTACCAGACACCGGCGGATGGCTTTTACAACCGCCAGTTGCTTCTCCGCGTGAACAACGTTACCACCCTGACCATTTTATGGGACGATCGCCAAGTACAAGTATGCCCTTACGCGGTACTAATGGCTAGATGCAACATACATACCGTTGTGGTGGCCTAGTGCCTCGTTGTTGGAACAGCCATGCGATTATCAGTGCGACCGAAGAGCTTATTTTATCGTAAACCAACACCCTGTGTACTGCACACGAACATCGCTTGCCTCAAGACGAACTATTTTGGATCGAGAGCAAAGAAAAATGCAAATCGCTGAATATTCTCTAAACATTTGATGTCAAATAAATGTACTTTACCAAATTTACAATCTTGCGGTTTGATTTAAAAGTACAGTTTCATATTCCGAATTGTGGCGCGCTGTGTTGTGAGCTGATCTGTGTTGGTTTCCGGGTTCTGTGTGGAGTCGCGTAGAAGACGCTTGGGCGCGTTTGCCTACGCAGCACAGTCACGTCGTGGATAGAGGCGGGGAATATGAATGTTTTGATAAAGTCTGTTTCAGGGGCGGGGGATATGATTTAGTGCCGCAAACGCAGGTGAGCCAGGTTGATGTGGGGAAATGATAGGATTATCACAAAATGGCGGCTGATTTCGAGTGCGTTAATGGACGAAAAGTCGGGTAAGGTCCATAGGAAAGTTTTCTACGATCTACCGATTTATGCTTAAAAACACATGGCCGAACCGTAGGAACAATAAAAAAAAAGTCCCGGAACTATCCTTTAATGTGTCCGCCCTCGTAGGAGTGCGCTAATAGCATACCATTACGAGTACGCGGACACGAGCTTTGCGTCATGCCGGTAATGCCCCTCCAGCCTTGCCGCTAATCTCCCCCAAAAGTCACTTACCGCCTTCCACGACAGTGCAGATAGCAACTCCGCCTTGACGCATAGTGCAAATAGCGGCCACTGCTAATAGCGTTGACCGTTAAATACCGGAACCGGAAATAGCATCATCGCACAGGAACGGGAAAGAGCACGGCGGCCATCTTTAAAAACACAATCCATTGCCATCCTCTGCCCCCTGGACCTGTTCGTGTTACCTTGCTGCCTGAGACCCATTGCTACACTGTTACCATGCCCAAGGCACTAAAAAAAACAACAGACCGCCAGCGAAAGGAGAAGTTCTCCACTGAGGAGTTAGTGATGCTGACTCAAACCTTAGCGGACAATGCCGAAGTGGTCTTCGCAAATGACATGCGGCGGGAGACCCTCCTAAAGAAGAAAGCAATCTGGGCCGAAGTGGCAACAAAAGTGAGTGCTGTAGGCACCAGCACGCGCACTGTACGCTAGTGCAGAAAATGATGGAACGACCTGAGACTCCGGGTCAGGATGATCCTGGCCGAGAACCACAAGACTGCCAACGCTGGAGGATCAGGGTCACCAATCAAGCTGAAGGAGTGGGAGGAGACATGTGCAAACCTCATCGGGGTAGAATGTTATGAGGGAGTCGGGAGGATGGAGCACGGCGTGCCAGACATTTCTGATGGAGGTAAGTGCACTGATGCAAGCATGCAATGTGAATGTACAAGTCCCCACAAATGGCAGCCCTGGATCACTGCATGGATGGCCCGGCATCCACACATGCATCCCACCCTGCGCATGTCAACGCCAGACCCCAACACACACACATGCATACATCAACAGAGCCAAGTGCCACACACAACACTGCATGGATGAGGCACTGAAATGACACCTCACCTGCTTCCTCCACAATGAAGTTCAAACGGCCCCAAATGAATTCATGATGTAGCCTGCATTGAGTACATGCGACCATAACCAATGACATCCCCCTTCTTGTCCCCGACAGGGTCGCATACAGACAGCGAGGGAGCATCCCAGGCACCCCCTGTGCAAAAGAAGAAAAGGCCACAGCCCAACGAGGACGCACCAACAACATCAGGTGGAAAAAGGCCAAGGCCCCTATTGCAGCGTCCAAAACAACTCCTGCGCGCCACTGCCAGTGCCACGCAAAACCCTACTGCCCCGCCTCTGGAGGTCCACTCCCCCCCCAAATCACCGCCACCGAGGGTCCACCCTCAGCTGCTGCCAGTTCGGCTGGGGAGGCAGCAGCCATTGCCCCATTGTCCGACGTGGATGAGCCCACAGAACTCGATCTGCCTATGCACACCCCAAGCCCTGCTGTAACCCCCGAGCAATCACCCCTAGACACACCTTGCTCGCACGTCACCGGTCACGAGTCCATGGAGACCTTCAGTAGCCCCTCAGAGGCGGCATCTGCACACCAGCCAGCATCAGGATGCGCAGCAGACACACCACCACAGGCCACCACTTCCCCTGACCTGGCCAGCGTCATCCAGCGCCAGCAGGCTCTCACAGACCTCGTAGGTCAACATGTGGAGGAGGTTGCCCATCTCAGGGCTGACCTCGGGGAGACATCCAGGCACTCCAGGGAGGGAATGGAGTCGTGCACAGACAGGCTGTGTGGGGAGCTGATACGCGTCCGGGAGGTGCTAACACGCATCGCAGATGCTATGGAGCGCCAATTTCCACCAGGACAGTCTGCCACCTCTTCGACCACCAGTTCGCGGCAGACAAGCCCAATCAGACGCTCTACACGCACCACCAGGCGCACCTCCAGCCAGCCCCCAAATGCTGGCCCTGGCAATGAACAATAGGGCATGAATGTCCATTGACCTCTGTGCATGCCTGGACACATACATTGTTGGAGACTCATGAGGGACAGTTGTGGGGGGTGGGGGGAAGGGTGTGATGGGACAGTTGTGGGGGAGAAGGGTGTGATGGGACAGTTGTGGGGGGTGGGGGGAAGGGTGTGATGGGACAGTTGTGGGGGGTGGGGGGAAGGGTGTGATGGGACAGTTGTGGGGGTTGGGGGGAAGGGTGTGATGGGACAGTTGTGGGAGGGGAAGGGTGTGATAGGACAGTTGTGGGGGGGAAGGGTGTGATGGGACAGTTGTGGGGAAGGGGGGGAAGGGTGTGATGGGACAGTTGTGGGGGTAGGGGGAAGGGTGTGATGGGACAGTTGTGGGGGGGGAGGGTGTGATGGGACAGTTGTGGGGGGGGTAAGGGTGGCGGGATGCATTGTTGATGTTGTGCTGTAGGAATGCTGCATGACTATGTTGGCAGCATGGATGACATTTGTGTATTTCGTGGCGTGGAGTGTCGTGCAATGTGGATGAGGATTGATGTTTGATGTCACCAGATTTGGGTTGTCAGCTGTGTCGTGTGGCATATACTTGCATGTCCGTTCATCCCAAGTACGTTGCTGCCCTCACAGATGCCCATTAGTGTACATCTGTACGTGAATTTGGGCGACGGACTACAGGCTACACCCAGTTGGAGTATCTATGTACCCCCCCCAATGCACACCCAGTTGGAGTATCTTTCTACCCCCCCAATGCACACACAGTTGGAGTATCTTTCTACCCCCCCAATGCACACCCAGTTGGAGTATCTATCTACCCCCCCAATGCACACCCAGTTGGAGTATCTATCTACCCCTCCCAATGCACACCCAGTTGGAGTATCTATCTACCCCCCAATGCACACCCAGTTGGAGTATCTATCTACCCCCCAATGCACACCCAGTTGGAGTATCTATCTACCCCCCAATGCACACCCAGTTGGAGTATCTATCTACCCCCCCAATGCACACCCAGTTGGAGTATCTATCTACCCCCCCAATGCACACCCAGTTGGAGTATCTATCTACCCCCCCAATGCACACCCAGTTGGAGTATGTATCTACCCCCCCAATGCACACCCAGTTGGAGTATCTATCTCCCCCCCAATGCACACCCAGTTGGAGTATCTATCTACGCCCCCAATGCACACCCAGTTGGAATATCTATCTACCCCCCCAATGCACACCCAGTTGGAGTATCTATCTACCCCCCCCAATCACACTGCCATGTGCTTAGCATGGAACTCACCAAGTAGCCACGAACGTTGTCCCATTTGTCGCTCCATGTAGCGGGGGATAGTTGAGTTCTGCAGGACCATGGAATCATGGGTAGATCCTGGAAATCGGGCACGGCAATGTGTGATTATCTTGTTTGCGTCACATACCATTTGGACATTGATGGAGTGGAATTGCTTCCTGTTTCGGTACACTACTTCATTGTGATGTGGGACGACCAATTCCACATGTGTACAGTCGATGGCCCCAATGCAACTTGGGATGCCTGCCAGTGAATAGAAGCCAACTTTGGTGTTTGCAATCTCCTGGGCAGTCCGTGGCATGGATATGTGTTCGGGTGCATTCTTCAGGAGGGCATCGAGTACCTGGTTCAGTATGCGTGAGAATACTGGTTGGGAGATGCCATGCATCTGCCCACTGTATGCTGGTAGGTTCCTGTGGCAGGAAGTGGAGCACTGTCACCACCTTGAGTAGAGGGGGGATGGCAGTTCGGATATCTATGAGGCTCACAATGTCGTTGTGTATCATGTCCACGATGCTGGTGATGGTGTCCCGGTCCAGACGGTACAGGGTGTGTATCTGCTCAGGTGTTAGGTTAAATGGACTGGCTCTGATCCGGGGAATTGGTGGGTGCCTCTGTGGTATGATTAGGTGGCGTGGTGGTGCTTCCTGTGCCTGTCTGACCCTCCTCCTCCTCCTGCCTCTCCTCTGTGTAGCCTGTTGTTGTAGCAGCAGCGCTGCAATCAGGTCCTCCAGGCCATGTAATGCTGCCAGTATTGGAACCATCTTGGTGTGGGAAGGGGTGTGGGAAGGGGTGTGGTGTGCTTCTTTTGAGCAGCCACAGTCTCCATTGCCTCCACCTGTGCTGATTTTGGCCACCTGTGGCAGGTGTTGACACTGCTTAGTTCTTTGAACGGGTGGTTCGCGATGGCAGTATTGCCGCCATGCCGGTAAGGGGTTTTGGGGTATTTACCATGGTGCTATTGCCGTGTGCACTAGCCTTGTGATGGTGTGCTATTAGCGGCATATCGTTATTTACGGGTTGGCGGGTCACGCGCACGCGGACTGACCGCTATTAGTGACACCGTAATTAGCGGTGCCGCTAATGGCGGTGAGCCGGGTCGTAATCCGCATGGGCATTTAACGTTACCGGTATTCCATTACCGGTAACGTTAAATACCTACCGCCATCCGTGTAATGAGGCCCATAGTGTCGAAAGGGGTTTGTCTAGTGCTGGTGTGTAATTAATTATTATAGGCATATTCAGCTATCCATAACAAGTCCTTCCAATTTCTTTCCACTTGATGTAACATGCAACGTAAGTATTGCTCAAGGGTTTCGTTTGTTCTTTCTGTTTGGCCATCTGTTTGAGGATGGTGACTTGTGGATAGTCGAATGTCAATTTGGGCCATTGAACAGCATTTCCTCCAGAAGTTGGATACAAACTGACTACCTCGATCTCAAATCAAGACCGATAGAAAGCCATGTAGCCGTACAATGTCCTCCAGGAATACATTTGCTAAATTGGATGCATTTGGAAGACCCTTAAAAGGAATAAAGTGTGCTATTTTAGAGAACAAGTCTACAACTACAAAGATGGTGTTGAATCCTTGACTGGGAGGTAGATCTGTAATGAAATCAAGGGACAGTGTGTGCCATGGTGTGGGAGGAATTTCCAATGGTCGGAGAAGACCAGCTGGTTTCTGCTTTTGGGACTTGTTTTGTGCACACACACCGCAAGATTGGATACATTGTATGATGTCTTTACGCCAGGTGGGCCACCAATAGTTTCATTTTAATTTAGCTAGAGTTTTGGCAATTCCAGGATGACCTTCAATCAGGGAGTTGTGATAACCCGAAATAACCTGCTCTTGTAAATCTTTACTTGGCAAGTATAGACGGTTCCTAAAATATGGTAACTGGTCTTTAATGGTGTAATGTTCTCTTTGATTTTGAGGAACTTTTTTTGTACAGATATCATGTACTTGTACCTTCGCGACCTATTTTGAAAATGCTCCTTGTACTTTTTGATTCCTCCCTTAATGTATTTCTTTATTATATTGACGTTTGTCGCATGAGTGTAGGCCAACACGGAGACACTGAGTTCTTCTACTCCGTCTGAGAATCTTGGAAAAAAACGCACACCTGTGCTTGGACTTCTTTGCGCCAAAATACGTGAAAGGATGATTCCAAAACAAGTCTCTGGTTAATTTGTTTTTATTTTGTTAAATGACGCGGATGACACGTGTTTCGGCAGCTATACTTCGCCTTTTTCAAATCCAGGCTATTCGATTCCAATCAGGGGGATAATAGTTCTAAGGGTAGGACCTGACCCATGTAGAGGTCGGTTTTTGAATGATGTGCTAACCACTTGCATCACGACTGTAATGAAAGTCAATACATCACCATTTAAAGATGGAACTACATTACCCAGAATTCTTCTCAATGGACTTCACATTAGAATAGACCCTCATACGAGAAATACAAACAATGCGAGGGATTCTTATAAATATAATTCCTGATAACTGTGACCAACATCACAATAACGTTTGTCGACAAGGATATATGTTTATTAAGTAAAACTACTTAATGTATAGAAATGCACTCAAAACGAGTGAATACAGGAAGAGAGGGGCTAAAATAACCCGTTATTAAGTAAAACATGGGAAGGTATCCCAAAATATGGCCGCCACCTTTAGAGGTGAGGAAAGTGACGAGGGACTCAGGGAAAACGAATGCTGAAAACAATCAGGGACCTTGGGAGAGAAGGAACCCGACGCTTGGTATCAACTTAACACTTGATATTAGGGAAGGTACAACAGCTAGCTATGCAATACTAACATAAACAACTGAATAGACTAAACCCTAATTTAACCCATGCTTGTACTCAAACATATATGTTTTTTCTGTGTAGGTGGGATTGAACCCAGGACTTTCTAGAATCAGACTATACAGTGGGTGAATCGCAATCTTACAAATGGTAAGAGATGCCATTACAATGGGCACAAAATAAGTAGATCACAATCATTTTACTTTACATTGAGGGTGCTATTTACGTAACATACTTAATAGATATATGGGTCGTAACTACTTAAAAAGGCAAGAGCACTTATCTCCCCTCACCCCCTCCCCCCCTCTCAGCTCCAAAACACTGACACATGGTTTTTTCAACAAGGGTTAGACACGTTGCACGAGGTGTGATGCTTTTTGCTAAATTATTTTCAGAGTGTCATGGTGTAGGTTTCAAACACAATGAAGTCACATTCTTTATTAAGTGCTGAATAACAGATGAGTATGTTATACATGAACCTTATTTTTGTATTGTGTATTTGTTTCTTTTTCTGATTATGAATAGCCTGGATTTGAAAAAGGCGAAGTATAGATGCCGAAACACGTGTCATCCGCAAAGGGCTAAACCTTTAACAAAATAAAAACAAATTAACCAGAGACTTGTTTTGGAATCATCCTTTCACATATTTTGGCGCAAACAAGTGCAGGCACAGGTGTGCGTTTTTTTCTAATGTTCTCCTTGAGTACACCACTCTTGTGAGGAAGTGGGATCCATTAAGAGTTGGATCTTGTTTTCGAGTTCACCCTGTGTCAATGTTGTCATAAGACCCAGGAGTTTGTCTTCTAGAATGTTGGCTACTGGATCTGGAGTTATGCACACCTTTTCATCAACACCCATGCGGGACAAGGCGTGAGCCTTTCCGTTTCGGACTCCTGGCCGGTAGGTGATCACATAGTCATATTCAGCAAAGAAAAGAGCCCACCGCAGTTGACAGGATGATTGAGCCTTTGCTGTTTTTAGGTATTTCAGGTTTCGATGATCAGTTATGACCGTGACAGTATGTCTAGCACTAAGGAGATAGTGTCGCCATGCCTTGAAAGCTGATTTTATAGCCAATAGTTCTTTGTTTGTGATAGCATAGTTGAGTTCGGGAGGTGAGAATTTTCGTGACCAGAAGGCCACAGGGTTTAACTGGCCAGTTCCTGGGTCCCCTTGTGAGAGAACAGCTCCCATAGCCATGCTAGAGGCATCTGTTTCAACTATATAAGGGAGGTCTGGGCGAGGATGCCGTAGAACTGGAGCAGAAGTGAATTTTTTCTTAAGTTCTTTAAAGGTCTTTTCTGCTTCTTCGGTCCAATGGAACTTTTTATTGTTTTTTCTCAATAGTGATGTAATTGGATGCACTATTTGGGAAAAATCTGGGATGAATCAGCGGTAAAAGTTTGCAAAGCCCAACATACTCTGGATTCCTTTAAATGAAGTTGATGACGGCCAGTTAAGAATGGCATCTACCTTGTGCCTATCCATTCTGATACCTTTTCGTGTGAGGATAAAACCAAGGAATCCCACTTCGGTGACATGAAAAGAGCATTTTTCAAGTTTAGCATACAGTTTATGTTGGCAGCGTTTAGTAAGGACGGAGCGGACATGCCTGACATGGTCTTCTTTTGTAGCAGAATACACTAAAATGTCATCAATGTAAACCAGGGCGCAAACATCGATTAACTCCCGCAAAACATAATTCATAAAGTACTGGACTGCAGCAGGAGCGTTGCAAAGTCCAAAATGCATTTCCTGGTATTCATACAAGCCGTATTTGGTAGAGAAAGGCGGTTTTCCATTCTCCTGGTTATGAGCCTGGCGCCAAAGGCGCCAGGACTGACTCCCAGAGAGTTTTGGATGAGGTTTTAAGGCCTTTGACCTGGCCCTTACTGGAAGGCTGACTTGCCAGTGAGGGCCAGGGGCAAGGGTCATGACAGTGTCCTATTCCTGGGTGATTGTATACCATAGTGCTTGGTGCAGCTTTCTCCATCTGCTGGCCTGAGCACACAGTAAGGGGCTTGTCTGCCGAGCTTTCTGCTTGTGTTGCTGTTTAAAAGTGCATCTTCCATTTTGCAGCTTAAAAAGTTTATATCCATCTTGCCGCTTCGTGGCTTCCTTTTCCAGGCTTTCCCTCTTCCCCCCGAGCCTTCTGCCTGCTCCCTCTTTCTGCCCTCCCCGACCCCTGATTGGGCTCGGGCCCTAGTTAACTGTTGCACTCAGGGCAGTCCCATTGCCTGTTGCAGCCCCCTTGGTGAAGGACCCCTGAGGCAAAGGACAGCTCCCACAGAAACAGCTCTAGATGGTGTATGCCGGTGACAGCCCGGGTAGCAAGAAGCCTGCAGCCGTCAACATGCTAAAGTAAGTGCGATGGGTCAGCCGCGGTAGCAATCACTGCACCCCACTAAACTGGCCCAACCCTTTAATTACACTATTTGTCTTATCGCACCACTCATAAGCATCTCAGTGAATTGTATTGCTTGGCCATTTCTCACATTTCTCTAGGAAAGTCGATTTTCCTTTTTGCATTGCTGTTTGTGTTGAAACTAGGCCTTCCCCCCTCTTTTTAGGAAAGTCTAATCTAGGTGTTTTTGCAGTGCGCTGTCCCCCGCTGTCTTCCGTCCACACTGCTCCTGCATTACCCTGTGGTGTGTTGCCTGGTTGTTGCCTCCTGTGTGCCTCCTTCTGTGTGAACCCTCCCCCTCTGCTGCTTCCTGTGGTGCTCGCCCTGGGCTGTGCGTCTTCCTCCCTCACCCTACCTTCTTGCCTTCTTGCACCCTCTGTAGTGCTCTCAATCTCTCCCATCTTCTCAAACTGCTACTCTATCTCCTATCCCTTTCACTAAGTATGGAAGGAAAACGTTTAAGAGGGATATCCTGGTCTTCAACCCAGGCCTTCCTATCGCCGATACTCACATCAGTGCTTCCTCCAGACACACTTTAACCGACATCCTCTTTGTCACTCTCTCTCCAGATCTATATGGTCTCTGTTCTGTCTCCTTTCTCCTCCTCTCCCATTAACGGTGGCAACCAGTGAGAGGTCCTTGTGGACCCCTTCTAATCCTCCTAGACCATCATAAATGTCTATCTAAATGGTACCATAAAGGTCCAGGGCCCTCAGCCCAATCTCCTCCTTCTTGATAGGTGTCTACCGCATCTTATCAGTTTCCTCCCTTTGCCTGCCACTCCCAACACCTCTGTGGCCCCTCTGCAAGTTCTGTCTCCTCCGCTGCTTCTCTGGCACCCACCTCCTCCTTCGCTCTGGCCCCTATGCCACCTCTGTCTACTGCCTCTGCTAACTTTCAGTGTTATGCGGATTACACTCAGCTCTCTTTCTGGCTTCCCTCAGCCTCCTCACCTCCCTCGCTCATTCCTGACTGTCTATCCACAACTCGGAATTGATGCGCATCCAACGATCTTTGTCTTAATGCCAGTAAGACGGAGATCCTTCTCGTTGGCACCCCTGCTTCCATTTTCACTCTGGCCGCCCTCCTTCGGCCCTCTAGCCTCAAGCTCCTGTGAGGCAAAAAACCTTGGCATCATCTTCAACTCCACCCTCTCCTTCTCTCCTCACATCAAAGACTTTGCCAAAAAGGCCCACTTCCAGCTTCACCTCCTCAGATGTATTCTACCTTTCCTCACTTTCCCCCAGAAGCCCACTGTCTCCAGAGCCCTGGTTCTCTCTAGGCTGGACTACTGCACCAGCCTCTTCCTTAATCTGCCTATCTCTACTCTTTGCCCCCTGCAACTAATCCAGAAGAGGACTGCAAGACTTATCCTTGGCCTCAAGCCCAGGGACCGTATCTCTCAAGACCTAAAATCTCTCCACTTGCTCCTGGTGGCTGCAAGGATCAAGTTCAAGACCCTCTGCATTGTCCACAAGTCTTTCTGTCGACGGGGCCTGCACTACATCCAACTCTCTCTACGTAAATGCCTTCCTTCTAGTCCCCTTCGCTCAGCTACCTACAACTACCTGATGGTCAGACGCTTCTCCAGGCTGGGAGTGGGGGTAGATCTCTCTGCTCTGCAGGGTGCATCCCTCTGGAATGGCATTCCTGCCCCTCTCAGACTTAAGCAGGACCACCTTAGGTTCTGGAAGCAGTTTAAGACCCTCCCTTTCTCCCCTTCCTTCTCCCTCTCGCTCCCTTGCTAACTTACCTGTATGCTGCACCAACTGGTTGCTTGGTTCCCTCAGAGTCTCACTGGGTACCAGGCTCCTCCACAACCAGTCTTCCTTGCACTGCCTCCTGGCCTACCGCACACTTAGGGGCTGTAACTGTAACCCCTACAGCCCCCTGACTCCTGCACTTCCCTAGACCCGTGCTGCCCTGGCTGCACTTACTCAGAGCCATGCTTCCCTGATCCCACTTCCCCCTTTCCTCTCCCTTGCACTTCCCCCTCTCCTTCCCCTTGCACTTCTATTGTTGCACTTGCATGATCCGAATGACACAAGGCCTAGTAGTATCATTTGTCTTGTCCTCCCTATGTCTTCGCTCCCTTGTCTTGTGGCACCTAGAGGCACTTGTGTACAGGCACGTTATCAATGCCATGTCATATCACATCTGTGGGCCTCTCTGGGTTCCCTTCCCGTAATTCCCCTTTTTAAGATATTGTGGCTCCACGCCTGTTACACCTTGGATGAGCTCCATACCGGGGGCACCTCCCTCGCACCACACAAGGGGAGGAAACAGGAAAATGCTGCAGTGGTCATGAGAGGGAGGGTTAAAGAGGAAGCTCAGGGAAGAAAAGCCAACAACACACATGCAATGACAAGTTTCACTTGAGATGCCAACAAATCTTTATTAAATTCAGTGTACACTAGAACAAAGAAAAAAAATCACAGTTTTTCTAATCTCTTAGGGAGCTTGTTAAGTTAGTGGCATGAAAACCACGACAGTGTCTACGAAACAGCCAGAACTGCAGCAGCATGGCGAGGAGCAGCCGAATCCTCCAAGGAGACTCCCCCATAAAGCATTGGATTCACCAGTAAAAAAACACATTTCAGTGACAGTAGCAACACTGGTTAATTTCTATGAGAACTGCTCGAATAATTGTCAAGTGGGCTGTGCTTACACGTTTGTGCTTAGTTAGCATTGGCACCAAGAGAAGAGAAACGTTTGCTGAACACCAAAGAACATGTGTGCATCACATTGTTCCTCTCTATTTTGTGATTAGTTGTAGGTAACCATCCCGAGTCAAGGGTCCCCCTTTTAGAGCTTGTAGTACATTCTGGTGGGAGACCTCCTATGGACGTAGTCTGTCTTCTATTTCCAGCACTAGGATGCATCGCTTAGAATCCTGAATACCACAACAAATACAGCAAGGTTGAACGCTTCGAGGGCCAGGAAGAATTTGATTGGACATAGCTAGGTTGCTGAATGGAATACACTTAGGTGATCTCAGATTCTTCCTAGTGACTCCTGGAAGAAACAAAATCCTGGGGACAGACGTCAGAAGCCACCTGAACTCCATGTGGTTTTATTCCAATAAAGGATTTGTTATTTGCAGGGTTCTATGTGTATTCATCGCTCACACTTACCCCATCGTCCGAGAGAGGCGACCCCCTAGAGGTGTATAAAGGGTAGGGCATGAGCAGGCACAACCCAACCTGAATCTGTTAATGCCCACTCAGCAGCACTGTGTGGACATTTACAGATGTCAATGTCACTGCAGTGGTACCAACTACATTAGCTTCAGACCCCACCTCAAAGGATGGCAGGATTTAAGGGGTTGGCATGGTTGACAGTAAGTGTCTGTGAGCCCAATGAAGTGATGTTAAACTATATGAAAGTGTTCTGCGGTGTACAGGGGAAAGTGAATGCCCACCATACTGCTCGGCATTTGACCATTTCTTATCACACATACTGCAATGTATGGGAACTGTGATCAAAGTGATTAAAAGTAACCAACACAGGACTTTCTACCCCACTCTGCCCCCAGCCAATTTAGTGCAAGATACGGCAAATTGCACATGCATTTGGAACCCACCTATATGCTCCTTTTCAGTTTCTGTTTGGGTGCTAGTACTTCCCTAACCTAACTCTACTTGTGTCCCCCTAGGCATTATCTTGAAAAGTAGGAGCAGCTGGCCACGGAAGCCGGCTAATCAGGCATCATCACAGAAGTAGGAACAGTCGGGGCACGGAAGCGTAATTTCTCCCTTACAGCAAAATGCGATTAGACATGCTTTTGTCAAACTTTACCCATCTGGGAATTAACACAGATAGCCACCATCGCAGGCTCCCCTGTCAGCCAACTACGTTTGGCCCTGTTTCCTGTTAACCCCGCATCAAGCTCTGCCTATCTGGGAATCAAGACACAGAGCCACTACTGCAGAGCCTCATAGCACTTATGTTTTAAACATTATGATTGGGCCATATCATGTCACTATTGGGTACACAAGGCGGTATATGCTGAAGTTAGGCAACCCTTGCCTTCCAAGGAATAAAGCTAAGAATGGCCTCAACCGAGGCGCTATAGCAACTATGCTTGGTGGGACTCTGCTGAAAATTATGCACTACTGCCTCCATCCAATCAGTTCTCTAGCACCCCTTCTCTCGATGAGATAATGTTGTTGCAATATAATTCCACACCTGTAACCATAAACGTGTCAGGAATTACCCAGTCAACTGCCGTAAACTATGACCAGGGACCCGGAAAATGGGCCCTCTGACACCTACAACAGAGCCTTAGAAACAAGGACCATCCGACTGGGCTAACACAGCATACTCTGCACAAGCCGGAGAATCTCTCTCAGAGATCCACTACTGCGAACCACCAGGACAGATATGGCCAGCTCACCGGCCTCCGGAAAGTAACCGGAACAGGGGCCTCCTAACAGTGAGCAAATACACTCACTCCTACCACTATGCTCATTCTCCACTTTACAACAACAAAAAATAGAACACAGCTATACCCCTCAATCAATTTCGGCCTAGCTGCACACTTAACTACATTACTCCTTGAACACATCAACAGTCTGTTAGAACGCAGTTATAACCCATGTACAAATCGGCATAGCTGCACACATAATCTCCTATACAGGCCCCACAGCCGCCAGAATGCAGACTTGGATGCCAACTACCTTGCTGCACACATTCCACTGATCTCTCACACCCACTGTACTGCACCTAGCATTAGAACGCAGCCACTTCCGCGCAAACCGCACTGGCTGCACGCATACCGAGTGCACCTTAGCCCTATATGCTACTCTACTCTCAACTGACCTGGACTACGGTTCCCAAAGGCGTTCAATCCACAGTGCTTTGAGATTATACCAATGGTATGTAAGGCGCTGTACAAATGCACAATAACATAACATAACAAAATGGTAGGGGCTCCCAGCAACTCTTAACTCATTAGGGTGGGCCTCATCACGAGTTGGACGGTAGCCCTTAAATGCGGTGGTAACAGTATTACTGCTGCATTTAAGGGCTGTCCCTATCACGAGTTGGGTGCTAAATGTGCTGTTTTACTTCCAGCTTTTTTCTGGAGGTGAAAATCCCATTTAGCGCCCTGTTTTCTGTGTAATTACTGCCGGCTGTATTAGCGTGCAGTATTTGCGCAGACAATTTCCCATTGGACCCAATGGGGAATGTGGATTTACCGTTAACGCCGAACCCGTGATCCGGCGTTAATACCGCTGGACCAGTTGGCGCTAACGCTATTACAGTTGGGCGGTATTACCGCCAGGATACTGCCCAAGTCGTGATGAGGCCCACAGTCAGGTTTCATTCTGCTGCCATCTTTTGATGGGGAGGAGTGGTAGGTGCAGATATTTTCCAAAAGATCCTAGCAGGGCCTTACAAGAGGATGTGCCTTGACAACACAAGTTGAACCCAATAAGGAAACAGTAATGGCAATTGGGGGCTTCTCGTAGAGTGGTCAAACGACAGTGAAGTCAGTTATAAGATTACTTATTGAATTTCACCCTCACTTGTAAGTGCCCTCAGGGCCACCCAGATACCCAGTCCATAGACGGGTGTTCAAAGGAAACAAGGATGGTGGACCCCCTCGGCATCACTGCTTGGGTCCAGAGCCCCAGCATGGATGCTTCTTTTGTTTGAAAGTGCTTGTAAGCAACTGTTAAGCAGCATGTCAGCGCTATGATATTTACCACAACAAAAAAAACAAATGAATAGGTCATGAGCATAAACATCAGTTAGTCTACCAAACCCCAAAGATAGCTTGAGCAACCTTTATAAATATTTCTGGGTTATTTCATGGGGTGAGAAACAGCATGCCCACTGGTCTCATAAGGCACCCATATGGTAACCACCATGATAGTCAATATTGGACTGTCCATTTTGAGACGGCCTTGCAATTTTGTAACAGGAATGACGTGTCAGTGCAGGTTTCAGATTTAATGAGTACATAATGTGACAGTTGTGCTCAGTTGAATGAACCCTCCACTGACACATAATAACTGCTCCAACTCTGAGGTTCTAGCCCGAAAACCAACATCCCGCCTTAGTAATGTTGGCTCTTTGGTCAGGAACATTTTGGAGCTGAGTTTCTCCTGTCTTGGCTTTTATTAATAGACATGGGAGACTGCAGTCCAAATTTCGTTTTACTAAATGTGTAACCATGGACTGGAACATTCCAATGTGTTACTACAATACACCAGCAACAGAAAACTATTCCCTACAGAAAGATTTCCTATCATAAAAGAATGCCATCAACCCTTTCTTCTCTTGCCTGTAGGATACAATCTGAAAACCTGTGACGTAAATCCTGCCGGATCTTTTGGGATCCCTGCAGGAAATGAACTCCCCATTGTTAGTGGCCTTCTTTAGGGTAAATAAACTTCCCATCACAATCAGACTTCAGAAAACTCTTTATAAGAAATGTATTAATGTGACTGGTCAGGCAGGACGTGCTTTCATGTGTAAAAAGATTTGATTGTATGGTCAACAATTTGCAAAGAGATAAAGCGCTTGATGCAATGTTAAATCACTCCGATTGGCGGCAAATGAATGAAAAATGGCAAGGCTGTTTAATGTGTTCCTTCCTGCATAACACTACTCTGCAAAGTTTTAAATTCAAAGGATCATAAGATATGACTCAGTATGACCTACTGCTAGCCTTTTGCCACACATGTTTGAAACATTTATCATCCTGGTTTATGAAATCTAGTATAAAAGACATCCGGGGTGTTGCCTCCTCTTACACACGGTCACTTAGATAAGGCGGTGCAACAGGATATTCGCATTAAGCCCATTTGGCAGTTTAAAGCCCCTCCATTCAGGTAGAGAAGTGGCCATGTTAAGGAAAGCAGACTGCGTGTGCGTGGGAGACCATGTTGAGGTACTGTAAAATGGAAAGAAATACAAACTGTGGAAGCCTTGCTAAGAAAGCAGAAGTAAAGCAAATACAAGGACAGGACCTAGTCATCAATAAGAGCGGAGCCAAGCGAGCAACGGCGATCCATCAATAAAGGGAGTGCAGCAGTAACGATAAGAGGTGACACTGACAAGATCAGATAGGAGCATCAGAGACACAGCCTAATTGCTATGTAAGAGACAAAAAGAGAATAGACTAGGAGATGTTGCATGAAATCTCTTGTTGCTGTACCTTTACACAGTATATAAAATTGGGTGTGGATAGGCTAGAATGTACTTTGCCTGACTTCTGGTTTTTTTCTGAAATTTGTTTGATCCCTACATAGCGCATTTATGTGGATTCCCTGCTTTTCCCTACTTCTATACTTCTTGAGAAAAACAGAGAGAGTTATCAGCTCTAATCCACCGTACACTGTTATCCCCTACTTCTTCATTCGCACTATCCGACTCGATTGCACGTAAGTCTTAACAATGCAACAACGTTTATCTCTGTTGCCTTCTCTCTTTATCCCTGTGTTATCACTTGGGATTTTAGCTTTGACTGGCAAGTCACAGGTTTTCAGTGGCTAGCTTGAATATTGCACCTGGAAAGTAATAGGAATGTTTAGAGTCACTGTTAAGGTGCAATTTGGGTACGTAAGGGTATATGATATTACTTCAGCATTTAGCTTTTAGATGGCAGAGGTTAGTTAGTTCTAGTGGTGAACATAGACTCAGAGCACACTGCCAAGGCATCTTTACTAATCATGACACAGTGGTAGCCTAAGCAATCTAACATTTTCAAGACGTGATCAACATCAGTCAGAACACAGCAGTAGGCAAATAAAGGAAGAATTTGTCATCCAATTAGAACGTCAATGCCCCGCAGTTGTCTAGATCAACTGATAAAAGAGGATTGACCATTTGGTCTCAAACAACAAAAAGGATGGCCACTTTTGCTCCCTCCTGAAAGTGGGGTACCACCAAGAGTTTGCCTTCAGGCAACCTGTGGGTCTGTGATAGGTTGTAGAGACACTAGTACTTTAGAAGTGCCCACGTTCCACTAAACAATCTTGTTTTGTGATTTAAAACTCTTATTCAGAATCTGTGCTACTTATCCCCTGCTCAAGTTGAAAAATAAAAAGCCAAGTTACAGAGCTCAGTTAACCAAAACGGCTGTTGGTAAAGTAGAAAGGAAATGGTTGGCCAATTCTACTGATCTGAATAGATCATCTGGTCATCACAAGGCATAGAATCACCTTAGACCCCCAGTTTCTTTAGACACATATCTCACTCTCAAGGCAAATAATGACATTAGAGCCCCACTTTTTAAGTAAATATGTCACAATCGAGGCACATAATTGCCTTACAGCCCCCCTTTCCCTTTCTGTGAGCAAAACCTCTCACTACAGCCAGCAATGTTCTGATTGCTTAGTCAATCCTCCGTATTTCGTGTGGCTGGGGTCCTTTTCTGTATTATCCCCATTGCATGGCAGCGACTAGTGCCACTTCTACAGTAAAGCAGCGCTATGCACTTTGCCAAGGGAGCCTTGGTACATTTAAAGGTTTAAGCCCAGGTTAATTAAGATTGTGTATTCTCAATAACTTACCTCTTACAATTCATAGCACTGCTTTTATCCAAGGCCTTTCCTGGATTTCCTCAAAATGAGACAACCGTGGCTTGTATTGAAGAATGCATTTTAGATCCTGATGCGCTGGATACAAGACCCATTTATTTTGTTTTTGATTTTTGGATTTTCCCCAAACATGCTTTTAGTAAATTTGCTGTGGTTCATCTTAATTTTTGTGTCGCTCTAAAATCTCTTTTACCGTTAAAAGTGGAAGTGTGGTTACCATAAATAAATTTACTTAAACATTTCCGAAATTGAACTTTCACATACGAAATTGGCTCAAAATTACAATATTCTTTTGTCAATTCACTGTAGCTAACACCTAGACTTCATTTCAGGTTACTAATTTTCTCTGTCATAGGAAAGTATATTATGTCAGGCACTTTTATCTAAGACCTACCATGTATTTTTTCCCAATTAGATCAGCAAAGTATTTTGCTAAATCTTTAATGGCACACCATCTGCGGTTATACCATGATTACCTTAATGAGTTTTATCGATGAATGATACATGTGTGCACCTCACAGGAAACTACGGGTTCCACTCACAATATTGAATGACATATTATGACAGACCAAAGAGGGTGTTTCCTGGAAGACATTGCTCTGACAGCGTGCTCAAGGATCACTGAGAGTCATCAATCTGGAAGCGTCCTCAAGAATGACTAAGAGTCATCACTCTCGAAGCGTCCTCAATAATTACTAAGAGACATCGCTCTGGAAGCGTCCTCAAGAATGACTTTCCTCAATAATCACTAAGAGTCATCACTCTAGAAGCGTCCTCAATAATCACTCATCACTCTAGAAGCGTCCTCAAGAATCACTAAGGGTCATCGCTCTAGAAGCATCCTCAATAATCACTAAGAGTCATCGCTCTGGAAGCGTCCTCAATAATCACTAAGAGTCATCGCTCTGGAAGCGTCCTCAGTAGTCACGAAGAGTCATCGCTCTGGAAGGCTCCTCAAGAATTAATAAGAGTCATGGAAGCATCCTCAAGAATCACTAAGAGTCATCGCTCTGGAAGGGTCCTCAAGAATCAATAAGTATCATCGCGCTGGAAGCGTCCTCAAGAATCAGTAAGAGTCATCGCTCTGGAAGCGTCCTCAAGAATGACTTTCCTCAATAATCTCTAAGAGTCATCGCTCTGGCAGAGTCCTGAAGAATCACTAAGAGTCATCACTTTGGAAGCGTCCTCAATAATCACAAAGAGTCATCGC
This sequence comes from Ambystoma mexicanum, assembly GCF_040938575.1. Lineage (NCBI taxonomy): Eukaryota > Metazoa > Chordata > Amphibia > Caudata > Ambystomatidae > Ambystoma > Ambystoma mexicanum. The sequence continues at coordinate 480,537,820 of NC_090938.1, forward strand.
TCTAGAAGCGTCCTCAAGAATCAGTAAGAGTCATCGCGCTGGAAGCGTCCTCAATAATCACTAAGAGTCATTGCTCTGGAAGCGCCCTCAAGAATCACTAAGGTCATGGTTGCAGTGCATCATCTCCAGTGAGGGGAACAGAGGTCCAACCGCACTCTCACTTATGCTCTTATAAACTATAAACTGTGCTAATGAACATTTGCAATTTGTTTTAGCAGCACAGGACCCAGCTCCTCTGGAGACAGTTATTCGTCTAATGGGTGTGCCTTTCAGTATTCCAGCCACACTGACTCCTGTACTCTTACCTCACTGGTTCAGGTACACACTTTCTGAGAGTACACCCATTATAGCCAACACAAATTAACCTCTGCATGCATGGAGCATTACACAGTGTGACAATCTGTTTTGCCAATCCTGATGAGTAGTATTTGCTAACTATATGGCATGAGTGCGAAAAGAAAAAATCCCCACCAATTCCAGCATAATTATTATTTGATTATGGGTCCAATCTCAGTAGTTTGATTCAGCAAAATACAAAAGACCCAACAATATTATCATCCCACAATAAAAACATTTGCGGAACAATGGCCTTCGTATGGTATTGAAAGAAAATCTAAAAATGCAACATTAAATACGGATATTAGAAATCCTCAACCAACCCACGGGCCTCATTGAAGGATCTTCATTCTGTGATTCTTTTCATTACTTTTCTATTGCTACTGTTCACAGGATTCAGAAAGTACATTAGCACAGAAAAAGGTCAGATGGTCTTAAATTGTCAGGGAAAAGCCACATGTCACGTAGTAAAGCTCGCTAGGTCTAAAATTTGATTCTTTCCCACCTCATGGTAAGCACATCGCCGTCGGCTTCCTATTATGTAGGAAGCAATATTTGTGTGGCATTGTAACCAATGAGGAACTCGACAGCGGCAAAGGGAAGCTTAGTCTAGTTAGTATCTTTAGTCCAGTATCGGATGGGCAATTTACCCAGGAATAGTTCCGTTGAACCAGGAGCTTGCTGGTAACAAATGAATATGGTGAGAATGTGTGCTGACTGGTATGAGCAATTTCAGGGCAAGTATTAAAAACATCTGAAATCCAATGGTTTGCCATAGGACGCAGTTGAGTCATAGCTCAACCTGGCACATTAGAAATCTGGCTTAATAACACAGTCGACAATCTGCGTTGACGGAGACATGTGCATATTGGCAGTGGCAGGTCCCAGGACCCAAATTGAACAAACCTTTTTAGTGGGCAGTTATAGTTTGGAAATTCACTGAATAAACCTTTTGTTCTCTATTTCCTCACCGAATGAATGGTCCCCAAGCTGATCTTTCACTCGACCAGGAGTAAAAGGACAAAACAAGTTGTTGCATTACGACTCATCCACCCTGAGAACTGTTTCAGAATCTTCTGGACTTTGTTGATTTTTCATTTAAAAGTTTGCCATTGTTAACTATGTTTTAATGCAGCATTATTTTTGCAATCTTGTGCATGTACATGGGTCCTGTGGGCAGCGTTATTGTTATACCTTGCATGGGTACATCTGTTTTATCGCCATGGCTACAGAATGGGGGTCATGTAGGCGGTAGGTAATTCCCCCCCTTTCACTTTGCCAGCGTCTTGCCTTTGAGATGGAGCAGTACAGGCCTCTCTAGCATTAGATATGAATATATTTATGGTGAGAGTGGAACCTATTTTTGTAATTTTCTGGTTTCGCAGTAAAATCCCAAGCTACCTTTAGCACCTTCACCAATATCAAAGGCCCCGCAATCGCTCCTCTCACCATTGGCCGGTGAAAGCTGCTCCCATACACATCAGTGATGTTGAATCATATGTTTCTGTACCATCAATCCATGGAACTAGCCCTCCAGCGACTTGCTAAAGCCAGGAATCATTCTGGCTGCCATTGATTACTGTTCCGCTCATGAAATGAGCAATCCGTCCTCGGGTGCTCGGGAAACTAATTTGACACCACTGTGTTGGTCGCGCGCCTCACAGTTATCAGATATGTATAATCAGTGGAGTAACTTTGCTGAAAATGTTGGCAAGGACATGACATCTAAATAAAAGGGGCCCCTGGCAAATGAGTGGGACAAATAGGTGTGCCACGAAAGTGGGGTGGGACAAACACCCTTGTCACCCCCTAAAATGACGCCCATGTGTATAGAGCAGTGTATGCACATATTGCAAGGGTGAAGAACCGAGTATCAGATGCAACGGGTGAGTAGAGCACAGAGCCCAAGGAGGATCCTACCTGATGTTTTAGTACCCCGGCTACACCAAATGAACTCCACTGTTAAGCTCCACCGTATGTACATGAGGGACTTTGTTAAGTGGATGACCTTGTTTCATACGGGTGATGGGGCATTGGGTTGAATGTGTAAAAGCGCTGTACGTCCAATCCCTTCTCAAGTGGAGCTTGCATTTCCAGGCCTACCTCATCTGCATCCCTCACCAGTCGAGTTGCTATGGAGATCCTGGTGCACACAATAACCATACTAAATTGGTTCCATCACTGAGTCACCAGGGCTGGGAAAAATCAAAGGTACCTTATTTGGTTGCGCCTGCAACAGTGAATAGCTTTCAAGCAGTACTCAAATACACAAAACTAAACATTTTATTTACTGCTGACATAGCAGTTATTGGTAGGAGCAAATGTATGGCACAGAGTATGTACTCATCTAACGGAAGCACTAGGCTTATAATGCCATGCAATACCATATACAAACCGTGGGGATGAGCATTCCCTTATGCCAACACATGCTCTCTACAACTGACACCAGGTATGCCTAATGCTTAATGGATTCAAGAGTGGTTGGTTAAAAGACTTGCTGTGGTATGTCAGCTCACACGTGTGCTAATTTTAACAATGTTTAACTTGGGGTTGATGAGTTGAAATGTCAGCGTTTACCGTCTCTTACTCAAGTCATCAAACCAGAACACAAAAGGGGCAGCCATCTCTGTTCATGAGGGTACAATGCATGGATTGGGATGCAATACAAAGGCATCACATTGTCTGTCACCAGGCTTGACTAATCATTTTGAGTGATGAGGCTGCAGATGTCAATGCAATGGTGTTTGTTGTTTTTGAACATGCAGAGAATATACTGTTCCTGGCAGTGTTATTTGGCTTGCTCTTAGTTCGGAAGCAGAAGCCTAGGAAAGAGAGATGGGGATTGCTATTATTGCTTGGCCAAGCAGTTGTACTGACCCATGTAAGGCCAACAGAAATAATGAAAGCATATAAATAATACAAAAATGCAGTCTTCATAAAGCACCTTGTATACCTGGTAGGATGTCCAAGGGCTTTACAAACAAAGGTACACATTTCGGTATTAACCAGTCACCATTCCACCTCATTGTATCTACCTCAAAGATATGAAAGGCTGGCACTTGGTCCTAGCTATGACAGTAGTATGAAAGCTTGACAATTGGTCCTTTTTTTTTACATACAGCAGAAGATGCAAGACTGGGCTAATCTGGCTGAGATTTGAACCTGCGAACCTCAAGTTTGCCCAGATCTTCCAGATTCATGCGTCGTACACTTGAGTAATCTTTGTAGTTTGTTGGATGGGTTAATTGTTTTATGGTACTGAAAATCTACTCTAAGTGTATGATTGTGGGGAAGCGCATCCTGGAGCTCAGCTCTGTCATCAAGGGCTTTGGACCTTCCTCTGGACAAATAATGGGAAGGAGACAGTTGCATGGAGAGCCTTGAGAAACAAGGTCCTGATGCATTCCGCCGCTTAAGTGCGGTCATTTTCAAGCTTTTCCCTCATCACCCATTTGAGGGTTCCTCTTTTTGTCAACATTGGCCATTCCTAACTCCCGGGAAGTCCCGGATCCGAGAGGTGTCTCTGAAAGTCCATGTGGTCAGTGAGCCCCGAATTCGAATTCCCAAGGTGTTCGGGCAGGGAGGGGCATCGAGAGCCGCTGTAGAGTCCCTGAGAGTGAGGCGTCAGCTGGCGGAGCTCCAGGCTTGTTGGGAGAAGAGATGGTTCCTGCTCTGGAAAGACAGTTATGGTCTCATCGGATTCCACTGTGAGGTGGATTCCACTGGATACAGAGTCCTTAGATTTGAGGTTCACCTTATCCAGGTCGGTGTAATCAGTAAAGCTGGAACTCTAAGAGGAAGGAAGAAAAATAAGAGAAACATCGTCAAAGTATATTGTTATGGCTTCCCATTGAATATTGAAGCTGAAATCACAATACTAAACAGTAATAGCAAACATTATAACAATAATCATAAAAACATAATAATAGTGATAAATCATATAAAGCACACCATGAACGGAAATAAATAGGTACTGAAATAATAGGTGTACCACGATTGAATACTTCCACTCCTGTCCCACCATTAGCTGGAAAGCATCAGCACATTTCCACTGTTAGACTTTGTACTATATGATATTGGTGATCTGAAAGCCCTGAGTTTCTATTGAAGATATTTCTTCTGATGCAGATTCAATTTGGGATTGCATGTCTTTTTATTCTAAATGCTACCTTTCCCAGATTCTGTCCCCATTCGCTTGCAGGCCAAGGCTGGTGTCATGCGCCGCCAGTGGGGTCTATGGAGACTATGGCGGCTCCACTGACCATTCCGCAACGTTTTCACCGCAGTTCGGTTCAGCGGTCTAGTTGATGTCCAAGATGGCCGCCACCCAAACACTGCTCTGTGCGTTGCAACACCTCTTCCCAGGTTAGACGCTCAAAGTACTTGTTTCTTGCTACGATTGCCTTCCGCTACCCTGTATTTCCTTTCCTCTTGGTGTCCTGTCACTACAGCACTGACTTTCCTCCCTCTCTCCAATTCCGCTGCGGCTGTGGGTTTTTCATTCCTTGTTTGTGCCTTCATGCACGCTGTTTTCCTTCTCACCTCATTTTAACCACACAGCATTCTCTGTCATATTCCAGTCCTTAAGGATACCAGCTTCAGCATTTGGGTTCCTGAGCCTGCCTAGGGGTCTGGGCAAAGTGTACCACACTGGGGGTGAGAACTCGCACTCCTGCAAGGAGTTCCTTGCCCAGAAGACTTTATCTACTTATATGGGAATTGGAAAGACTGTTGCTACTTCTATTCTACCAAACCATGACATTTTTCAATCTCTTTGGCTTCAGGTAATGCTGGATCTTGCTTGAACACCATAGTTAAAGAGAAAGGACACACCCTTGAACACCATAGTTAAAGAGAAAGTACACACCCCTTTTGTTTTCGAATGAAGTGCATAAAACCACGAGGAACTTTGAATCGAGGGGAGAGACTTTTAAACAGAGTCGAGCCTCTGAAGAGAAGATGTCTTAGAGGGGCGGAACAACGCCAGACCGCGGAGCCGGTAGTAGTGTGGAAAGTGAGCAAAATGCTAGCCGGACACCAGAATGCTGATGTCCTAACTGACTGAGGAGCCGAGGTCAGGAAAGAGACGCAGATGGAAAAGCAACCGTCTCGCCTGGTGGAGCGACCACACAGAAGCTGTGGTGGGCCTCGGTCCTGGTAACCAATGCGCAGACCAGATTGCAGAGGAGAGTCTGGATTCCCGAACTCTGCATGAGAAGTGGATTTAGCACTGGCACGAGCAGTGGAAGGGAAGCCAACGCTCCCAAGGAAGCAACGCCATTGAGAGGCACAAGCAGTCATAATTGTGGCTGGGAATGCTGACAAGGTTATGGGCGTGTGATAAACCCCAACAGGCAGAAGCCCCACTGAGACTGAGAGAAAATAAGCCTATTCAAGGGCCAGAGGGATTTGGAGAGTCTTGAGAAACTGAGAAACTTCAATACTTGAGGCTGGGAAAGCCACCAACGTTACAGGAGCCTGATAAACTCGAATGGGCAGGCATCCCACCGTGAACGAGATAAACTAAGCCTGCCAGAAGGCCAGAGGACTTTGGGAAGTCCAAAAAACTGCAAAGTTTAATAAAGAGAATTGGAGATGATGTCATCCAAGCATCCAACCAGAACATTGTCCAGAAATCAGTATACAATGGGGAAACTGTATTAGGAAAACATTGTTTTTTCCTGAGGAAACAGAAACCGTATGGAAGAAATTGAAACCTGACAAACAGAACCTGCTGAGATGTTGTGAACTGTGTTGTGGGGCATTGCAAATTCTTAAACGTGTGGAAAAGAGATCCAAGTGATTGGGCCAGGCAGAAGACGAAGACAGAGGGCCTCATTATGAGTATGGAGATAGCCATGCCGCTTTTAGCGGCATGGCTACCCCCATACTGGGTACCGGGTCCGGGTTCCAGGAAGGAGGAATTACTGGGCCATTCCGACCTTGGAGGGCCCGGTAATTCCCTTTCCTGGGACCCAGACCTCTTAATGAGGCGGTAAAGGGTTAACGGGTCTGGCAGCTCTACCGGCACCGTTAACCCTCTATCGCACTCGTTGTAATGAGGCCCAGAGGCTATTTCGCACCTTGAAACACTTGTGTATAGGCACGTTACAAATAACATATCATTGCTCCGGCCTCCTTCCTTTTGGTTAAGGGTTCCTAAGTGGCAGGGGCAGTTAGCCGTTAGGATTTGGATTAAGGACATTTATTGTCAGACTTTGACAGGCACCCGTATTTTTAGTTGATTAGGCAGGGAACTTCCCTCATAGTGGTAGGGCTACATAGGCATTTTCTTTTTCTTTTAAATGAAAACCCTTAACATGGCACATATTAGTCGGTGTCCTTCTGGTTCGTCACTGATCCCAAAGGGGGCCCCTTTTTATTTAACTCAACAAACACATAACCATTAATAACTCTAACCCACGTACACTCCTATCTCTTTCTTTCTCCAGTGTGATCTCCTTCTGAGGGTTCTGCCCCGTCAGCCCACTGCCCCTGAGAGGGGTCAAGGGGAGATCCTTAGGGTGGGACTGAGGGAACAGGCCTCTACTCCCTACCTGCCACCACTCACTGTAGAGGGGAGCCAGAAGATGGCCATAGTGGGTGGCACCATCCCAAGGACAGCCTATAACAGGTCACCACTTTTCATACCTACGTCATGCCAGAGTATTTACCTCCCATCTAAAACTAAAATACATAAATAACTCTAAATATATATCGTTAAAGAACTAAACATCTATCTAACCCTAAACATACACCTACATACACATATATGTATATACACATGTTATATGTATGTTAACCTATATACATTTAAACTACTGTACATTTGTGGCTTAGGTGTGACTGCTTCAGTCAGCAACACCCTTTCCAATAACTGTCTTGAGTCATCATTGGTGAGGTGGACGATGTCTCCCCCAGTATGTTGAATGTAGTTGACCCATCCAAGGCACTGTTGTCTATCTTGTGGTACCCCGTCCACCACAGAGGACAGCACATCACCATGCACGGCCCACGCTTCACAAAAAGACCTATGATGGCCCTGTGCTCTGGGGGGTGGGGGGATGCCTTGATGACCAACGCGTAGACACCTCCTAGTGGTGACCTCGTCCACCACGTGGGACCACCTATTATCCTCAGCAAAGAACTTGTCTCCGCAAACCGCATCCACCATGTGGGGCCGTCGCATTACTGCTGCTACCTGCAGCACTTCATTTTCTCTGGTGGTATCCCTTTTACCATGGGGCTGCTGCCTCTGTCTTCACCTCTGCAGGCCCAGTGTATTTAAGGATGGGCCTGCCCCACCTCTTCTGCGTATGGGCAATGCATAGGAGTGGGCCTGTGCAGTTTTCAGGTGTTCCAGCATGCCAGACAGAGCTCTTTAACTGGGCTGCATGGATGCGGCAGCACAGAACTTGTGTTCTTCACCGCACCACCCATTTGGCACCGGGTGGGGCAGACTTGACCGACCGTGCTCCTCTATCTCACTTTTCCCAGGTTGCTTCTGGATTGCGCAGCTTGGGAGGGTTCCACTTCAGGGAATGGCCCGCCAGGCCCTGGGGCGTACCAACATCCGATATGGCCACACCGCTTGGTCCGGTGACACCACACAGGCGACTTAGGGCTGGGCAGCCCTGTTTTTCTCCCTCAGCCGCTCCGCAGATGCGCCCTGGGGTCTTTACTTCTGGACCATCCAGTCTGGTCCCCAGGTGGGCCGACTGCTCTGCAGGCCCTGTGGGTGCCTGCGCTGCACCGGGCATGCAGCCTGGTTCCACGGGTTAAGGCAAAGTGGCTGCTGACATATGCGGCTGAGCTGAGGAAATCTATTTAGCCTCGGAGGGGCCACTTGAGGCCATGACCCCGGGAGATCTGATAGTAGCGTCCTCCTGTCCTTTCTCCCCCCTTCAACTATTTGTTTCCAAAGGTAACTTTTTCAAGGTTCTCTCCCCTGCCGAATCCACTCTGTCCATTACAGCCCTATGGTGACCGGTGAGATGGGAGAGAATGACACAGGAGAGGCGAGCAGGTAAGTGGTTGAAGTGGGTAGGGTAGTTTGAAGGTGAGAACGAGGACAGGGAAGTGGAGAAGCATTATATGGATGGGTCAGGCAGTTGACTGATGGACGAAGAAGACACAACGCCGCAGGGCAGGTGGGAACGGGGAGGAGCCTGGCATGGTGGATTCTGGGAGTGTAAACTCCCAATGCAATGGACATATGCCTATTCGTGGTCCGTTTGAGTCTGATCTGCAGCAGTCCAAAATAAGCTGCCTTTTTTCAGAGAAACCTCATATGGATGACTAATAAACACAACACCACGAGGGGAGTGCTGATTTCAGAGTAATCATACAAATGTCATGGTTATTTGCCCCAAATCCCTCTTTGCATTGTTTTAAATCATCTTTAATGTTGCACAACCTGTGAATTAGCCTGTATGCTGTATGATATGATATGATAGGTTATTTATAACATGCTTAATACCCAGAGGTTTCTAAGCGCGGACCCGGGGATCGAACCTGTGTTGCTCAGTGTCATCTTGCTTCCAAGGAGAGCACGTTGCAGCTGAGCTATCCTCCCGAGACTTGCTTTCTGAGTGCATGTTATTAATGAGTGCTGGTCCCCTGTGTGATCATGGGCACATTCCCCTTTTCTAATATCCTCTGCATGGTGTCTTCCCATCGCAAAGTATTATTAAATCTAGTCAGACCAAAGAGGTTGAGGAAGGATTTCAGGGGGTTGCCAATAATGGAACAGTAAAGAAGACTGCATGTCAGGCTTGATGTGCATAGGGTCTTACTACAGAACTTGTAGGGTTGTTTTATGTCAGGATGAAAGAGCCCTGGGAAAACTGTATTTTGGCTTTTAGTAACACAAAGCTAACAGGTGATGCGGTTGAGGGCTTAAGCTAATTGGCAGGCCAACCATGGGCCTCCTTACAGGCAAGCCGGGCCTGCTATACACTAAGGTACAGTTGCAACAGAACAGCTGGAATGACTGGATGCTGCTAGCCAGGTAGGAAGCGTGGAGACACAGTTATGTGCAGTTTTGTGGGCAGCTAGAGATGGTTCCGCCCATATTGTGAGCTATAATGGTGACATTTCTGACATTATTTAGGTTGGTTTGGAGGCCCTTGGGAAAAGAGGATTGACGTCAAACAATTGAAGGTGGCTAAAAAGACCTGCTTTAAAGCAAATACAATCTAATATAAAGTGGATTATTTCCATAGATGTGTATGTTCTGAAACGCAGCTATAATGGAAGTATCCCCATTTGCTGAATGAATGATTGATTGCATGCTTTATCCAAATTACGATTGTGGTGAATTAAACAAACTGTGTTCACGCTACTTTTTGAAGTTACAAGATGCTATTTGGACCAGGATTTGGGCCAATTGGTAGAGTTACTTGTGACTCCTAGTAGGCAAGACTCTGTTGTGTGCTGAAAGTTGTGATAACATTGAAATCCATGCAATTCCAGTAGGTGTATTCATTGGGGTTTCAAGGTAAGAACTCAGGTGCATTAAATGAGATGGGTTAAATCCCACAATTACATTTGCAAAGAGGTGTTGATTGCGCTGGCAAAGATCCTGTTTTTGCAGGATCTGTACAGGCACTCGACTGGGATCTATCCCACGGAATTAAAGGTATTAAGACCTTCATATACAATGAAGAACCATTCAATTAGACTGGCCACTGCGCCCTACAAAGTCATATATTCAGGCATTTAAGCCACAAATTCAGATGGCTTAAAACAGTGGTTTATGAAAAAGGCACCATTTTTCAAGCTACCTACCAACTCAATTCACTTAAGAAGCTCTACTAAAGATTAACTAGGGATTCATCCCCCAAATGATCTAACCGCCTTGAGAACGACCGATTGGTCGAAACCCGTGTCGGCTGTGCTTAGAATAAATCACCTTTCACACATCCAACGGCTTTATCCATATATATTCTCTGATGTTGTCATGGGTTTTTGAGATTTAACTTGGAGTATTGATTACTATAATTTTGGTCTACTTGCGCAGTATACGTACACACACCAATTGTCATTGCATTTGGAAGAGCGTTGTGCAGTTATCAGGTGTATGATGATAGTACTGAGGTAGATCAGCAAAGGACCGCGGCATCCACCAGACTACAATAACATCTGGTTTGAATTGAGGTGCATTGATGGACTGCATGGAGATCACAGATGCGGATTTGCAGTATATGCTTTCCCGGTGGGGACGGCAGGCAGGTTTGTGGTGCACTGACAGGCCTGTGTGGTAGTCAGAAGATGAGGAATCCATCATTTGCTGCAGATCATGACTGCGGTGCTTTGATAGAATGTTCAGAAATCGCCATGCTAGCCTAAAAGGGCAGCCAGGATTAAGATGTATTAACAGGGTAGTAATGAGTTCACAATCCTTGAATTATAGCAAGTGCTTTCAGGGTTGGGCTTGGGGCCAGGATCTAGCCTCGAGCCGATTTCCAGCAAGGGATTTGCAGCAGACTATGAGGGTCGACACAAAGATGCGCTGAAAGGACTTTGCGGGAAATACTCATGATCACTAACCCCTACTGTCATTAGCATTATGCTCACTATACTCATTATGTGAGTATGCCACATCTCTCCAGTTCACTCAAGGCACCAGTGCACTCCCACAACTTTCATATGAGAGATCATAGCAATATTATGCTCAATAAGCTCACAAAGGCCTTCTTGCACCTTACTCTTCTCGGTTCATCGTACAAGTCCCAGAGTGAGGTTAAAGACTGTGTCACACCTCAAGGTCTCTGTCGACTGATTGAAAGCTGCATTTTTGCCCTTGGACCACCGCAAGCTACGGATCCGTGATAATCTCTGATCTTCTATCTATAGCTTTTCTGGCCTAGAGGAAGGGCTAGCCAGGCCCATTAAACAATGTAGGCACTTATTAAGGATATACTATTCTATGGAATATTTCTATAGCGCCAACACGCCCGAAGGCCTCAGGGCGCTCACAAGACATAGAACAAAAACACATGTCACCCTGCAATGCAATCAGCCTTGGTGCATTTAATCAGTCTCTTTCTCAAACAGATGGGTTTTCAAGCCTTTTTTTAAATTGTAAAATCGAAGGAATGAATCTAAGTCCATTAATATGCTTATTAATCTAACATAGATTAATAAACATATAGAATTAAGCATTTGAATATCACATCGATGTATTTGTTTTATGTAATAGCTTGTTATTGAAAATCCTATAAGCAATAATACTAAATAAAAAAATAATGTAGGGGCTTGCCCTAGGTTCTACCCACTGGGGGCTGGAAAGTATGTAGAAAGCATATTTCTTTTATAATAATTGTGTGCTTTGAGGCCCATGGGTGAGTAGCGTTTTATAAAAAGTATACATAAATAAATAATAAATACATAATTTGAGATTGTTACCCGGGTCATGGCAACATGTACCTTCACCTGGGGTAGCAAACATCTATTCACCAGCCCTGGAAGAAACAGTTCATCTTTGGATACCAGTGCAGAGCATCAGCTCTAAAACATCTGTGAGGTTTCTGACACGCATGAACCATTGACTTTAATGGCGCTAATGACAGAGCAGTGCGTGTTATGAGGCTTAAGCGTGTGCCTAGGTTTCCTATGTCCATGATTCTCAATGATCTGATTGTGGGTTTGCCAAAATGGGAAAGAGCGCCATCTATAGGAGTGGAAAATAATGAAACATATTCAGAGGCACACCTGTAAACATAATTCCACCTCTGCCAGCGGCACAGGAGAATCATATAAGTTATATATGTACATTTAACAGTACCAGTCGATCTAATAGTCCTCTAAGCACGCCTGGCGGCTTTGACGATCCTGGCCGTTACCTGAATTGAAGACATGGGGGATCCCCCCTGCTGCGGGTCTTGGGGCTGCATGGCTTCCAGACTCTTGGACCCTGTTGTGTACATGCCAAGAGTGTGTGAGCTAGGCGAGATGGGACTGTAAGCCGGCGGGACCTGTGAGAGTTGTCGCTGGAGAAGCTGAAGGATGATATTGATGTCTGTGGACATCCTGGTCTCCAACCTGTGGATAAAAGATCCGAGCTTAAACATTTGGAACAATTCTTGTGATGGTACGAAATTTATATTAAAAAAAAGAGCGCGATTCACCCAGTAATTGACATTTTCTGTTAAATATTGCACCAATATATTTCTGTGTTTCGCAGATACGGGGCAAATAACACAGAAGCAACCCAGTACCTATTATGACTAATTATCCAACAGCATTCCACTGAGTTCAGTTTTATCATTGCAAACAGAACAGCATCACCCCCAATTGAGTTCATGCTCATGTATAAGATAAATGCAGCTCTGTAGTTTAGTTCTGATATTTGATGACACACAGGACAACATTACCCAGTGGAGAACAGATGTGAAATGATACAGCAGGACTAGAGGTTAATTTAGGTGTAGTATGACAAGTACTACCTCGGTATACCATATCCCAGTTAAATACTTTAGATTAGAAGGGGAGATGTGCCAAAGTAGAAGGAGTGACCTAGTATTTGAAATAGCAGCTAAATTGAAAATCAGATACAAATAAACAGGACAATTTGATTGTGCTTGCCTGGCTCCAGTGTAGAGCATTCAAATGGCAAATTGGTTGAAAAGGACATTAGTTTGAGAATAATAATAAATAATAACATGTAGAATGTATTTAGCAACACCACAAACTGACTGGTCTAATGATTCAATCTGCCTTTTGTTATCCAGGGTATCGGTCGTGTGATCCGATCTGCAGTGTCCGATGACTTGAATAGACATACAAGGAGAAGAAGTGGTCATCACCATCCTGCTTTGAGTGCGCTGTGTGCGGCGTGGCGGAGGAGGAAGCAGTGCCACCGGTGACCAATGGGGAAAATCGAGGCAGACGGTCCTGTTTTCCGCACAACTGGGAAAAACCAGAAGAACAGAGCCAGCGCTATCAGGCCCATACAATGTCTGATGCAGGAATGTTGGAGATGGATGAGAAGGAATGAAAAATGCTGAGCAGCAGTAGTACATTGAGGATGAGTGTGAGTCTGTGCAAGCCCGTCTAGCTTGGTGACGCACTCTGAACGGAGAGATGAGCGGACCGATGAGAAAGAGAAGAAACCAAAGACCACAGTCCAAGGAGAGGTGAGAGGCAGGGCCTGTAGATGTGCACCCAAATACAGAGCGGGCAAGACATGAGCAAGACCTGGGGAAAAGCTGGCAAGCAGGACCGGTAGAGGGTGGTCTGAAGCAGCTTAGAGGAAATATAGGTTGAAGGATACATTTGTTGGATAATCTATGCCTGTTAGTTATTAAAGTGAGAGAATCCACTATTGTATAACCTATAATTGCTGGCAAAATGAGTCCAAGGTTCCAAATCAACCAGATAAGCAATTCTGAGAAACCCTTCATACTTGCATTCTGGGCCCATGGTTCCAAAGCAAACCAGGAGAATCAACGTCTGGGAAATGTTGCATGTTGGGATACTGAATCCAAATCTCCAAGGAAAACTGAAAGACACTCTTGTCCTGAAAAAATTGCATGCTGGGATACTAATTACAAATTCCATGCAAAAATTAAGAGTGTTCCTAATTCTGAAAAGACAGCACGCTGGCGCTTTGAGCCAAGTCGCCACAGTGAACTGAGAGAAACCAGTGCTTTGGGAAAAAACACCTGCTGAGATACTGAGGTCACAGAGCAAATTGAATCATGAAATGCTGACTGGGAAAATTGCAGCAACTTGGCAGAGAGAACCCAGATCTCCAGAGAAAACAACAGATTGGGAAATTGCAATATACTGGGAAATTGAGTCAAGGCACGCAGAGCAAACTGCTGATGGTGGAACGTTTGATACTGAGGTGACTATCTAAAAGCGAACCACTTTTAGAGGAAACTTCTGAATACTGGGAAAGTGAGGAGCAATTCCTAGACATAAGTAATGATTGTGAAATTGGGAACATACTGTGAAAGGTGGACTGCCTCCGAGGGAACTAGTGATAGGGAAATCACTACACTCTGGGGAAGTGAGTATAGATTTCCAGTGCGAATGAGAGTGGTCCCTAGGTTATGCTAAATAAATCGTGGGCTCCTAGCCCTTCTCCCATCTAACTTCCCAGAGCAGTCTCATTCTTCTACCCAGCCTCCCGCCCTGGCTAGGGCCGACCTGGCCCGCCGGAGCCTGGCTATTCAGGCTGATTAAACCCTGGCCTCTTGCTTTCACTTCTTCCCTTTTTGATCGCCCCTGCTTTCCTCCCACCTCTGTGCTGCCCCTCTCTTCATCTTTGGTGATTGCTTTGGCATCATTCCCGTGTTCCGAGGTCTACATCTATTTTTTAGCCTGGAGCTCTACCTCCACCATCTTCTGAAGCTGTGCCTCTAAACTTCCCACTTCTTCTGGTTTTATTTCAGCTTCTGTGGTACCTTGTTCAGCTCACAAGTCTTTCCCCCCTACTTTCCATTCCTGGCATGTTCCTTCTTGCCACCTTCCTTTGTATAGGCTCGCCTCTTAGGGATGTAGATCCCTTCATTACTTCCACCACACTGCCACTTTCGCCTTCTGATGTTAACTCCTCCTTTCTTGCCACCACCTCCTCCTGTTTATCCTCCTCTTCAGATGTTATCACCTTCTTTACTTCTATCACCTCCTTCCGGTTAACCTCTCTTCCTAATCTTACCACTTCTTATATTTCCACCACTTCATCTTGGTTACTCTCCCTTCCCTATGTTAGCACCTCTCTAAGCACCACCAGCTTCTTCAGGTCATTCTCCCCTCTCAATGTTAACACCTCTTTTAGTTCCAACATCTCCTCCTGATTAATCTCCCCTCCTGATGTCAGGACCTTTTTAAGCTCTCACACCTTCTCCTGGTTAATTGTTCCTCATGATGTTACCATCTCGTCATCCTCTCCGCTACTGCCACCTCTCCAGCTTCATCCACTGCTCCAGTCCCCTTTCTTTCAGAACACTCCAGTCTGCTCCTCCAGTCCCACACCCTCTGAATGAGTGTCCTCATTTATATAGGACATATAACCCCTTCTGTTGAGGATGTCTTCCCTTCAGTGCCTGCTTCTTTGTAGTGGGTCTTGGGCTGAGCAGAGATTGGGTCAAGGGCTATCGTCAGATGAGTTGACACTGGACAGGCTTAAGATTGTATCAAGGTGAGCAGCCACTTTGTTTTCCAAAATAGGTCTGAAGCCATGGTTGTTTCTTGCTTCCCCCCTTGTTCCCCTGGTGGGTGCTTCTCTGCACCAACAAGGCTTTCTTGACTCCTTTGTGATTGACGCCAAAGTGAGGGAGTTGCTTGGCGAGCTTGGGGCATGATTCACTGCTGAAGATCTTCCTCCCAGGAAGGTAACCCTGACTCAGCACTGGGCCAAATAGGAGGTGGAGTATTCTGTCTCGTAGGGAACTATTGCGGTCAACGGCGATCAGTTTGACTTTAAGAATCGTGTCCCACGATAGTGATTTCATGTCCGCGGTACCTTGGAGTGACCACAGAGATCCTCTGCCTTTCTCCCCTGGGCCCATCATCCACTGGCTTGAACAGGTACCTGGCCCCTCAGTTACATTCTCTATGAGGTGCAAAGCCATGTGTAACTATTACATCCTGGAAACATAAGTCTAGACTGCCAGAACCTACGACTGAGAGAATCAAATGAAGATTGGCCAAAACACAACTGCTGGGATATGGAGTTGTGTATCCCAGAACAAAATGTAAAAGCCAACCTTGTCCACCTCACATCTAGGAAAATACAATTATTTATCCAACCTTATTTAGACAACTTGTGTATTCATGTAATGTGAGTCTGTCACATTGGTGTTATTATTAACCAATTCAATAGCACCCAATGTTCAACCCCAGAAGGAGGTAGTGCTGAGCCACCCCTGCTGGGATGCAGACCTTGTGATTGCAGGTTGTACACAGATACCAGAAGAGAGCCTTCAACACATGTTGTTTGAATATACTTTCCGATACCTGTGCACTCTCAATTTCAGTTCCAACATTTGAGTTGTTCAATTCCTATTTCCTCACCTGACTAGTGTGAATAGGGTTTGCAATGTTCAGTTGTGGCAAAGGCGATTGCAACATGATTTCAGGTGACCATTTTCCACACAACCTTAACTCAGAAAGAGTTGGTTATTATCTCATCAAAATCTGATACTGATCCATCATGGCCACACCCCTTATGTATTCATGAAGTACCAAAATACATAGGTGCTTGCGGCAACAAAGCTTATGAAGACTATTACTTGCTTTGGATGCCTTGTTAGGTTGTGGATGGCTGCTGACTTAGGATCCCCTGGCTTATTTTATGACGTGAGGCATTCAAAGAGCCAGTGTACATGCCAACCCCCACGCTGGTGCTGATGAGCCTCCCTTGGACAATATCAGTATGTAACCACTGGGGGCATGTGTGCATCATCCATTTTGGAATATGGTGAGCTGCACCTCATTACTGTGAAGAATTATGGCCTTTTGAGGGAAGTTCAATATCCCTGCCACGTTATAGAAAGAACAGACAAAGTCGAATAAGCATTGTGCCAGTCGATACAGGATTCTTTTGTCTTAATAGTTTAACGGATTGTCTTGCCAATGGAAGTTTCTGTCCTGATTATTTTATTACAGGCTTTATAGTTCTAGAATGTGGATTATGTAGGTTGGTTTGGAGGCTCTTGAGAAAAGATGATTGACATCACACAATTGAAGATGGATAAAAAGACCTGATTTCAAGCAAATACAATACCATATAAAGTACTTTTTTTACATAGTTTTTTATGTCCTGAAACTCAACTATAATGGAAGTATCCCCATTTTCTTTATAACCAAAAAGAAAAGAAATTCAAATTAAAACACAATGCATTAAAATCATACAATGAAACTGGAGAGTGGCAGATTCATAGAAATCATAACGTTGGGTGACCCTGACTTGTGGTACAAAAAATTCTCATTCCAAAAACATATGTCAGGACAATCTGTTTTACCTGTCTAACTGCACCTGAAGGAGCTCAAGTCTGGACTCCACCTCACCGGGCCGATCGTCGGATACCAATGGTGGGTCCAGGGAGTTGTGCACTAGGGAGACATGCTGAAAGGGTTCTGGGCAGGCACTGCCTCTCCTTTCACCCCAAAAACTGAACATGTTTGGAACATCTAATGGTGAAGCTGTTGGAAGAGATCAAAGAACGTCTCAGATAAGTAGAGTGTCCAGAAGGGGTGATGGTAAAAGCAGCAAAAATGGAGAGTGGTTTAAGATGGTCAGAAGACAGTAGGGTATTGGTGTAAGGGAAAAGGAGATAAAGGAGGACATGGAAAAGGGGAGAGAGAGTCATAGGAAGGAAGATATGCAAAAGATAGGAAGTGAAAGTGGCAATGTGACAGAGGGAGAGAGTTATGGAGACAGAAAAAGTGAGAATATCACAAAGAGAGACAGGGATACAAAGAAGAAAATGTTTCGGAGGAAGAGGGTAATGGGAGAAGACAAAGTGTGACAGAGGGAGATGCAGGTAGGGAAATCAATCAATCAATCAATAATCAATCAATAATTAAACAAATATAAGTTTACTTTGACCGAAACCCATAAAACCACTTAAAACAATTTCGCAACATCATTTTTTAATAACAAACATTAAAAATAGACAAAATAAATACAATCACAGGGAAGTTCATTGCAATTCAAATGACAAATATCAGATGACAATAGCCCCTAATTGCTACCGATCATTATAGTTTCAGCATGTAAAAAATCCAAACAGATAAGTGCATTCTTAAAGGTCGGGTACCTAAAATAGATACCTCAAAAAATACAAAGAACCCTCCCCAAACGTACATCCATTTCTAAAAAGGGACTTAAAAATAATCAAATCACCCTACACAAGCATGAACAATTAGTGTGAGACCGCTCAGGTGTCATTGCACAAGACTTAGGAATCTGGACCTAAATATTGGTGATCTTTTTTATTTAAATAATTTGCAACTCCATAGACAACAATGTTATATTGAGTTTATTTACAGTCCTGGGTTGCTTCCTTTAGCGGTCTTATCCCCAAGGATCTCAACAAGGTTTTTAACCAATTCTCTCCCGCTGTCATTCATAACAGGCAGAGAAACATGAAATGTGGGCCATCTTCTCTAGATGAGGGAGAATATGAACATCTGTCACTATCTCCAGCTTCCTCCTAACTGTACACATGGTTTGGGGTAACGCGTCTAATCATACTTTAATAAATACAACATTTGTGCTATCCCTTGGCCTATATATACAACTCTGAACATTAAAATAATCATGCGTTAGACTACCTCTATGGCAACTCGTGAACAGTACCTTCAGTGACTAATCCTCAAATGCATATTTAACTTAAGGGCCTCATCACGACTTTGGCGGTAATCCTTAAATCCGGTGGTCGCACTATTACTGCTGGATCAGGACTTCGGTGGATTTCGCCCCAGCTCTTGGCTGGGGGGAAATCCACCAAAAATGTGCGCTATTACCGCCGGCGGATTTCCCCATTGAGCCCAATGGGGAATCGGGCATTCCCGAATGGGCTCAATGGGGAATGGGGAATTACATTGCCGCCGAACTCGTGATCCGGCGCTATTAGCACCGGGGAGTTCGGCAGTAGGGCTAATACCACCAGTGGTAATACCGCCGGCGTTACCGCCAAAGTCGTGATCAGTATGCTCACTAATCAAGGTGGAGTTATCCTATACCTACGCCAGCCTATGGGCCTAATGTTCTTCATCTGTGAAAAAGAGGATGCAGCTGGAGTCTCAATAGCATGGCCAGGGCCTCCCTATATTTAGAGCGGGACCACTCCACCCAGTACTCTATTGGTTTAATCATTGCATTATTGGCAATTCCCTAACAGGCCGGGGTCAAAACTAGGTAAGCTTTACGGGTACTATTAGGGGATGCAAGCAGGTGCTTGAACAACAAATTCTCTCTGATTACAAAATGATAATGATTGGCATCATGCTATCATTCAGCCTCGTACAGAGCTGCTAGCATGGATTGGTCCCGCTATAGCCCATTGTATGGATAACTCTGTGTCCTCCAAAACGTTAAGAAAAGTTAAAGTTAACCACACTGTGTCAAGATAATAAATTGCTTTTTTTCTATTTGGGATTCCCATGAACAATCGTGGCCAAATTAGAGAAAGTTTTAACCTTTCTCTATTTTTCCCCTTGCAAATCCAAATTGAGTTTCAGGGGTCTGTGAATATGACAGGCTTGCACTTTGTCTTATTTATGCATGTTCATGGAGTAGCCCTTCCTTTTTGCAGAAGTCATTAATGTTATTAAGTTACTTTTGGAGATTTGCGTTAGTTTTGCAGATGAATGCTGCATTGTTGCAAACTGGAATATTCCTAAACTCTATCCTTTGAAACGAGGTGGATACGCCTTGCGACAAATCTGGGCAATGAGTTCCTTCTTCCCAGGGGGGCGCCACCCCCTTTGAGGCTAGAGGGATGAGCCCGCTAAGCAAGACCCTCCCTAGGGGTCTGGGAAAGCGTAACTTCCCTGGGAGTGACTGGCCTCTAATGAACAAGGACTCCCATTCATATAAGGAACTCCCTATAAGGAACACCTAGTCAGCATATATGGGAGTGGAAAAACTGATAACATCTATAAGTGGCATTAAAAACATAATGACATTGCTTCTATATCTTTGGCTCAAGGTAATGCCGGAAGCACCTTGAGCAGAGCATCTGGTGAAGAACAACATGCCCCATTGAAATTTCGGCAGCATGAATATAGAGACGAGGAAGCTCAAATGGAGACAGAGGAGTGCTATGCAGTCCTATAGGGGCAGAGCCACGCTAGACCTCTGAGCCATCGGTGGTGTGGAAGAGTAGAGCAGAGCAAGAGGGTCACAGAAGGGCCGATGCCGAGTGCGTGAAGGAGACCGGGATGGAATAACCATCGCATCTGGTGGTGTGACCACGTTGAAGCCGTGGTCGGCCTGGGGTCCAGAAACCAATGCTGAGACTGGGATGTAGCGGAGGGACAAACCCTCTGTTCAATGTACGAGGGCCGACGAAGCTGCCAAGACAGCAGAATCTGAGAAGTGAATGGTTCTATAGTGGAGAGAGCCTGAGAGGAATGGAGCAGAGGAGCGAATCCTCCATTTGGAGTATGATGGCCGATGAATCTGCCGAGATGGGCAGAATCTGAGAAGTGGCTGCTTCGATAGCGGAGACAGCAAATAGAGGAACGAATGGTAATGTCCATGTGGTGACGCAATCCTACTGGAGCACAGCCGACAATGAAGAAGGTACCAGGGTTGCACAGGGAGGAGGTAGGTAAGCAGGATGCAACAAGAAGAAGACTATTGAGGAGTGTTACAGAGCCCGAGAAAACCGAGTTATGAATATTGACAGGGGCCAAGAACACACCACAAAAACTAACACAGCCAAAAACCGAGAGGGGTATGGAGTGCCCTGGGGAAACAAGAAACCTTACACAACTGATAAGAAGAAGAGAACCTGGAGGGTTCAATGGGTCTGGCTGAGACTCTGACATAGGGGAGGAAAGAAAAGGGACACGTTGGTGGACAAGGGGGAAAGGAATCCTCTCTTCCCTTAAAGGACACAAGACATGTGGTTTATACAGAGACTTTCAACTTTTTATGAGGAGCCTAACGAAAGACCTAAGGAGTTTGCTTTGTTTATATTTCTTTGGTGACCTGTGAACACTGCCCTGGGAGTGATCCCAACACAGTGGCTGGATAAAGCCTGAACTGAGAGGCATGGTTCTGGCCTATGTTTCTGTTGTTTTGGTCAAGTGGTAGGGCCATATATTGGATAGGGTTTTGACTGAGGACGATCTTTTCTATTTTGTTAGTAGATGAGCACCCTTAGTTTTCATTCATAGGTAGGGAAATCCCTCTTAGCATTAGGGATAAATAGCCATTTTTCTTGTAGTTAAATAAACCAGCGTGAATATGACATCCCAGAGTCTGCCTCCTCCTTCTGGTTTCCCACAGCCTTCCATATCAAAATGTCCATCGCCAATTCATTTACTAGCAGGAGAAGAAGAGACTGGCAATGACACATCCCTGCCTAACAACCTTTGGAACATGAAAAGAACCTCAACATTTCCCCTCCTGTTCCCCATCTAACAACAGCAACAGTTTCATTGTACAGGTTTGAATTGCTTCCAAGAGCATAGATGGAACTGACGTTGCATGCTCCTTACTCCATAACTGAGGTTATGAAATAGTATTAAAGGCAGATTTTAGAATAATATGTAAAGCACCTGCTTCTTGAGAAATACATTTTTCAGCTAAATGCGTAAACAAAATAACTGAAGTATAGTCATTATTTACCCTTCCAGAATCCTGCTTTATCGGTTCGACAATGCACTTGTGTCAATGCACCATGCATACAAACCATTTAATAGAGCATTTCTGTAAACCTTAGTGAGTCTGAAAACAGTGAGACGTGGTGATAGCTTCAATTCATATCAATGAATAACCTTTCTATGAAGGATACCCAAAACACAAATTCCTGTTTGAACAAACCAATCGGGAGACGGTCTACACCTGGGGTGCTCTCCACTTTTTCAGAATCCAGAGCAGAACTAATCTCTGGGTCTGGGAAGACTAAAATGTCATCATGCAGCTGCACAGTTTGGGTCTTCTGCAGGTTCAGTACTCAGGTATATTAAGTCAATGACTACATGGAGCCCTTTCATATTATCATGCAACTGCCCCACTGGTTCCACTACTGGATCTAATGTACATTCAGTTCTCAGTAGTAATTGATCATTGACTCCATACGGGTGTATCACTGTTCTTCAGATATGAAAATATCAAAAGCAAGAGAGGTGGTTTGCTTATTGTAAGTTATTTCACTCGATAGAGCCTCCCAACTATCCTTCATGGCCAATGCTTTACATTCAACTTTCACTAGGGCACTATTGTACTTAATCTCTACCTCCAAGTGCTTTGAGAGAGTTCAAAAACGTCATCAATTGCCACAGTGCTGATCATACACAGTGTGGACGTCCATGGAAATGGGTGGGACCTGTAGCCACATTATACAATGAAACAGTGTGTCAGTGTGTCAGAAAAGACTGAAATGAAATAAATGTTGAAAGAAAGTCATGGCAGAAGAGTCTACCAGGCTAAGCCAAGTGGGTGATGTGTACTACATAAGGAAAGTCTTGGCAGGAGAGTATACCAGGCAAAGCCAAGTGGGTGAAGTGAACTACATTGAACGTAAAAAGGAACCTGGCAAGTGAGTATACCAGGTGTTTTGTGACTCTGGGATCACACCCAAATTGTATCAAGAAACTATATAAAATAACTGGGTAGGGGAGTATACCAGGTGTTCTTGTGTGAGACAGAGAATCCCAAGGAAGATTCAGGCCTTTAGGAATTTTTGATTACTGTGAATGTGAGAAGGACTTGGGAAAGGGAGCCATTTCCCCTGGAATAAGTTGCAACATCAAGATGAGGGATGTTATCCAAATGAGCTACAAAGAACTTGGTCATTCTTTTGAACCTTTTAGTTTTCGTGAAAAAAAACCTGGGGGAGGGAGTGATTCCTTGGAACTGTGAACATTATTCATTTGGAACTTAGTTGGATTTAAACCTCTTTGTTGAACTTTAACATTTGTGAACTTTGCAAGTCAGAGACATTTCCCATAGCACCTTAAAGTTATTTTTAGAGTTTGAGGGCTAGGGTAGGATTTCGGACACAGGACATTTTTCCTTTGGACATCTTGACACACAACAGTCCCTTCGTTTTTTGGTTGATGTAGGGAAATACCTCCTAGGTTAGGGATAGTGAGGCATTTTCCAACCCCGCTTTCATTTAATAAAAGTTTATGGCAAACACCATGAGTCTTCTGTGTCTCATTCCTGGTTCATAATAACTGTTACACTGAGGGGCAGATGGCTAGAAAGCAAAGGGGGAAAGGAAAATGAAGACCCCAACAGTATTATCCTACCAATGAACATAGATGTAATGTAGGAAATTATTGTTATAGGAGTTCAGTAGACTATTTGATTAAAGCCCCATACATTAGGTGGCTATTACTGTGTCCTTAGACAACAACCAAAGAGATTTATTATGTTGTTGGCTGTGTTTCTTATGGCTCCCTTTGTTAATGCAATGGGTGCATGTTATGAAAACAATGTTGAGTGTTTATCGCATGCACCAGGTGGCCTTTTTAGTTGTGGGATATGTTATGATTATTTATGGATGGGATTGATTGTATTTTATTCTTAATTACTTTATTGATTTTATTGTTAACGTTAACTTATGGTTTTCATACTGAAATTAAGTCTGATGATGATAATGAGTAACTATTGTCTAGAGTGATAGTCAACATCAGAGTGTTATTCAAGAATAATCAGGTCTGCACCTGGAGCTGAATCTGTTTTGAACACAAGAAACCTTTCAGTTGAGGTGGGAGAAACCAGAGTTGGTAGTTTGGTGTGGGGATATTTTACATGTCTGTTCTTTTGTTCAATGTTTACCCTCTTAATTGTATTGTTCAGCCTGGGGAACACCATCATCTAAGCACAAATGGGCCTCATTACAGGTTGGGCGGTGGAGGTAAAATGCAGCAGTATTACCGTATACCGCTGCATTACCTCACTGTCCAACTATACATTTGGTGGAAAGTTAGAGGATTCACCTCCAGCTGTGAGCTAGAAGTGAATCTGCCCATTGTCTGCCGAATTAAGGCAGAATTACCCCAGCAGAAATCCCCCATTGAGTCCAATGGACTCAAATAAATGGGGACTAACACTGCCTACCGCCACATGTAATCCGGTAGTAATACCTCTGGACGAAGTGGCAGTAACAGTAATACCAATTGGTGCTATTTGGGCAGATTTACCACCCGGATACCATCTTACTCGTAATTAGGCCCAGTCCTTTGTCACGCCTCAACCAGTGTATGTGCAAATTAACAGCGAGTGGCCCCTCTCAATGTCGCCCTTTACCAATGCCTGGACTCCAAACATGTACATCACAATACCTTCTATCATATTCTCATATGGCATGTTATTTACTATTAGTTTCTACCTGCACCACTACCATTGAGGTACACTTGGGGTAACTGATTTGGACTGAAGAGCCCAACACTGAGGCATTCTATGCACTGGAGGCAGATTTCTTTCTGAGTGCCAAGTGATAACACTGATGATGATTCTTCAATACCTACAGGAACTGCCTGGTTTGTGTTACATCCTTCTAGTGTTGATCCACTCACCTGTGAATCACTTACACCTGACGATTTGCTAGGGATAATACCGAGTACACTGTAAGAGTTACAGCCCTCATTATAAGTGATCCGGTCTAGAAATAGGGTGCCAGTAACAACTCACTCTGAGTCTGACGGTAGGGTCTGTGAACTACTGCCAGGCCTGACTTGCCGGTAGTTCAGGCCCCTACCGACAGATAAATCACTGAAGCACTGTTACTAATAGTGCCGGTGCTTCAGTGTTTTCATTTCCATGGAGTCCTATGGGACGCCACAGAAATGGGAACTTGATGTTCCGCCGGTGTCCGTAATATCCCGGTATAACTGGGATATCAGCGGCAGAAATGGTAAACTGAGTTTGCCAGTAGGCCGCCGGTGGCAACCTCATTATCTTGATGTTTGTGTGGTTGGGTTCTAAGCCTTTGATTTATGTTTACCTTACAATCTGAGCCTAGACTTTGTGCTTGTTTCATTTTGTGCTTTCATTATTTGTTTATAACTGAGAATTAATGTGTGAGAGAAGGCAGTGTTTGTGACAAGCACAAAACGTGACTGTTATTATTAGCCTGGGGTAAAAAGGGCAAAGCTTGAAGTGCCCCTGTGCCCACAATGCTACTGTTTCCTTGTCTCTTACCAATGTGGATGTGTGGCGTGACTATACCCAGAGTAAGATACTGGTGCCGGAGCATAACAAGGCCATGCACATTGTTCTGGGCTAATCCTCTGAACATAACATGTACACTTTACATAACAAGTACATTGGACAAGTTTCATGTTTCTACTCAATTGCTGAGATGCTCACTAACTCTGGGGTAGGTAAATACAGCAGGTAACAGGATATCCTGGAGACCACCTTTAATTCCAGCCTTTCCTGCTTTTTCGTTAATATATCAGTGGAGAATGAGAAAGAATACCTCTCTCCTTTTGGTATTTCAGATGTTCTAATATGTATCTCAGCTGGCCTACTGAGAGAAACCTTCAGATGGACTGTTCAGAGACCACCCAAGAGAGGTGCTAAAGATGACCACTCTGTTCAATGTAAGAAATAGGGGCTATGCCAGAACTTGAGGTGGCTGCCCAACCAGGGATCCCCCGAGTGGGTGTTTCAGGTTACAACAATGAACAGATATTTAAAAACTGGCTTAGAGGACATAAACATAGTATTTTACAGAGAAATAGTCAAATCATATTACACATCCTTAAACAGAAGAAGTTACATCGCTTTTGGGAAATAATCCATAATACTCTTGGATGTCAAAGCAATGTGCAGTTGAATTTCGAAGTATGACTAAAAGGGATTGGGTCAAACCTGATTCTTGGATATGGTCCTTCGATGAATCGTTAATTGTCGATCTCATCAAAAAAGCAAAAAACTCCTGTTGTCCAGGCCCTGATGCCATTCCAAATATAGTTCTAAAGAGAGACCCCCGAGTTGTGGCTTGAGCTATTGTCAGACTTGTTTAAATATAAAACTCCAGCGGGGGGGCATGGCCAACTGCGAGGCAATGAAGACGTGAGTCTCCTCGGCTCCCGCTGCCGCCTTATACATCCCGCATTAATAACCTCCTATTGGGATCGCTGACGCTTTAAAACAGTCTTCCTGGGAGCGGAACACCTGCGGCACACACAGGTGTAATCCAAACACTGAAAGGGCCGGTTGCGCTGAACCCCGGCGCTCCAAAGTCTGAGATGCGAGCAGCGCCCTTGCAAGATGGCCACCGGGGGATCTTTGTTCCTGCGACCAGGGCAGTGAAGCCGTGCTGGAGGGGAACTGGAGATACAATCGCTGGAATCTGGAAAGACCGGACGACTGTGACAAGGACTGCCTCCGGCACCGAGTGCCTGGTCCCTGCTGGAGCTGCCCGGGCTGGTGGACGACTACGCACACGCAGTTGGGGGGAACAGCTGCGCTAGCCGTGGTGCACAGAGGACGGCACTACCCCCAACCAACGCTGGAACAGCGGGAGAAGAGGGACCTGCGGCAGGAGAGGCCTGCGATCCCTGGCGGTCTCTGAGGAGCTCTAGCCTGCAGAGCGCTCCGGGGTGAGAAAGGAGCGGGGCCCGCCCGCTCGCTGTGAGAGGCGGGCCAGGAAGAGGACTAGGGACCCGCGTGGTCTGGGACCTTACCCGGGGACCGCCCCGACACCAGAGGTGTGCCGCTCCTACGGACGGGGCCTCATACGCTGCTGGGCGAGACCGCGGCGCCACAGATAGGCGGCGGGCAAAGAACGAGCCGTCGGCGGCCTCCCCACATAAGCACAGAACGGCCTACTCGTGAAGGGCTGGCAAGAGCCTCGCTGAATGAGGTGAATAGGGCCCAGAGGAGAGGGGGGAAGCGACGGTCCACCTAAACACCAGTCTTAGACCAGCACAACCCTCCCCCCTAGAGCCCTGGGTGAGACAGAGATTGGCGGCCTGGGTGAGTCAAACTGATCCACTCCGAACAGAGGCGCGCAAAGCAAGCCGGCTGACCTGGGAAAGCCCAGGAAGGGGTAAGGCACTGCCCCGTAAGCACAAAGGGCATACACCCCCCCCATACCATCTGGGACACTAGTAAACGGAATGGGGTGTGGGGTTGAGCGGGGCATTGAGCTCCTCCGCCGATGCACCCACCAACTATGCATCTCTAACACGACGGAAACAACAGGGCTAGTCTGCTGTGCTGACCTGGCACTCAGGCGCTCCGCCATCCGCCACACAACATCCCGGAGGGAGCCTCCGTGCGAAGTACCCGGAACAGTCCGCCGAGAACCCCAGGTACCCGGCGAGGCCGGTGGGAACCAATTTGGCGAAACACTGATCAGCACAGTTGCTAGCCACGAGCCGACCCGGGGTCAGCACATATCCACGGACCAGTCACGAACAACATCAACCTCCCTGTGCCTCGCCTTCCCCCCAGGGGCGACCCGCTGGCCTGACATCGTACTAATTGTGGGGGGCTCGACCCGGGGATTGAACTGTGAGACCACAGGGCAGTTGCTTCGCCGCACGACCGCGCCTGCGGAACAGAGTGGCAGCCATGGGCAAGGAAAAAACGAAAAAACCCATCTCACAAAACAGGATTGAACAATACACTGTTCCAACGTCACAGACCACCGACCCCCAGCTGCAACCCTCCGGAGACGCAGAACCGTTGCATACGCTGTCCCTCAAGGGCGTCATGGCTGCCATAGCAGACTCACGCTCATATATGTAGCAGAAGATAGATCGAATCAGTCTAGATGTGTCCCTTCTTAGACATGATCTGCAGAAACTGTCCGTGCGCACCGGCGAGGCGGAACACTGCATCTCAAATACAGAGGATGGGCTACACAATGTGCAGCAGCAACTCCAAGGAGTCTCGATGAAGCTTAAGACTTTGGAAGCAAGAGTGGAGGAGGGTGAAGGGAGATCCAGGCTCAATAATGTTCGCATACTGGGTATTCCCGAAAAGGAAGAAGGCCCATGCATGGAACCTTTCCTGGAGCAGTTACTAACAGACCTGTTTGACATGCAATTCTTCTCGAAATTCTTTTCCATTGAAAGAGCACACCATATGCCTGCGGGGAGACCGCTCCCTGGCGCTCCTCCGCGCACAGTGATTGCAAGATTCTTAAACTATCGTGACCGGGACGCCCTCTTGCAGCTGGCGCGGTCCAAGGGCAAAGTTACCTTCAATGGGTCCACGCTGGCCTTCTTTCCTGACTACACACAAGAAGTGCAGAGAGCGAGGCAGTCCTTTGGAAAGCTGAAAAGACAACTGCAGTCACTTGGGGTTAAATACGGACTGCTCTTTCCGGCACAATTGAAAATCTACTACAAAGGGACTACGGTCCATTTCGACAACCCGGGGGAGGCATGGCGATGGGCGAAGAAACACAGTGAAGGGGACTGGTCAGCACCCCGAAACACCAAGAAGAGAAACCCCGGACCACTACCGGTGCAGCAACGAATACCGAACAAACCAACACCACCGGACCTCACGGGTGAGGAGGGAGACGGGGCCCCGCCCTGATACCTGACGAAGGCTTCATTTCCTCCCAACATGCGGTACCCTACGGACAACACCACAATGGGCACTCAGCGGCCTGCAGAAGGCATCCCACACACCCTCATGGCGGTAAGCGGGGATGCCACCCTTGCACTTGGGAGCCACCCACCCCCCCAGAACACCCTCTTTCCTCCTTTTTCTGTTTGAACCACAGTTGGGATAGTTAAAGCTGACTTTCTATTTTTTTTTGAAGGACGGCAATGTTAGGGCGACAGGTACTTCAAGTTGGGGTGGAGTATGGGGAGGGGGAGGGATGGGTTAGTTGGGGAGAATTCTTTGTTACCCCAGGACCAATTTGTTCTTCTAGGTCTCTGGGGAGAGTAAGGTTCCTGATTAGTTGGGAACACAGCACTCTTGGACAGCATTTCAGTCACCAATCTCTATTCCACGTACAAGCAGCACTTCAACCGTCAATCTTTGTCTATCTTGCACCAGGCCACCGTGCACCGCGCGCGCTGTCTGCCCGCCCCTCTGACAATCCCGTTAGATACCATCTTACCAATATCAATCGTCCATGACCACGCGCCCCAAATCCCTTAGAGTCCTCACCTGGAATGTGAACGGGTTGGGCTCCACGATTAAAAGGCGCCTGGTTAAGCAACTACTCTCCAGGCACTCCCCCGATGTGGCCCTGCTTACTGAAACGCACCTTGCCGGGACACAGTGCAAATTCTTTCTTCGAACTAACTATAGGACCGCGTGCCATGCAGGATACTCCATGGGGTCCAGAGGCACTCTCATCCTTATACACAAACGCCTCCCCTTTGCCTTGCAGGAACTAGAACAGGACCCTCGGGGACGCTATGTGATGGCGCTGGGGACACTTTGGGGGGAAACGTATTGGTTAGTCTCGATCTACTCCCCACCTGGACTGGGGCGGGAACTTCTCGATGATCTGACCACCCTTATGGACAAACACCTGCCTTTTACGGGTGGCGATTTTAACGATGTCATATGTAACACCCTAGACCGCTCCCACCTTAGACAACGTAATCCGCACCTTCCCACAAAACTATACAACTTTGTGTCTGCCCTGGGTCTCTGTGATGTATGGCGGGAACTGCGCCTGGGGACCAGGGGCTACTCGTTTCACTCCGGGGTACACGCCTCCCTCTCCAGGCTTGATTACCTATTCGTACCCCACACTGATCTCTTCAGAATACTTTCAGCGGACCTGCTCCCCCAGAGAATCTCAGACCACTCACCTCTGCTGGTGGAGTCACGATTGCAGGGAATAAACCCCCCTAGAACGTGGCGGCTAAATACCTACTATCTCGGCCTCCCAGAACTAGTTGACCGCCTCACGGAGGTCTCGACTGAATACTTAGAGATTAACGACACTGGCTATAATGACCCGAAAGTGTTATGGGAGGCCTTTAAGACCGTGCTGCGGGGAGAGATAATCTCCTGGACGGCGAATAGGAGGAGGGAGAGGCTCCGGAAAATAACTGAGGCGGAAACAGAGGTAGCTCACCAAGAGAATGAACACACCCTTAATCCTACCCCACAGACCCACACGTCCCTTAAACGCGCCACTGAATACCTCCGAAACCTTATGCTAGACAACGCCAAACAGGCCCACTGGGAAACCAACGCTAGGGTATATGAGCTGGGGGATAAAGCGGGTAAGATGCTGGCGTGGCTGGAGAAGAGAGATGAGGGACAGCGCTGTGTTCGGGAGATCATCACCCCGCAGGGTGAGGTATGCCGGTCAGACGCTGAGATAGCGGATGCCTTTGCCCAATTCTATGCAACATTATACCAAGCCCCAACTCTACCTCTGGACCCGACCCTCCTAGACGGCATGGTCATTCCCACTCTGTCGGCTCAACAAAGGGAGATGCTGGACTCCGAGCTTTCAGAGGCCGAAATATTAGAAGCCCTTGGACAACTGCAGCCGGGGAAAACCCCGGGCCCGAATGGGTTCCCGGTTGAAACCTGGCATAAACTAGGGGGTAATACCACAGCACCTCCCCTGCATTAGATGTTGTTGACCGCCTGGGAGAGGGGTTCCCTTCCAGATGATCTGTGTAAAGCAACTATAGTGGTTATCCCCAAGCCTGATAAACCCCAGGAGCAATGCGCCTCTTATAGGCTGATTTAGCTGATTAACGGCGAAGCCAAAGTCCTGGCCAAGCTCTTAGCCAACCGGCTCCAACTGGTGGAGGACACGCTGATACACCCAGATCAGTGTGGCTTTATGCCCCTCAAATGGACCCGAATGAATTTGCGTCTACTCCACCTGGCGCTTGAACGGGTCCATATCCTCGATGCCCTGCTTGCCCTGTTGGCAATAGACTTTGAAAAGGCGTTTGATTCAATCTGGTGGGACAGCCTCTGGGAAATCATGACCTGCAAGGGGTTTGGGGAGAGCTTTCTAGGCTGGGTAAAACTGTTATATACAAACATCCAAGCAGAAGTTAAGATGAATGGGTGGACCTCCTGATCTCTATGCCGATGACCTTTTACTATACCTGGCCGAAGCGGTCTGCAATTGCCCCATAGTAACCCAGATGCTCATCACCTATGGGGAATTTAGCGGATTAAGAATGAACTGGAGGAAGTCGGTACTTTTCCCGGTGAAGGGGGAAGAGCGAATCGACTCCATGAGATGTCCATACCGGTTTGATAGACAGGGCTTTAAATACATGGGGATCTGGATAACATCTGACTTAACCAAATATGCAACGCATAACCTCCAACCGATTGTAGACAGGTTTGCTAGGGACGTTCATCACTGGAAGCTTCTCCCTTTGACCCTTGGTGCGCCGCACTCTTCAAGATGATGTCACTTCCAAGATTTTTATATGTCCTGCAGAAGGCCCCACTCATGATCTCCACCTCTGAATTCACCCGCATTGACACCCTCCTTAGGGAACTCATAGCGGGGGGAGGCCAGTCACGCATAGCATTACGCACTCTGCAGAGGTCGGTTTGGGGGGGGATTGGTGTGCCCCGCCTCCAGACCTACTACTGGGCATCACAACTGGCGGTGGTCAATGATCTGCTTCATGGGGACCGAGCTCTACCTCACATCCGGGCTGACGTGGAACCTACACAGGGCACAGACCTGTTATAGATACTATACCAGTCCCCACGGAGACCACCCCTTCCCACAATCGAGGCCCACATCACTACCATCTGGAGACAGGCACATGCGTTTGTTGGGTGGGGTAGTAAAATAACTGCAGCCCAACCCCTATGGCGAAATAGTAATCTTCAGGAAATTGGGAAACTTGAACCATGGCCGCGATGGGTGAGGGCGCGAATCCTGAAGGTTGGAGATGTCCTCAGAGACGGGAAAGTGACCTTGTTTGAGGACATGCAGTGCAAATTCCAATTGGCCACAACTGAACGATATCACTTTATGCAGCTGACCCACGCCCTGCGGACCCGTATACCTCTAGAGGGCACGATCCCTCACTACGCACTGATAGAACGCAATATGATCCCCGCGCATATCCCCAGTAAATGCACATCTATTCTCTACAACGTCATCACATCCTTCACCACCGCCGAGTTATCGAGATTAAAGACCAGGTGGGAAGGAGATGTGGGTGAGATAGACCCAGAGGACTGGATCCAGGTCCTAATGCATCCGCGAGAGGTGGCTATCTCCTCTAGGCTCAGACTGGTGCAACTCAAAATCCTCCATTAAGTATACTACCCTCGAACCATTTTACACGGTTGGAAGAGGGCGACAAATCCGAACTGCCTCCGCTGTGGGGAAGAGGAAGGCACCTTCTATCATATTCTGTGGTCATGCCCCCGGATCCGCACCTACTGGAATGCCTGCTGCACGGAACTGTCCAGGGCACTCACCTGCCCTATCGAGCTTGATCCGAGAGTTTTAATTCTGGGCGTACCTGACACATCTGACTTTAACAAATGGGAAAAACTGTTAATGAACACTGCGGCGGCACTGATGAAGCACAATATTGCGCAAAAGTGGGAAGTGCCCGACCCCCCGACGCTTGAACAATGGATACTTGACATGGACTCATATGCCATGATGGAGCACCGGGTTTATAGCGCACGAGGATGCCCGGCCAAGGCATCCAAGATATGGGGGAAATGGGAAGAGTAAGATCCCTGATAACCAGAGACCATGGTGATAACAACGGGAGTGGATAGTTGGGTGGAGGAGGGGTAGCGGGTTATGGTGGCCTGTGTTAATCAAAACACTATGTGAACTTGCGATTGATGGTGCGGTCCTGGAGTGCTTCTAAATGTTTAGGTTTTCAATTTATTTTGTGGTGCTTTGTTATCACCCCCTTGTTAGGGGCTTGTCTTGTTTATGTCATAAAACACAATAAAATGTTTTATCAAAAAAAATATAAAACTCCAGCCCAAATTGTACCTCACACTTGCCATCTCTCTTGCATAGTTCCCATATTTTTAAAAAAGGGGACACTTTAGCCCTGACAATTACATGCCTATTGCACTCTTTGGACAGTTGCAGTTAGATATTCGCTGCTTTACTCCGTAAAGACCTAGAAGCTTGGGGCAGATGGTCAAGGAGGTTACACAAATTCCAAACTGGCTTTTGAAAAAATATGGGAACCAACCTGCATAGAATCATATTAGCATTACTACAACAGCATGCCTGTCATAAAAAGAAAACTCCAGTGCATATGGCTTGCATAGACATTTCTGCAGACTTTGTGTCAATAGAAACCTTTTGTGGAGAATTGTGGTTTTTTGGGGGTTTCCTAGATGGTTTCTAGCGGTTTTGGTACTTCTTCATTCAAACACTAAGATCGAGGTGAAATTGAATGGACAGGGTACGCTATCCGCTAAGATAGAAACACATTGCGGCCTTCGTCAGGACTGCATTCTTGTGCCCTATCTACACAAACATTATTTATCGTCCACCCCATAGCCTCCCCTCTTGACCCTAACCCCTTATCTCTTATGCCCTTCCTCTATCCTTTGTGACAAACTGCAGGGTTTCGTCACTTCTCCCGATAGGGGAGCCTTTCCTTGTGAGGCTGGGGAGATGAGTCTGCTACATAACATTCACCATAGGGGACACAGTATGTGGGATCTCACATGGAGAGACTACATTTTTGGGGACAAGGACTCCTGTTCCGTCAAGAAACTCCCTGAAAACTGTTCTTGTGAGCCGACAATAACATCCATACTTCAGTGAAGTCCATCAGAACAAGCCACTGTTTGTTATTGTAATATTAGCACCAATATTAAACTTGAAGAAGCAACTGATGAAAATAATGAGAAGAAGAAGAGAGGTGAATGAGTAATGCTGATCGCTCAATAGTTGGAAGCCAACCAAATTGGAATCATGAAGAATGGACAAGCAAGGGAGAATGCTCAACAAAAAGGGAGAAAGGACTTTAATGTTACGCTGGGGAGGACCCAGAAATCTAACAAGAAATGGAAGAAGGACTCATGAAGAGAAAGGAGATCCGGGAAGTTCGAATCTGCGGGAAGGTGGATGCTACTGAGCACTGGGAAATCCTGTGTCGGGAGGTAT
Organism: Ambystoma mexicanum; assembly: GCF_040938575.1. Classification (NCBI taxonomy): domain Eukaryota; kingdom Metazoa; phylum Chordata; class Amphibia; order Caudata; family Ambystomatidae; genus Ambystoma; species Ambystoma mexicanum. Next base: position 480,571,890 of record NC_090938.1, read on the forward strand.
GGCCAGTGGGTGCAATCAGGAGGCACGGAGTAAGCAGACAGCCGACTCATGCAGGGGAAAGAAGCCCCAAGAGAAAGAGAACTGAGTGAGTGGTGGAGTGACCCGTGAGCGGTGGACCGTCCAGTCCAGGAACAACGTAGAGAACAATGCAGGGTGGGCTCCATAGAGCCACGAGGAAGGACCAAGAGGAGTCCGAATAAACGCAGGAGCTGTTCTGACAATGGGTGTCGTCCCAATTCTGGAGGAAGACCCAGTGACACTAACCCGTGAGAAAGAAAGTAACGTGAGAGACAGGAGACTAAGGAGGGGATACGTGGACCAAGAGCACGCTCAGCCTAGCCCTCTCAGTCCACAAGAGTAAGCATAACTATGAGACTGAATCTTTTTGACCCAGAGCCTGGACAAGTATCTGTAAGAGTGAGAATAACTACGGGACTCAGCTTACTCATCCTAGTGAATGAAACAATATTCATAAGAGTGCGAATAACTCTGATACTCAGCCTACTCATCCCAGGGAATGGACGAGTATCCATCAGAGTGAGAATAATTCTGGGACTCAGTTTACTCGTTTTAGTGAAGGATCTTATCTCCATAAGAAGGAGAATAACAGTGGAAACTGTCATACTCACTACAAGAAGGCAGGAACTGAACCAAGGAACAACCGCAGTTGGTTGGGCAGTTTATCAGACCAAGAGAAATTTGATATCAAACATGTTCTTCAAGAGGAAATAAGAAACCAAGGGAATACGGAGAACCAAAATCCAGTAAAGAGGAATTTCAGTCCCCCATAAATATTGGAGAAAGGAAACTTCAAAGAGACAATTCAAGAAACCAAAGTACGAAGGGATCAAAACCCAAACACAGTGTGGAGATGACATTTCTCTACAAGAAAATGGGATGCCAGCAAGGTGGAAAAGTCCCAGAGAGCAACTGAACAAGCTCATTAAAGAAAAAGGCAAGAACTATTTAAAAATCATCTACTAGGGCTGGAAAAAAGTAATTCTCCTGGACATTTTTTGGTTTTCTCTTAGTGGTAGGGTCAGTTTAGATTATCTATGAGATGGAGGACAGACTGTTTACTTTTTGGACGTCACTATTAATGATAAGCACCATAGTTAGTTTTGTTAGGGCGGGAACCACATAGAATAGGTATAGAAAGGCTATTTTCTTATACTTTACATACATCATTTGTTAAACATGACAAACACTGGTCTGTCTCTTTCTTCTGACCTACTAACCTTTTCATGATTGCTCATCTTACTTCCCTTCTTAACATGTATTTGTCTACCACTTGTTTCCCTACACTAATTTTAAACAGGCAACTATTATTCTGATCCTAAAGAAACCTTCACTTGACCCCTCATCTTATAATTTTCATCCTATGTCTCTCCTTTTCTTACTCTCTGAACTCCTAGAAAGAGTTGTTTATTCCCAAATTGCTCTCTTACTTTAATTGTCATTCCATACTCCCATTGGTGTAATCTGGACTTCGCCGCGGCGCACTCTACTGAACTGCTCTTCTTCATGTTTCTAGCTCTCTGCCCGGCACATCAAGTTTTCATCTACTTCCTTTCTCTTAGATCTCTGTGCTGCATTCGATATTGTTGATCACCCTACACTTCTTTCCACTCTTGCCTCTCTTGGCTTTTCTGATTCAGTTTCTCAATGGTTTCAATCTTATCGATCCAATCACATACCTCTACCCCTTATCCTCTTCTTTACTGTGTTCGACAAGTTTCGGTTCTAGGCCATTTTCTTTTCTCTATCTACACTAGTTCTTGAACTGCACTTATTGAATCCTTACATTTTTCTTGTCACTTTTAAACTGACAACTCCCAGATTTTACTGTTCTCTTCCTTTTCTGATTTCCTTCACTCTACTGTTTCAGCTCATCTTTCTGCTGCTCAGTCTTGGGAGTCTTAGCCGTCTTCTAATTTCTTACATTTCAACCCTTCTAAAAGGGAAAGCCTTTTGTTTTCTGCCCCCACCCCCTCCCTGTTATCCCCTAAGACTCTCTTTTCCGTCACCTTTACTTTTCTTTTCACCCTCGGCATGCAATCTCAGGGTCATTTTTGACCCTTTTGTATTTTTCTTTTCATATCTCTACTATCGCTCGTATCTGTCACTACCACCCTTGTAACATTTATTGTATACACACCTTCCAATCTTTTCAGGCTACTAAATTTCTCATCACTTATATCATATCTCAACTTGACTACTCTTCAGCTCTTTTTTTTGGCTTCCTTATTTTCCATCTCACTTCTCTTCGTTCAGTCTTTAACTCTGCTATTCATATTCTCTTTTTCTTACCCCACTACTCTATTTCCTCATCACTTCTTTCATTTCCCTTTTGACTCCTGTCATCTATTTCATTAAATTGTCTCTAAATGCTATAATGGTCAACCCCTCCTGTACTTTCTTCTATTGTCCCTACATATTGCCCTTCTCAGCTTTCCGTTCACGATATCTCCACCTCCTATCGGTCCCAAAACCCCTTTGTGCCCTCTCCCATTTCTGTTCCTTCTCTCTTCTGGCTCTTAAACTTTGGAATTCTCTACCACCTGATATTTGCTCCTCTCTTTTTCCATACTTTCCATACCTGGTTCAAAGCTCACCTTCTCCCCTCCCTCTATCTAACTTGATCTTCCATCAAATATGCTATCTTTTTGTCTGTTTATTAATATGTACCGATTTAAAACAAAATTATGTACAGCTCTTTCTGGAAAGCGCTTTATAAATTCAATAAAAAAAAATATATACTGATTAATTACTCATGTTTTCTGATCGGAGATCCATTCTGCCCTCGTTATGACAAGCCCTTATCGGTATGCAGAGTGGTTTTATTAGTCATTGCACCATACAAATACAGAATTCTCCAGGAATGGATGAATAACACTTTTTAAGAAACCCAAACCTTTTTATCATCTTTCTCTCTACACCTCAGGTAAAGGGAGAGAACGGTAAGAATGTAGATTGGAACATGGGGGACAAGAAATGGACTATTATATAGAAAATAGGCATTGAGAGGTGAATATAGCATGAGAGAGTGGGGAGAGAAGAGGAATAGAGGGAGTGAGGAAAATGAATGGTGAAAGGAGGAATTCAACTAGGGGAAATGAAACAGAATAGAGTGAGGAACACAATAAAAAGGGAACCAGAGAAGAGAAAAGGAATGTCATGCGGAACTGGTAAGAAGAAGGCTCATGTCCAAGCCCGTATCGCTGAGGCCTCCAACTGCATGGCTGAGCATTTTTTTTAAAATCTGCAAGGAACTTGCCAATCCTACTGCAGTCTCCTCCTCCCCTCTTCCCTCCCAGGCCCTCTGCACTACATTGGCCCATCTTCATCACCCCTTTCCTGGGCAAACTCCTGGAGAAGTCGGTCTTTCCCCAGCAAGCCCTACACACTGAATTTGCTGGCTGTCTCCACGACCATCAGTCTGGCTTCAGAGCATCCAGAGGCACGGATTGCTCTCCTGAACACCCATGAAGACCTGCTCTCAAATCCTGATGCCAACTCCCCTCTGTTCTGATCCTTCTCAATCTTTCTTCTGCCTCTGACATGGTCAATCATGCCATGCCATACAAATGTCTAATAAAAATAGAACATTTAAATAAAATAAGTGTGAGCACTGATGGGACGTGGGAATGGGAGGAAGGAACACTGAAAGAGATAGAAATAGTGATAGAGGGATTCAAGATGGAGAGAGCAAAGGCAAAGCAGGGTATGAATCAAAATCAGGGCCAAAGTAAAGCGGCAAAAGGATGTGAAAAGGCGGGGCAGGGACGGACACATGGCGTACAATGCATTTCCAAAGCATACTTTGAAGGTCATTCTAATAAGTAATATTTTAAACGGTTTCTTCAGATGTTGCACTAGTAGAGAAATTGACACTATACACTAATTATACATCTCTCAACACACTTCTATTTTCTGGTCTGTATCCTGTAGAAAGTGCAAAAGGTGAGTCTTGTTACCTGTATATGCCTCCACATCATCAGCCATCTTACTCCCAACCTCTCTACCACCCATGCTGCTGGTGACAAGGTTGACCACTGCAGGGATGAACTCCTGCCTCTCAGAGCCCGCAAAGGGCTCCAGCTTGACGGCGTTGAGGGGCTTGGTCTCGTCGTCACTGATCTGGGAGCAAGGGGTGTTTGTACTGCACAGCTCGTCCCAGTGGTCCTTGCTGATGGGTCCTTGGAGGTTGGTGAGCTCGGAGTATGTGTGGTACTGTTCAGCGTCGGAATTTCCCTCATCCAGACCATCTAGGTGGAAGCAAAGACCAAGTCACGGGTTAAAGGTTAGCACATTTTCTAACCATGCAGTTGGACTTAGATCAGCACGCTTGCTCGTGGTCATGTCTCTGATAAAGGACTGAATAGAGTTTGGTTCTGCACCGAAACCGACTTAGAGACTCTATTTTCCAGAGTCCACTATGTCCATAGCATAAGAATAGTTGTCTTGCTTACAAGCCATCCTTTGTTCTCATTGATATTGAGACTTTTGGACTCTCCATTCACACGTGTTGAGCCCGTCACTCCTAATTTGTGCACCTAATGTGTGTCACTCTCCATCCGTTCCCCACACACATCTCACTCTCTACCTGTGCCCCTCACGTATATATCACTCGCCATATGTTTCCCACAGATATCTCAGACTGCATTCACATACCAAATGGCTTGTGTACCTTTATGCTCCTCCAAGAGTCTCGCTAACCATGCTCAGAACTCTGGGTTTTCTATCTTCAATGTTACAGATACAGTCAGTCAATCTCCACCATGCCACTCGCATGCCGCAATGCATTTTACATATCTCAATCTCTAGTCATGCACTTAAAAAGGCCCACAATCTACTATCACTCCCCAGGTGCCTCACTCTCTTTACTAATCTGTCAGCCCTGTCCACATGGCTATTGACCTCACGTTGGGGGGCAGACATAGCAAGTAATGACCCACCAGCCCAATCTTAGGCATGCCCCAGCGAAGCGAGGGCCTCTGCGAGGGCTGTGGGCTGTTAGCGGCCCTGTCTGCTACCCGACAAGGGGGTGATAGCCATTCGCACCCCGCGGTTCATACGTGGTGCAAATGGTTTATTTTATTTTTTTGGGAGATGGGCTGCGCGTATTGCACAATGGCAATCTAACAAGAAAATAAACAAAGATGGATGCCGTCCCTTTTCTATTTCTATGGCGTGGCCGCAGGTGGGAGGAGCCTGGGAAAGGAGCACAAAACTCTGGTCCAGCAGGTAAATGGGAAGGGACAGGGTGGGGAAAGTGTATGTTTTGTTTTGGGGGTGATGTGATGTCGGGCAGGCAACAGGGAGAGGCTCCCTGTTGCCTCCCCACAATCAAAATGGCACAACCCAGGGAAGGGCCTCTGGTGGCTGGAAAGAGTGGGCGATATACAGTGTATTCTCGCCCGCTCTTCCAGCCACCTGATTGGCTGAGTGCCCTTCCCCCGGCATAAATTTCCATTCACGCCCCTCACATGTCTCAAAGGCCATTCATACCTCACATGTCTTCTATACCATTCATGCCCCTCATGTAGGGTGACCAGACGTCCCGGTTTTCCCAGGGCAGTCCGGGGAAATCGCCATCTGTCCTGGGGTCCCGGGAGTTTTTTTCATTTTGCACACCCCATCCGGGGTTTGCAAGGGTGAGTACCCAAGGTCCCTGTTTTTGCCGGGACCCAATTTCGAAATCCCAAAATCGGTCCCGGCGCAACTCTAAATGCGCGAATGGGGGCGTGAAAAGCATTTAACGCCCCCATTTCCTCTCCCTTCCCCTCCCCAGCCATGCAGCCACTTTCCTCCAATAAGAGGTGTGTGCATGTGAGCCCCTCAACAGGCCAGCGACATAGAAGTAGGACTATTTTTTTATTTATGTTAGTCCTACTTTTATGTCTATGGCCTGTCCGGGTTTTTTTTTATGAAAAATCTGGTCACCCTACCCTCATGTGCTTCATACTCAATTCATGCCTCTCCCCTAACTCAACCTCCCTTCATGCACCTAACATGGCTCATTCTGCAGTATAAGACCCCAAGCTTCTCACTCGCCTTTCTAACATGACTGCTCAGTCAATTTTCATTCGTGCCTCTTACATGTCTTCTACACCATTCATACTCCTGACATTTTGGAATTTCTATTAATGCCCCTCGTATCTCATACTCTATTCATGCCGATCCTCGGACTCACTCTCCATGTATGCACGACCCACTCTCTATTCTATGACCCCATGTGTCTCACTCTCCTTTCTCACATATCAGCCCTGTCACTTTCCATCAATGCTCCTCAAGTCTCTCAGATGCTATTCATGCCCATCCCGTAAATCAGCCTCCATGTATGCACATGTATGCACATGTATGCACATAACACGGCACATTCTCTTTTCTAGGACAGCAAGCGACTCACTCTCCTTTCTAACATGCCGGCTCAGTCCATTTCCATTCATGCTCCTCACATGTCTCAAAGGCCATTCATGTCCCTTACATGTCTCCTCCAACACTCATGCCCTTCACATGTCTGAAAGGCCAGTGATGCCTTACATGTGTCTCCATCAACATTCCTGCCCCTCACATGTCTCAAAGGACAGTTATGCCCAGCACGTGACTCAATCTCTATTTATTTATTTGTTTATATAGCACTGCAGCCCACGGGCATCAGAGTGCATTACATATAGACCCGGACAGATTTAGTCAGGACAACATAGATACATTTGGTGTCAACCAAATGTAGATTATCAGTGGGTGCCCCAGTCTGCCCCAGTCTGCAACCAGTTCGTCTATTCATGCACTTAACAAACATATCCCACTCTCTGCGGTATAAATATCCTTTAACATCACATAACATATTCTAACACCCCATGCGTCTCACTGTCCACCCTGGCATCCATAGGGGCCCTCACTCTCCATGCATGCACCTGACATGGCTCACAACTTGCCACCCTATTTCAGCCCCTTTCAACCTTATCAGTAAAGATCCCAGACAATAAAACACAAATGAATTCTGCAGTTGGCTTCCAACCTAGGATTGATGTCCAATTAATGTGAAGCCGAATAAAAGTGACTGGAGGTAGCCCGCAATGAATCTTGAATCACGGCATCCAAACATGACGCTACCATGATGTCTTGACAATATTGCATAGAAAACAATTGCACAAAAACCTGTGCAGGATTGGGTTACCCTGGACAGGTTGCCTTTTGTCTCCACATACTTGCTTTTGGGACCATGCCCCAGTCTGAAAGCAGTTGCAGACTACTTATTCTGGGTATCTCTGCATGATCCCCAGATATGGCGCTGGTCTGACCCATGATTTCTGTATGCTCATGACCCATGTTCCATTTCTGTATGTGGGTGACTTGCCTAAGAATTGTTCATGTATGTGATTGGTCCAAGATTCCTATAAAATAGCCCATTTCTCTGACTTCAGTATACATGAGCTCAGACAATGCTTCTAGTATGTTTACTTAGATTACGATTCCAGCATTCTGAGTCCACTGAAAAAGTGTTGCATATGTGAAAAGACTACACTTTGTTCATCTGTGATTCTTTTATATTTGCACTACTTGAAAGGTAAGTATTTTAGGTCATTTGAATTATGGTTTCTGTATTCGTTTGCATAATATGATATCTGGGTATGCCTCTTGCGCTATGCGTGTCCATCACTTGCTCTATGCGCTTGTAAGCTGCTTCCTGCATGTGCCCCGCCTATGATTTACCTGTATCTCAGTCTGGTGTGTGATTCCTGAATATATGTCAATGCTATGATCCCCAGTGTATCTGACTTGGGTGTTTGCTTCCTGTGTATATCGCTATAAAGGTATTTTTATGCATCTGCGATATGGATCCTGTACTGGTGTCCAGCCATTGCTTTTTATTAATCTAAGTTCAGCCTCAGCTTCCTCCTGCACATGGGTTTCGTCTTTGATTTCTGCACAGCTGAGCATAAGTTTATGATATCAGTTGATGACCCCCAGTGAGCATTTCTCGACACCATGTAGTGGTCTGTCCTTCCTGTGTAGTGAATGTGAATGCTGGCATACTGTCTCATGAGCTCCCAAATCGTTCCTGTCCTGCACAGATGATGCTCCCTGCCCGGATTTGGGACAACCCACTGGGGTGGCCATTACACCTCATTTTTTTCAGAATTTTTATAGGGGAGAGCACCGATAACCTGCCCCTACTGCCTTCCCTACCCATAAGTCCCAAATACCCTTTTTGATTACTCCCTGTCCCTGCCCCCCCCCTATAAAATGCTGCAAAGTAATTGGGTAAAAGAGCCCTTCAACAAATGTGATGAAACAGTGAGTTGGGCTTAGACCCCCCTGGACCGGGAAGAAGATGAAACAGTGAGTTGGGCTTAGACCCCCCTGGACTGGGAAGAAGAAGCATTGGGCACCAGGAAAAGAAGAGGCGACCACTGATTGGCCAGCTGAAGCATAGGATGTCTGAGCCTCACCTGCTTTGTTTCTCCGCCTCGATGCTTGCTTCCGTTTCTTCAGCCTGCGGTAGTTGCACTCGTATTCCTGGCTGAGTGGTGACCGTGGAATGCTATCTGCCTAATAAAGGAGAGGATCAGGAGAGAGGAGGAGATGTGATCCGATGTACAGTGCGAGCCATGGAGAAAGGGTTAACAATCAATCACATCTCTACTATTACTGAAATGGGTCTTCTCAAGACAAAACCAAGGATCCTTAGTGCAGACCTCAAATAACCTCTTCATAGCGACTGTCATTTGATCTTTTCTTCTTTCATATACCCTTAGCCTAGGGGCTCATTACGAGTTCCCGGATACGCAGAAAATGTTGGAAAAAATGGCAGTAATACCAGCACCAGCATTTTTTCCAGACCGGGGAAACACAAGTTTACCGGAGGGGGCAGTGATCTACCGGAAGGCCTGACCTGCTGGGAGTTCAGGCCCCTACCAGAAAATAAATGCCTGAATCACCGGCACCGGTACTAACAGTGCCTGTCATTTCGGCAATCCCATACCATGAAATGGGAACTTACTGTTGTCTCTGCAGCCTGTAATATCTCGGTAATACTGGGATATCGGGCAGCAGAAACGGTAAGGCAGTTTTGCCAGCATATGGCTAAACTGTAATGAGGCCCATAGACTCTCTCAGATTGTAGTTTAGTTTATAAAATGAGTGAATAATATGTTAAGTTACTCCATTGAAGAGTTATAGTGCCCACCTCTGCCACTTACTTGAGCTTGTGCTGGGTGATGGCCAATATAATGAACTCTGATAGGGATGCCATGCTCTATATCTCTGAGTCTGTAATCTGAGGGATCAAAGATCTTCCAATATCCCACCTATCCCTGCTTGATGTAGTGATTTGTAAGCATTGGTGAGATTTCTGATTGGTGTTGCTGGAAGCGGGGTCTTGTGCCTAGTGGTCCTCTTTAAGAATGTGGTACGTGAGCATGCGTATGATTCTTGGAAGAAGGCCAGGCACATGTCCGCACTCCCCATCTCCTATTTCTCCAGGTGTTATCTTCTCATGGATGTGCACCTGAGTGATTCTTGACTCGTGCTGCCGAAGGTAGGGTGGGGGATGGCCACATGCCTATATGCTCACTCTAGCTCCTGCCTCTCGGAGCGTTAGGTTGATGTGTGAGCGTGTGAGTGACCCCTTACCAAAGCAGTAAAGGGAAGGACTGTGAAGTAGTCCTGCGAGAGACATGCCATGGTCTGAGAACACTGGATAATATTGGTTTCTCATTTAGTCATGGGTTGGCGCCTCCTACATGAACATCTAAGGATATCCTATTGCAAAGAGCTTCACAGGAATGAATCCTCACACCCCTCGTGTAACATCTTGGGGAACATGGCTTATTATCTACAATGTTATAATGTGGTGCCTCCTTGTTGGACTGGATAGATTAGACACTGAATGAAAACATTATTTCTAATGACATGAGCCACCATTTTGCATAGACGACTGTCCCGTCTGACCGTGTTAGTAGTACTTATAATTTAAATAACGATCCCCACCATAGACTGTGGTCCCATTTGTACAAATTGCATGCCTACCCTTTTGCACCAGTACCAACTATTTCCCAGTCTGACTCTACTGTCTCGCCAAGATAGGGAAAGCAAGGTTATTGGCTCTCTTTCAAACCGTGTTGTAAGCTACCCTGCCAAATGAATTATCCTATGGAATGTTACTTGGGTATTTGTAAAGCACCTAACTGCCACGTGTGTAGGAGCATAGCAATTAGTGTAATTTGCTGCTACATAATTACCCATGGCTGGGTTTTCTTTCCAATAGACTTAATCTGAAAGAGCATACATTGCGAACATAATGTTGTAGTAATCGACAACATTAAGACACAGTCCAAAGTTTACCACTAATTTCAGAAAATGGCTACAGGCCAAAGCTGCCTGGGGTATTGGTCTACAGTAAGCGGATAAAACTGTGGTGTGTGCTGTTGCACTGACGTGTCTACAAGTCACCAATCAGCACTTCGTTTCGCAGCATAACAGCTTTTCTTTTAGCATCTCCGAGGTGATGTCTGATGGCCTACCAGCCATTCAGGAAGCTTGGAGTGCAGGAATTGCTTCATGGTGTTGCGCACCTCCTGAGGTCCCTGAGCAGTGGGACACCGCCATCTTGCCTCCTGGGGCTCTGGCCTCCAGATGCATCTGTGACATTCTCCATGACCCACTCTCTAGCACATCCCCCTGGACCCCCTCCATGCATCCACTTAACATCCTTGTGCGGGTCCCATGGGGCTATGCTCGTCACACACCCTGCTGGCTTTCCTCTTCCCTCCAGCGCCAATAGCCATCATGGAAAGTGAGATGGGACTATGAGTAGTTCCCTTCCCCCTTTTTCCATGGTGGCCATTGTGTCTTTGTTTTGCAGCACCATTTTACAGCTTGAAAAGACATTAGCACCACAGACAGCATGCCAAGATTCTAAAAGCTATAAATACCTCACTGCTCTTGCACCTATAACTTAGTGCCCTGGACGTTATGAGGTGGTAATGCCACCCTCCTTGTGGGCTATTGCTTAATTATAACCCTTGATTGGTTTGTATAGCCCACAGACGGTTCAGAATGCTACATTCCAAAGCTACTGGCAGCATGGAGCGTACCTGTAGCCAATTCCTTGTGACTGCCTAGGCTGATTTATTTACTGTCAACTTCCATATACTACATACTGTCAAGAGAAACGCATCATCTTCGTTGATCCTACGCCTGTAAAGCTCATTAAAAGCCATATCTGCACTAAGGCCTTTAACTCAGTCTTTGGAGCCCATAATGTCTGCTACGCCCTTGGACCGGGTCGTTTAAACTTATTTAAAGAATCTTTTCTTCTCTTTAGACAATCAGAACGAGTCGAACGAAGGCTCTAACCACCAGTAGAAGCCTGCAATGCATGTTTTTGTAATGGTTCTTCTCACTGTTCCCAGCTCTCTAGCCAATAAGCAAGCTTTTGATAGAGGCTCGAACAGCCTGTAAACCTGCATCCCACGTTCCCCTTTGCAATGTGTAGGTAGACACTTCGCAAGCGGCCCTGGGAAAGCTCTGTCACAGAAGGCCCCACGTGAGGCTTCCTTGTATCACCCCTGTGGGTGCTATAATAGTGTTAGAGCCCTTACCAGGGGGCTCTATTGCGTGCTGGGTGACCTTCGCCTTCGTTAAGGGTCCTCGCCTGAACATTGGGAACACAAACATGGGCGGTGGTTACCTGCAACATAACAGAGCCCTGGGGGTGGTGCTCTTAAGCTTTGTTCTCTAAGATTGTGCATGGACAGCAGCTATTATTAGAAGTAGACACTTAGGAGACAGAAGAACTGTTGAAATACAAATCAAGGGGTGCCAAAGCGCGCTATTATTATTAGAAATTTAACATTCCTCATTATCAACTATGCACAGTGGTGTTTTATCAAGCAACTCCAACCCAGAATCAAGGCACCTGCAGGGGGGTGTCTGAGAAATGTCCCCACGACGAAGGACCATTTTTATGGACTCCAAGCAAAAGCTTGCATGAAAGTGGATGAATATCCCCATACATTCCCATATCATGAATTTCAGATTGGTTGATATGAACTCATCTTAGCATTCCCTGCCTTTCAGACCGTGCAAACAAAACCCCACCGACCAGCTACAAATAGGGTGAAATGTGTCTGTAATTGCTGTGCACATTTGAGACACATCTTCCTTTCTTTGACTACCAAAGTTGCCTTGATTATATTATTTTATCTGAGATTTTGGAATCTTAGTGACCATGGTGATAACTACAGCCTCCGCCCAACCCTATTTGGCCCATAGCAGAGCTGGGCCTGAGCTGCAGTAGTCTGTAGTCTGTAGGCTGCGGACAATGCTTAATGTTCAGTGTGTGTTAAAGACGATGTTTCCTTCCAATGTTTACATTTATACCATCGAAAACCAATTAATTAAAGGACTAAGTATGCACTAAATAATCTAAGCTGCCATGTCAATGTTACCTACTTTATATGTACAATTCCGCCACAGGCATTAGGTGTGGATGATGGTATGTGTGTAGTATGTGTATGTAAGTATGCAAGTCTAATGATCCTCAACAACACAAAGTTAATTTGCTGTTCATATTCCCCAGAACAATAAGAGGGTGATAACATGCTTCCAGCTATTATTGTTACTGCATGCAGTAAGACTGTGATAACTTGAAGTGTCCTCATGAGTTTGAATGATTCAATGATTCCCCATTTTGGAGTACTCTATGCCTTCATAGGGAAATGCCATATTACCGCATGCAGGCTTAAGGCATGTGGTAACATCGCAGGTGGTGATACTGCATGTTCTACCACTACCGCTAAACTTGCAAGAGCCTCCTAAACCCTTCTTATTCGTTTCCCAACACTAAGAAGTGTACCTTAGACACTGACTACTTCTCATTTCCTATCAAATATTAGTACCCAGCATGGGACAATGAGCTTGTTACAAGAAAGGTCATTGGCCCTCGCTGGGTCGTTACCAACCCGACAAAGCCTTTGTAGGGCCAGTAGCAGCCACCTCCTGGCCTACTTGTAGTCCCTTCTCCACGTTCCGTGGGGGGCATCTTTTTTGTTTACTTTCTTCTTCGTTTTCAATGGCCGCCATGGAAAGGGAGAAGGGACTATGTATAGACCCTTCTCCCCATTTAAAGGTGGCCATTTTCTTCTTGTTTCAGTTGCTCTATGCAGCAGGCATCTCAAAACTTAAAAAAGCCACTATTAGTACCCCAGTCCTAGTGGTACTAATAGCAATAAACCCCTCACTGGGGGGGAATTACCACTTCAGGTAATGCCCCTGGGCCTGCGTAACTATGGGCCGTGGGGCATTACCTGAAGCGGTAATGCCCTCCCCTCCCCAGCTCGGGGCTTATTGCTTAAATATAGAGTTTGTAATAGTGATTCTATGGTGGTGAGCCACCCTTGAGCCCATACTTCACTCTGGGGTCCTATACTCAACTTCACAAACAGTGGACTCTAGCTAAACTCACGCTATATGAATCACACTCGTACACACAATGGGGATCATTACGACGTTGTCGGTAAGCTGCAGATACTACCAGCGGCTTACCAGCAACCTCGATTTACTGTTACCACCGGCCAATATCCCAGCATTATCTGATATTATGGAGGGCAGAGGAACGGTTAAGTTCCCATTCCAATAGGACTCCATGGGATGGGAAACAGTGAAACAGTGAAACACTGGCACCATTAACAGTGCTTCAGTGAATTATCTGCCGGTAGGGACCTGAACTACCGTGAGGTCAGGCCTGCCAGTATCTCACTGCCCCTGCCAGCAGTGTCAGAGTAAGCTGGTTCAGAAAAGGTGCTGGTGCACGTTGTTACCGGCACCTTTTTCCAGACCAGAATACTCATAATGACCCCCAAAGTCTTCCTTAGAACAGACCACTGATCCCACCCCACAGAAAATGTACTGCTGACCCCAGATCAAAACTCACATCTCTCAGGTTAAATGTGATTTCCAGGTTGCTCCAGAAGCAGTCGGAGAAGGTGGGGTACATGTCCAGCACCTCCAGCAAGTCCTCCCGCTGGATCTTGTGCAGGTCACAGTACGTCAGCGCCCGCACGTCAGCGTTGGACTTCCCTGGGCGGCCGTAGAGGCTGATGGGCTCCCCGAAGATGTCATTCTTCCCTGCGGAAGACAAAGAGTGCTGGTCAGAGGCAGAGCAGAGCTGGGGAGATCAGGACATGGCCAAAGCCCCACTGTGTCTCATAGAGTCACCTTCCGTTTTGCCACTGTCCGGCTGTTGCCAAAAACATATTACTAGCTGAGTGAGCAGTTCAATAGATTATGACATGTTCAGAAAGGCTATTGCAAGTGCAGCAAAGGCATAAGCGGCCATCAGCGTTCATCCACATCCTGTTGGTATGTTAAAATAGAAACCAGAACTCAATAAATAGGGTAAATCAACCTAGAGTATTTCCCTTAGCAAAGGAAATACCTTTTCTTTACTGTCTGGGAAACGACAATATACATATGTATGTGTTGAATGTTTCTTTTCTCTTTTTCATACATACATAAAAATAGAAACCAGGGCAGGTATCCTCACTGCCAAACCAGTACTCCACTTACCAGCATGGTTTAAATTTATAGAAAGTAAGTTGAGGATTTCCTGGTTGTGACTGGAGGCTACTAAATGGGGGATACAATATCAGAAAATATGTGTCCCATTGGCCATGAAGCACACATAAGAGATACCACTTGCCACTCCTTCTGGAGCACAAAGACGTGCCAGGAAGTTTTATTCTATTCAGGACCTCCCTTTTTCTAATATCCACTAAACTCCTGTTCCCCTTCCACCGATATGATCATAGACGGCGGCCATTTTACATCAGGGGCCCTACCATCTGAGCCAAGTAAGGGCACAGCTGAATGATATTGCTTTTCTTCTGACAGGGGCTTGGGTTGACGACCCACCCAGTAGTAGAATCCAATGGGTTTTAGGCAATGAGCAAAGACTATGCAAATAATCTTTGGAATGTGCTAACTCTACATTTTCTTTGGTGTGGCTATCATGAAAACCTGGAAGGATTTTATTGTTGGGATGACCAACCCTGCATCTTCTCTCCGATGTTTACTCATGCACTGCAATCTGAAAATATCTTTTCTAAGTTGTACATGTCTTTTGTATCCCAAATTCCTCTTATCGTGTTCTCGTATGATATTCTTTTTGCCACAATGTTCTCCTGTCTCGAGAGTCTTAAACACCATTTTTCATTTTGTTGTTTCTTACTGCACCATCACTAGATTTTGCACTTTGGCAGATAGTGCTCATCTTTTTGTTTTTGCGTTTTGTTGCATTTTGGCATCATTTCGTTTGCTAACTTGCCATATCAGGAAGGGCTTTTTGTTCAGTGCCATGATTCCCCCATGAGGGACAGCGTCAGAGTGGACACCTAAGAGCAATCGGAATCCCCTAGAGTGACCCTCGTTTTAGAAGTAATCGCTTGTAAGAAAAAACATCTCCATTGCCCTGGTAGGACGTTTTCCTATGATGACGTGGGAGGCTGACAATGTAAGGGTTGCTTATGATGATGATGAACTTGACTTTCACTAAAGCACTGGAAGGCAACAACTAGCCAATAACCAAGTGCCAAATGGCTAAGTTAATTTGTTTGATTAATCTTTAAATGCATCAGTAGATTCATATTATGCGTACAATCACATTATGTTGCTCCATGTTTCAGTACACCACCTTCATTAGGGTAGTGACTGAATATATTTTTTCAAGGTACCAAGTAGAGAACTGGCCCTAAAAGTTATCATTGTACTATACACCTTCTTGCCCCTCATGTGGGACTGTTTCCTTAAAATTGACATCTTGCTCCCACAGTGTAGCGTGTACCGGATCCTTTCACTGGTTTCGCGTGTCATTTCCTCCATGCCATTTCATTTCCGGTGGCACCCTCTCTTACTCACGCTTTCTGGCTGCAGTAGACATACAGAAGCCATTTCCACACACCATACACACTCCAGTAGCATTCCTTGCAGTGGCCCACAGGTGTTCAAGGTGCATCTGGTGTGGGCATGCAGGTGGCAGTGAGATGTCAGGTTTCAGGGGACCCTGAGTCTGAGGCTCCAAGGAAAAGAAGAGACATTAGGCCTCTATGGTTCCAAGCCAATGATGAAAGGGAGGACACATTTAGATGGAGCTTTGCGAATAGTAAAATCCAGTAAGATGTTTAATCTGCCCAAACATACAGAAAAACTGTTCAAGTATGTTAGGGCACAATTGTGATAAAAGGCAGTATTTTAAATAATAGGATCAAGTGTAATATAATCAGTGATACACTGTGGAGTCCGTTTTTCAAGAAATAACCTTAACAATACTAACTACATTAGCATTAATGCCCCGAAGAAGAGCCAAAAGCTTGAAAGACTAGTTGGCAATGGCAAAGTAATGAAAAAAAATATGGGATCGTATCAAAGGAATTAAATATGATATTTCAAAATAATTTGATATTCGACTCTTACCGTTTGAGAAATGTGGTTGCAATAACTATTAAACGTTTACTTGTCATCAGGAGGAGCACAGTTGGAGCACCCAAGGATCATTTGGTTCCTGTTATTAACTCTGACGCATAAAGAGAAGTGTCTCTGGGGGTCATTACGAGTTTGGAGGTTGCCATGGCGCTATTAGCACCATGGCTGCCTCCAAAATCGTGTCCGGGTCCGGTCTCGTGGAGAGGGGAATTACCGGGACATTCCACCCTAGGCGGACCCGGTAAATCCTCATTCCAAATGCCATTCCCCATTCCCATTTGAGCCCCCATAGGGCTCAATGGGAAGGCGCTAATAATGGGCCCGCTAACTGCGGGCCCGTTATTAGCTCCAAGCTCCCTTGACGGGTCCCGTAAAGAACGTGTGGTCAGACCACACGTCCTTTACGGTTCCTGCTGAGGGACCTTAGAATTGGGCAGTAAGGGATTACCGGCAACAGTCTCCTTACTGGTGCCCAGGGCTGGACTGGGAACTAAAAGAGGCCCTGGAAATAATTACTGGGGACCGAAAGAGGCCCTGGAAATAAAGTTCAAAGTGGCCCTATATGACACATTTTCAGCAAACCCAATGCTTTTCCTATGAGAAAATTTGGCAATACCACAGAAAAGAGGCCCAGGGTGCAGAGGCCCACTGGGAAATCTCCAGAGTTCCCTAAAGGCCAGTCCACCCCTGCTGGTGCCCGGTATCCCTTACCGCCCAGCTCAGAATAAGGCCCTCTGTCTCGGATGTAACTGCAAGACCTTCTCATTTATTAAATAGCTGTTATAACATGCTGGCAGCATGGAATGAGGAACCCAGCTTGTGGGAGGTGTGCCCACGTTCCAGGCTACTAGCCTCTCAAGGGTGAGACGGGGAATGGTCGGGACAGGCATAGGAGCAGTTCGTAGCCAACTTCTGAAGGGAAGGGGAGTGCCCAGAGATTTTGCATTGCAGGCTCTGAGGGAAAATGGGAGAAGATCTTTCGGTCATAGAGAAAGAGGCATTGTCTTGTGATTGGGCAGCTTGCCACTTCAGGACACATCTGTGGGGTATTCTATTCATAATGCGTAGTGGGCACAAGCCACTTATATATGTATTCACCACACAAGGCTCGGGAATGGCAGCTCCAAGATGACCTGCTGAGCACATTTCTGGGAGCCATAATCCAGCAGCAGGTTGTATATCAAGGTTACGCAAAAACTGAAACTGATTCATGGGTCGTTTTTTTTAGAAGAAGTGAAAGCCATAGCACCAGAGAGTGAATGGAGACAGGCTTTGGAGGAGGAGGATGAAATGAGTTGTAGTATTGAATAGTCCCAGAATGGTTGGCCGGCCTAAGCTAGAATGTGAAGAGGCATGCACACTTGTCAAGAATGAGCTGTCCCCGTGTGAATGGGGCCTGGTAAGGGCAGAACGGCAATACCTCTCAAGGGCGTGAGGTCCATGTGGTAGTTAGTAAGCATGAAGGGCATTTGGAATGGAGTTTAACCAAGAGCAGGTTAAGGGAATGGTATCAATGGCCTCCCATGTACGATAGGGTACAATTAGGGGTAAAACAACGCTCAACGTGTGCAGAGTGACAAGTTCAAGAAATTAAATGCAGAACCTCTACTACCGGTGGGTGTTCCATTAGGGCTCTGGCAAAAGTTTGCCATATACATGATTGACCCCATGGAATTGCTAGGATATGATTCACCATTTACAATGGTACTGGTGGATTATACCTCCTGGTAGTTTGAGGTTAGGTTTGTTGCCGATGGTGACAAATAAAGAAGTAATTGATTTTTTTTTCTAGATATTTTCACCAAGGAGGTATTTCCCAAGGTTATTGTGAGTGACAATGGCATGCAGTTCGTATCAGTGGATATGAAGAATTTCCTGGAGGCTCATGGCATCAGAAATCATAGAATGGCATTATACCATCCCCGGTGCAATGGATTAGTGGAAAGAGTAAATTGATTAAACACGGAGAATGTGCAGCTGATGTTAGCCAGTGGGTTACCATGGAAACAAGTATTGGGAGAATTGATAACAGCATATAGAGACACTCCCCATCCCACCACAGGGTATACTCCCTCCTCAATGATGAAGTAGCGAGACTTGGGCATAGACATGTACCCTCCATGGTTAGGAAGAAGGGAAGAAATACAATTAGATGAAGACCACACTGCAGGATGAGTACGGACGAATCAGAGAGGATACAAGACCAGACATGACGACACAAGAATCATTGGAAAAGGGTACATTATAAATCAGGTGACTGGGTGAGAGTATGCAAATCCTTCTAGGTTTGAAAAGGACAATCAGCTCTGCATGGTAGAAAGAGTGGGTACACATCACGTTGTGTTGGATGATGGTAGGTGATGGAATACAAATAGTTTGGTGAAGTGAAGTGCAGATAATAATAGGCTACGAGGGTGTGAGAATTGTGGAGAGCAGTGCATTACTAATATAATGATGGATATCAAGCAGTGGAAGAGCTGCACATGACCACACTCCGAATCCTCACAACCATTCCCAGTCCAACCCTCCAGTGGCTGGTAGCCTGGAATGGGAGCTGGATTCCTCATTCCATGCTGCCAGCATGTTAAAACAATAGCCCAGCACAGAAGGATAATACTTGATTCTCCACAGTTGTGATATACTAGTATTTGAAATACCTCCTGTATTGACTACATGCCCAGTCATGTAGTCAAAACATGACTGGGCATGTTGCGGTATTCTGGGAATGTCCTAGTTTGATCACTTCCTCCGATCAGGACTCCTTTGGCGCACATCAGTCAGCCAGCACAAACAGTTACAGAGGCTGCACAGCATGGGGGTGTTACACAAAAGATAACAGTGCCGAGGGTGGCGAGGTGTTCAGGGCATGAAGCCACCAACAATAAATGAAGACCATGCCGCAGCTCCTCCTCCTGGCTCGGCAAGGTTCACCACTGCAGAGAAGACAAAAGGACTGCAGGGTATGCTTGGCAATTGGCGGCCATTATGGATTGGGAGCAGACCTGTTTTGTACGTTAACAACATGAACAGAGGCAGCCATAAGCAATAACAAAATCAATAGCAGCCGTACAACGTACAGCACTGAAGGGGAAAACACGCTAATTAACCAATCAGCCTGTTGCGTCCTATCTCCATGGACATGTTTGTTTACAGTTATCGAGTTGCGGGAAGTCCTTCTTCTTTGTTTATGAAGGTTGTGGCGTGGCCACAGGAAAAGGGAAGAGGCGGGGTTGCCGCCTCGGACGCCAGTTCTGGCGCAGTTAATAAAGGAAGTGCATCTACAGCCCCCGGCTCCCGCGTATCATTGAGTGCTTTAATTTCCGAGCCTGACTTAATTTACATTAGCTTCCGAACGCCTTCGGAAGCTAACACTGGCGACGAAGGTGGGATCATCTACCCACGCCCATCTGCAAGCAAACCCAGCGTCGCTTGGGGCCGCGCTGCATCGCCTCTGCCTCCGGCGTTGCCTCTGCCTCCGGCGTTGCTGCACGTCGTCGGCCCGCCCACGCTCGCTCGCGGGGCGCTTTAACATCGCGAAGGGACTGTGAAGCAGCGCAGCAACCGTCGGCTGCACACATCAGCAGGCAGTCACAGTGTCACGTGTGGCTCATCGACCACAGCTGCTGCCTGGACACGGCAGCCCCCCCTGTCAACCTGCCTAAGTCTCCAAGAAGGGAACTCTGCAGCCCAGCATCCAAGGGCCTCCTCCTGCCCATGACGCCTCCATGCTGCCCAAGTCACCGCTAGCCCCTACGTTCAGTGGGCGCGGCTGGGCCGGTGCAAGAAGTGGCGCAGGTCCCTCAACACAAGCCACACCCGTGAGTACAGTGTCACAACAGAGCAGCCCAGTTACATCATCCACCAACATGTCAACTGACAATATTGACAGTGGCCTACAGAGCCCCCAAGCCAGCTCCACTCCGAGAGCAGCCAATAATGGAGAGGACGCATCCTCTGAATCTTTGCAGCTACAAGCAGTCCCTCACTTTGACATGACGGACACCAACAGCCTGGCGCCCAGATGGGCTCGGTGGCTAAAGGAACTCCACATCTATATCGACGCCTCGGGCGTGCGAGAAGAACGCCGCTTGAGGGGCATCCTGCTTCACTCGCTGGGCCCCGTGGTGAGAGACATCGTGTTCGAAATGCCCGAGGACAACACTAACTCTTTTCAAGGCATAATTGACGCATTGAATGCATATTTCGCACCCCTACGGAACGTCGACTACGAGAGACACGTGTTCCACACCACGACGCAAGACAAAGATGAAACCATGGACAACTTCATCATGAGACTGAGGAAAAGAGCCAAGTACTGTGATTTTGACAAATATTCTACCGAAGAGGCCCTGAAATCTCAGGCTATAGCAGGGTGCGGCTCTCCTGATTTTCGCAAAAAATTGCTACAAAAGAGCAGAACACTAGAGGAGATCCTTCAAATTGCAAGAGCGGATGCTGCACTAACCCTTCAAACGGAATCTCTAGGCAACATTTCCATCACACATAATGCCAAATCAGCCTCCCTCTGCCCCATCCGTACGCCTGTCAGCCCGTCGGACCAAAAGAAATGCTATCGATGTGGTTTCCGTTTTCCCCATACAGGTCCGTGCCCTGCGATTGGACATCAGTGTGACAAATGCGGAGGGGACAACCATTTCCAGTCCGTCTGCAGGAACATCAAATTCCTTCAAACCGCGGGAAGCAGCAGAGAAGGCGGACGCTCGAGAAGGGAAAGCCCGCGCAGAAACTCACATCGAGGCTCCACACATGGAAGGAGGCGCTCTCACAGCTCATCCAAAGAACAAGCGCCTTCATCAAGGAGGCGAGAAGAGAGGAGAGAGAGAGAGACGTCCACCCATCGAGAGAGCAGACGCCACTCTCCACACCGCAGACCAAGACACAGGATCAGGTACGTGGATGACTCGCCTCAGGACAGACAGACAACAAGGTCATCCTCATCCAGTGGAGAAAGAAAGCGAGCATATGTACATGCCATTGGAAATGCCACAGCGGCCGAATACAGTCCGACACTACTACTCCAACTGAATGGCCAAAACCTAGAATTCCTGATAGACACAGGCGCCACTGTGAACGTCATCAATGACATAATATACAAATCGCTGGAAGTCAAGAAAGACCTGAAGACAGCTGACACGCTAATATACCCCTACGGATCCAACAGGCCGCTAGATTGTATCGGAATGTTCACTGCACGCTGCAGCTACAAGGAGCAGAGCCAGAAAGTAAAGATATACGTAATCAAAGGTGAAGTCCCGGGAGGAAGCATCCTGAGTTTCCGCACAGCGATACAAATGGGCCTCATCAGCATCATGTATCAGATCATGTCTGCATACACCTCCGGCGCCAAAGACATGATACAAAAGATATTCCCGTCACTCTTCAAAGGACTAGGGTGCTTAAAGGACAAACAAATCAAGCTGCACATTAATCAGCAAGTAAAACCCATCGCTCAACACTACAGGGGCATTCCCCTCAACATACAACGACAAGTTGAAGATGAGATTCACTCACTTCTCCAACAAGGCATAATTGAACCAGCGTCGGGCCCGACCCCATGGGTCTCACCCATAGTACCGGTACCCAAGAAAGACGGCACCTCCAAAATACGCATCTGCGTAGACATGCGGGCCCCAAACGTAGCCATTGAGAGAGAGCGACACCTGGCTCCATGCATGACGGACATGATACACCTTCTACATGGGGCCACTGTCTTTTCGAAGCTTGATCTAAACAAGGGCTACCACCAACTTGAACTTCACCCGTCTTCTCGATACATAACCACCTTCTCAACTCATTTAGGACTCTTCAGATACAAGAGACTAAGCTTTGGTGTATCATCTGCAGCCGAGATCTTTCAGAATGAGATACACCAGATAATCAAGCACATCCCGCACTGCTTGAATTACAGCGATGACATTCTCATCTTCGGCACCTCCCAAGAAAGCCACGATGACACGCTACGAAGGGTCTGCATGGCGCTAGAAAACGCCAATCTCACGCTCAACCCGGAAAAGTGTGAGATCAACAAGACCACCCTGAAATTCTTTGGCCACATCTTTTCAAACAAAGGCATGCGCCCAGACCCCGAGAAAGTGCAAGCCCTGGTGGATGCCCCCACTCCCATTTCTTCATCCGGCATACGGTCATTCCTGGGCATGGCCAGCTATTGCACAAGATACATTCAAGACTTTGCGTCTGTGAGCACCCCGCTGAGAGCCCTCACTGGGAAGGACCAGGTATTTGAGTGGACAACAGAATGCGAAGCAGCATTTCAGGAAATCAAAAGGCGCATATCCTCTGCGTCATGCATGGCCTACTATGACCCTAATTATGACACGGAACTCACTGTGGACGCCAGTCCGGTAGGCTTGGGGGCCATTCTAGCTCAATCCAGACCGGGAGCACCGCCCAATGCACCCAAGCGCATAGTAGCCTACGCCAGTCGGAGTCTATCAAAGGCAGAGTGCGCATACTCGCAACCCGAAAAGGAGAGTCTTGCCGTGGTATGGGCATGCGAGCACTACCACCTCTTCCTATATGGCCGCCCATTCACGGTCGTGACTGATCACCAAGCACTAACAACGATATATGGCAAACCCACGGCCAAAATGCCACCCCGAATTGCCAGATGGGGTCTACGCTTACAGGAATATTCCTTCAAGATCATACATCGCCCGGGAAAAGAGAACAACCCAGCTGACTTTCTCTCCAGATACCCACTACCGGCTCAAGCAGAACAACAATCCATGAAAGCAAACCAATACCTTAACTTTCTAGTCAATAATGCACTCCCCAAACATGTCTCCGTTGCTCAACTTGTGGAAGCCACCTCTACTGACAAGATGCTGCCCCTCATAAAAGAATGCCTGCGAACAGACCGGTGGCATGTCAAAGAACTGACCGAAGCAGAACAGGCTCAACTCCGCGTTTTCAAACTGATACGACACACATTATCCGTGTCCCCAGAAGGCCTGCTGCTCAAAGAGAACCGAATTGTGATACCCTCCAGCCTGCAGAAACAAATACTGGACATAGCACACGCCGGTCACCGCGGAATAGTGTCCACCAAGAGACAACTGAGAACAAAGGTCTGGTTCCCCAAACTGGACGAACAGGTAGAACAGATGCTAGGCGAGTGCCTTACCTGCCAAGCGGTGGGTCCCCGAACATTCCCGGCACCCCTACAACCGTCTGAGATGCCTCCACAAGTGTGGGACCGAGTGGCTGTAGACATGTTTGGACCCTTGGCAAACGGGAAGTACGTGCTGGTAATTGTGGACGAAATGTCACGATTCCCAGAGGTGCATCTCATTCATTCAACAAGTGCGCAAGCGGTCATACCCGCCCTGGACAAGACGTTTGCTGACTACGGTATTCCATCGATAGTCAAGTCAGACAATGGCCCCCCATTCAGCGGGCATGGCTTCGCAATGTTCGCGGAACACCTTGGTTTTCAACACAGAACAATCACACCGCTGTGGCCGCAAGCGAACGGAATGGCGGAAAAATTCATGAGCTCTCTCAAGAGGACCCTCCAAGTATGTTCCATCACAAATCGGTCATTCATGCAGGCCATTTGCACCCTCCTACGTGAATACCGGAACACCCCACACAGCACCACAGGGGTGTGTCCGTCCACATTAATGTTCGGGCGCATCCTACGAACCCAACTGCCCCACCATCCTCACGCTCGTCCGTCACCAACGGCCATTGATGACGCCATCACAAGAGACACGAGGAGCAAACAGCTGACAAACACCTACACTGATCGAAAGAGACAGGCCAAGCCTTGCCACATTCAAGTGGGCGACGTAGTGTTGGTGAGGCAAGAACAAAGCACCAAGGACACTCCGGCATTCAGGCCTGAACCATTAGAAGTGACGCACGTAAATGGCTCCATGATAACAGCAGCCAGCCCCACAGGGACCATTACGAGAAACTCGTCATTCTTCAAGAACTTTAAGGGACACTCGGAACCGATCACTGACCACTCGATGACTGATCAGGAGTCCTCAGAAGTGGAGTCGGAATATCAGATCGAAGTGCGAGATGCGGACGACAGCGACAGTGACACACCCGTGCGGTGGGAGAAGACACCACGGAAAAGCCCCTCCAAAAGGACTATTCGCCGACCCTCTCGGTGGATAGAAGAAATGTAAGAATATGAGCTCCTCATTTAAGTGGGGGGGAGATGTTGCGTCCTATCTCCATGGACATGTTTGTTTACAGTTATCGAGTTGCGGGAAGTCCTTCTTCTTTGTTTATGAAGGTTGTGGCGTGGCCACAGGAAAAGGGAAGAGGCGGGGTTGCCGCCTCGGACGCCAGTTCTGGCGCAGTTAATAAAGGAAGTGCATCTACAGCCCCCGGCTCCCGCGTATCATTGAGTGCTTTAATTTCCGAGCCTGACTTAATTTACATTAGCTTCCGAACGCCTTCGGAAGCTAACACAGCCGGAAACAAAAATCATGCATTTAAAGGCATATTGCACAAAATTCTCCCCTGCTTAGGCAGCTCCACTGTTTCTTTAAAAATGGCTGTTAATAGAACTGAGCTTTCAGCAAAATACTGACATCATGCTTGACCAAGCAGCTAGCCTCCCACTAAAGGGGTACCTAAAATAGGCGAACAGACAGCAAGCTCTCACTCATCAGACCTAGTGATATTCACCAAAAACAACCAAACACATAGAAATGAATATGTGGGCTAGAAAGGCTTAACAAAAAAAGTACACATGTTGGTTGCCCTCATTTAAAAAGAAAATGACAACAAACAAGCAAAAACGAAAGGACGATAAATGAAAAGTAATCACAAAGACCCCATTAAGAAGTCCAACCATGAATAGACATAGAAACAGCAAAGATCAGAAAGAAAAGTTCAAGGGGCTCATACCGAGGATAGCCACCACAATGTCCTCTCTCAGGATCTCAATGGAACCGCGGGAGATGAAGTAGAGTGTGGTCAGCACATCGCCGTAGTGGACCAGGGTGTCCCCTGGAGGGGCATGCGTGGTTTTGAACTTCATGGCCAGGGCCCTGAGACAGCCCTTGGTGGCCCCGCGGAATGCCTTGCAGTTCTGGAGAAGAGTCCGGTTCAGGTGGAGACAGATATCGGCCTGCAGGCATTCCGGGAACCCTTTCAGCACCTGGCCGGAAAGAGAAAACAGGAAGTATGTCATGAAAAAGCAAGGGCTGGCCATTTCTCCAACTTTAAGAACATTCTTCCTCGAGGAAAGCTCAATCTTTAAAAAAAGGTCAAGAATTGAATACTTAAAATCTTCAGTTTGCTGAAATCTCTAAATCGTATTGAGTAGAACAACCCACTTCCCTAAGCTATTGCCACATAATGGGATTTCACCCCTAGTCACTGGGGCGTCGACAGTTTTTACCTTCACACAAGGTGCTCTTTAGGTAAAGGAAGGCTTACATCGGATTTTGTATTTTATTTTGAGTGTATGATGTATTTTTACTATTTTACCCCTATTCTTCTCTTCTTATCTGACGTATAAAGAAGGGACTGTATAGTTGTAAAAACGAACATAGTGCATATTAAATGTTTTCTTTCTGTTCATCCTACAAAATGCATCCTAACCTACAACCCTAAAGTTCCGTCTTTGCCGTTGATCAGTGACGTCAATGTACCTTTGAGTAAAGGTAAGCAGACTCCATTCAGGCCTGATGGTACTAAACCTTTCTGTGATTGGAGCCCCACCCAGAGGCAGGCTTCATCGGGTCACGTGCAGGGCCTGATACGATCATAATGTTTATTATTATTAAAACTTTATTTATTCGACTTGACAACACACAGACAAACAGAGATGGTCACAACATTCTCGACAAAATGTCCCTGAACACAATGCATACATTACAGTACAGTGCTGGCATTTCGTTTACATAAAGAGAAGGGTGGAGTCTCGGTGTTGACCCGGTTGCAGGGTCTGAAAGTTACAATTCACAGGAGGGCACTAGTGAGGGGAAAGGGCGGGGGTAGAGGGTTCAGAATCTGAATTCGAAGACATGGCAGACATATAAGTACGAAATTTACGCCAAATGTCCCTTGGTCTCGAGTGCGGATGTTGCAATATACCCCAGGCCTCCTCTGTATCGTGTGCCCATGTGACTGTCCTGAGCCACTGCGCGTATGTGGGTGGTCTGGGGCAAAGCCAGTTCATCAAGATGCAACGTACCGCCAGCAGCATACAGAGACCAGTCAACTTCTTCGAGACGCGTCCCAACCGTGGGAAGTCATGAAAGAGGCATTGCGCTGGGGATGGGTCTATCGTGTGATCCAGTATGGCTGATAAGGTGGAGCATATTTCGGTCCAGAACTGTGACAGGCGCAGGCAGGACCAGATCTAGTGAATGTAGGGAGCCTGGTCTGAACCGCATCTATGGCAGCTGGAAGGGAGCTCACTGAACATATGGTGTAGTCTGTCTGATGTATGATGGTACCTGTGCAACACTTTGAATTGTATTAGCTTAAAGCGAGAATTATAGGAAACGTTGTGGGTACGCGCGCACATTCGGGACCAGTGCTCATCAGTGATCTCGACTTCGAGTTCCTCACCCCACCTTTGTCTCAGTTTAGTGAAGGGGGGGCTGCTCTGGTCTGCAGTAGAGTGTAGAGTCTTGATATTTTCCCTTTAAAGGAAACGAAGGAGTACAGCTCTGCAATTATGGGTTTGTCAGGTGGGATTGTAGGGAAATTGGGGTATCTGGCTTTGAGATTCTTCCGGAGCGAGGAGTATTGTAGCCATATTGATGGCTTCCGTTTGTGTTACAAGAACGCGTAGAAACCTATGGAGACAATGGAAGCTACATCAACCACGATACACTCAGTGGAATCCAAGATGGCAGCTCCTTGATAATGTTTCTATCAACTAACAATGCAGGTCTAGTCTTTTCTTCCACCTTAGTCCTTCCTCTCTTTCCACCATTTGTTTGTACTTGTACACCGGGAACTTACAGGTAAACTGCGTTGCTACTCTGCTCTTCAGCTTTCCCTTGTAGCTGCTCGCTCGTAAAACTTGCCTTTGCCAGTTTTTTCTCCTCCGGAGTACTCCCTCGCTCCCGCCTTCCTTTTCCGCATCCGCGGCTTATTTATTTTCTGCCGCTTGCAGCTTCCTCTTTTGCTTCACGTCTTGCCGCCCTCGGCCTTTTCTTTCTTCCGGCTTCGGTCTCCCTAGGCCGGCAGCTTCTGTTACTAGCAGCCGCTCGCGGCTCTGCTACGCTTTCCTTTCACTCGTTCTTGCCTTTACTTACCCCTCCTCTTTTCCTGGTTCCAGTGGTCCTCTGCTCTTTCTCTCCTTTTGTCTCCTTCGCCTCCTTTCTCCTTATTCCTGGGCACTCACTGTTTGCTTTCGACTGTTATTTCAGTACCTCTTCCCCCTGTTGGCTTCAGTAGGGAAGATCTCCTTTATTCTACCTGCCACAACGAACTAGGAGCTCCATTCTACACAAGACCTGCAGGAACTGGGTTTTCTTCCCCAAGAGGGTTTCCCAGGGGGCGGCCCCCTGGGAGCACAGAGCACAGTTTATCTGGCCTCGGGACTTCTGGGGGGACGCCTCTTACATCTTCACATCTGTCGTAACCCGAAGAGCCGTGAGTACCCCATCGGATCACAGAGGTTATAAGAGATAGCAACGCCAAAAAAAAAAAAAAAAAGGTTAAAAGAAGGAAGCATGGATCAACAGGTCCAGCAGCTGATGGATGCCGTGCAGGCTTTGAATACTGAAGTACAGGGATTACGAAACCAAAACACCCTGCTTCGCCAAATGGTGCACTCCAGGACTGAATTACCGCCCGGACCTTTACCTATGGGGAAGTACGAAGGTAACCCTAGGAAGCTTAAAGAATTCATAGATTCTTGTATTGTACAGTTTACGCTCAAACCAGTGTTTTTCCCTACTGAACGGTCCAAGGTTAGTTTCATCATATCTAACCTCTCGAGCAGTGCTCTGGCATGGGCTACTCCATTAGTGACCACTAATAACCAACTCTTAGACTCTTTGGCTGGGTTCCTTAATAGTCTACAGGCCATGTTTGGTCGCAGGGAGTTAGTCGTTACAGCTCAGGAGGACCTTCTTGATTTAAAGCAAGGAACCATGGAATTAATTCTTTTATAACACAATTTAAACACTTTGCGAATGAAACAGCATGGTCCGATGATGCCCTTTTGACCATATTCAGAAGGAATGTCAATGAGGAATTAAAGGACAAATTATCTTGTGTTCCCCGCCCACATAATCTTGCAGAGATGATCACCCTTGTCCTCCAAATGGATTATCGCATCCAAGAACGAAATTGGGAAAAGAGGAAAGGAAAGGCAAAGTGGATACCAACTTCTTTTAGAAGTGAAACAATTAAGACATCCCGTGTAGCCGAAGATGAACCTATGCAAGTAGGCACCACCCGAGGCCCTCTCACCATTGAGGAAAGGAACAGGAGACGTACTCTGGGATTGTGCATGTACTGCGGATCCAACAAACATGTGCTAAAGGACTGTAACCTGATACCTTCACGGCGATCGGGAAACGCCGCCACCGTTCATAAAGGGAACTGTGAATGGGTCCATTTTGAAGAGTTCCCTCAACTGCGTCATAAACGCCCCTCAAATGGTAGTGGTTCCATTAACCATTCAATTTCAAGACTCTGTGATCGAAAGGGTACCGGCTCTGGTGGATTGTGGAGCAGCGGGTCTTTTTATGGATATTGATTGGGCCTACAGACATAAGATCCCTCATCTATCTAAGACCACCGCTATACCTGTCGAAGGAGTTGATGCAGAACCATTATCCTCAGGGTTCATCAAAGAAAATACATCGGTCCTTACCATGAAAATAAACTCACATAAAGAAGAGGTGATCTTTGACCTTATCAAAGCTGCTCATTATCCTATTATCCTAGGAATGCCTTGGTTGTCTAAACATAACCCCTACATAAACTGGAAGGCTGGAACTATGTTTTTAGGATCTGAATACTGCACTGCTACATGCTTACCTAACTCTGATAATGGTGTACACATCCCCCAAACTCAATTACCACTGCAGAATTCCTCTTCTGTAGTGTTGAATCTAAACATGCTACCGGAGATCTATCATGAATACCATTGTGTGTTTTCCAACGAAGAATTCAAGGAGTTGCCTCCCCACAGACGAGACGACTGTGCCATTGATCTATTGCCAGATGCACAGATCCCTTTTGGAAGAATGTATACTCTTTCTAACCCAGAGAAGGAAGCTTTACGAGAATATTTACAAACCAATCTACGTAACGGCTTGATTACCGAATCCAAAAGCCCAGCTGGAGCTTCATTATTCTTTATACCAAAGAAGGATTGTAAAGAACTCCGACCCTGTATTGACTACAGGGGATTAAATAAAGTTACCTATAGAGACAGATACCCCCTGCCTCTTATTCAAGACATTCTAGAAGCAGTAAGAGGAGCCTCAATCTTTTCTAAACTAGACTTACGTGGTGCATACCATTTGATTCGGATAAAGAGCGGAGACGAGTGGAAGACCGCTTTCCGCACGCCATTCGGCCACTACGAGTATCGGGTGATGCCATTTGGATTGGCTAACGCTCCTTCTGTCTTTCAGAGGTTCATTGATCATTTGTTCTCCGATCTACTCCTCCATTCATTAATCGTCTATTTAGACGACATATTGATATTCTCAAAAAATCTACAAGAACACATGGGTCATGTTTCCGAAGTCCTCCACCGTCTCCAAGACAACCACTTATTTGCCAAGCTGGAGAAATGTTCATTTCACCAAACCAATATCCCCTATTTGGGCTTTATCCTTTCTGCCGAAGGGGCTTCCATGGACCCACAAAAAGTAGCAGCCATACAGCAATGGAAGGCTCCTCAAGGGGTAAAAGAGGGCCAAAGGTTTTTGGGATTCTCAAACTTTTACCGAAGATATATCCCTAACTTCTCAAAGACCATCAAACCTTTGACCTCTCTTCTTCAAAAAGGTAAAAAGTATGCATGGACTACCGAAACACAACAAGCCTTTGACAAGCTCAAGACTGCCTTTTCCACTGCACCTATCCTTAGATTACCAGATCAAACAAGACCTTTCATTCTCGAAACTGATGCCTCGCATTCGGCAATTGGAGGTGTATTAAAACAAGCATCCCTGTCTGGCGTCGAACACCCCATAGCCTACATGTCCAAGACTTTACTTCCCTCGAAACAAAACTACACTGTCCTTGAAAAGGAATTACTCGCCATAAAGAAAGCATGCCAAGAATGGAGACATTTGCTGATAGGAACAAGACATCCCATCACCATCCGAACTGACCATAGCAACCTGAAAGTACTCCAAAATTATGAATGTCAAAATAGTCGCCAAGCCCGATGGGCCTATTTCTTTTCCTCCTTTGACTTCATAATCACTCACATACCTGGCACTAACAATCGATTGGCGGACGCCTTATCCCGAAGTCTACAAACAGAAGAAACTTGCATTCCGCAGAAGTTATTGCCTCAAGCTACATTCATCTTTTTGATATCCACTTTTCTCCAGGACATTCGCAAACAGCTCTCGGGAGTCAATGAAATAGACACCAAGAGATACCAACTCCAGGAAGAACAAGGGTTGTTCTACCACAATACAGAGCTATATGTGCCTACCGAAAACCTCAGGAAACAAGTATTGTACATGTGTCATGACCATAAGACTGCAGGACATAGGGGAATTGCCAACACCCTCGAATTGGTCAACCGCCACTTCTGGTGGCCATCTGTTGCTTCGGACGTCAGAGACTACGTCACTGCATGTCCTGTTTGTCTTCAGGAAAAGGTACCAAGAAGACTTCCGATTGGAAAGTTAGTACAACCTCCCCTTCCTAATCAACCTTGGGAAAGGATTTCGACCGACTTTATAGTGGAGTTGCCTCCTTCCAACCGCAACACCACGATTATGGTGACCATTGATTCTTTAACTAAAATGGCACATTTCATACCCATGGTGAAGCTTCCTACGGCATCTCAAATGGCATCCTGCTTCCTACATACAATTTTCCGCTTACATGGTTTACCTAAGAACATTGTCTCTGACAGAGGGCCACAATACATTTCAACCTTTTGGAAGAATCTATGCCAAGCCTTAGGCATACACCGGAATCTTACCTCAGATTACCATCCACAGGCCAATGGCCAAACCGAAAGATTAAATCAAACATTGGAACAATACCTCAGATGTTTTGTTTCCGCTACACAGGATAACTGGACTGAGTTGTTACCATATGCCGAAATAGCTTACAACAATGCGCAACATTCCGCCATCAAGATGTCACCTTTCTATTGTAACTATGGTTTTCATCCTGAAATATTACCCATCACAGCCACTCGAATAACTAACTCCCCTTCAGTAGAGGAGTGGGTGGCTCACGTTCAAGCAGGACATAACGTTGCCCTTGCCATCCTGAAAGACACTCAACAAAGAACCAAATTCCAAGCTGATAAAAGAAGGTCTCAAGAACCCACGTATAAACCGGGGGATTTAGTTTGGCTATCGTCCCGCTATCTCCCCAAAAGATTGATACCTTCCAAACTCTCTCCTAAATTCTTTGGTCCTTTTCAGGTGCTCAAGGAGATCGGAAAGGTATCATATCAGGTACAACTACCGCCTTCTTGGTCACGGATACACAATGTGTTCCATGTCTCCCAGCTAAAGACTCATGTATCTGACAGGTTCCGCAGACAAGGAGAGATATCACCTCCCCCTATTGACACACCAGAAGGTCCTGAATGTGAGGTTTCCGCCATAGCTGACTCCAGGTATCATCGAGGAACCCTACAATACTTGATTGATTGGAAGGGGTACAGCCCATCCGACAGAACTTGGGAACCAGCATCTGCTGTGCATGCACCTGCATTGGTGAGGAGATTCCATCGATGTCATCCCTGGAAGCCCGGACCTTCCCCCCCACGGGGAGGGCATACTGTTACAAGAACGCGTAGAAACCTATGGAGACAATGGAAGCTACATCAACCACGATACACTCAGTGGAATCGAAGATGGCAGCTCCTTGATAATGTTTCTATCAACTAACAATGCAGGTCTAGTCTTTTCTTCCACCTTAGTCCTTCCTCTCTTTCCACCATTTGTTTGTACTTGTACACCGGGAACTTACAGGTAAACTGCGTTGCTACTCTGCTCTTCAGCTTTCCCTTGTAGCTGCTCGCTCGTAAAACTTGCCTTTGCCAGTTTTTTCTCCTCCGGAGCACTCCCTCGCTCCCGCCTTCCTTTTCCGCATCCGCGGCTTATTTATTTTCTGCCGCTTGCGGCTTCCTCTTTTGCTTCACTTCTTGCCACCCTCGGCCTTTTCTTTCTTCCGGCTTCGGTCTCCCTAGGCCGGCAGCTTCTGTTACTAGCAGCCGCTCGCGGCTCTGCTACGCTTTCCTTTCACTCATTCTTGCCTTTACTTACCCCTCCTCTTTTCCTGGTTCCAGTGGTCCTCTGCTCTTTCTCTCCTTTAGTCTCCTTCGCCTCCTTTCTCCTTATTCCTGGGCACTCACTGTTTGCTTTCGACTGTTATTTCAGTACCTCTTCCCCCTGTTGGCTTCAGTCGGGAAGATCTCCTTTATTCTACCTGCCACAACGAACTAGGAGCTCCATTCTACACAAGACCTGCAGGAGCTGGGTTTTCTTCCCCAAGAGGGTTTCCCAGGGGGCGGCCCCCTGGGAGCACAGAGCACAGATTATCTGGCCTCTGGACTTCTGGGGGACGCCTCTTACATCTTCACATCTGTCGTAACCCGAAGAGCCGTGAGTACCCCATCGGATCACAGAGGTTATAAGAGTTTGAGGGGGGGTGGGAGGTCCGCCCATTCAAGAAAGTTGCCCTGTTCAAAGGCATCGCAGAGTGTCAAGAAGCCTGCATCAGCCCATTGGGATAAAATGGATTGTGGAATGTGTGGGACATCAGGGAAGAAGTTCCAGAGTGGAAGGTCCCCGTGGAAGGGGTGTGGCGTGTCCACCAGTTTCCAGATCTTAGTGAGGGCCAGAGATGTGCTAGCCACTGGGTCCGCTGTGTCCGGGTCAGCTGGGGTGGGTTTGAGAATAAGGGAGCCAATTACTCGGTCACTGACTGTTAGCTTCTCTAGTCGGACATGAAGGGGGGGTCTGTGATGTTAAACCAGTGGGAAGCAAATTGGGATTGAGCTACCAGCCAATATCTGATAAAGTTGGGGGTGCCAAACCCGCCTAATTCCATAGGGGCCGTCAGTGTTGATAATTTGAGTCGGACTGCACCGGAATGCCATGGAAAGGTGTTGGTTATATGGCGTAGCGTGTGGAAAAAATCATCGCCTGGCCACAGGGGGAGATTCGTGAAGCGGTAAAGGAGTTGGGGTAGCACCACCATTTTAAGTATTCCTATCCTACTCGCTAAAGAAATAGGAAGTCTGGTCCAGGCAGCTGTTTTGGTAGCCAGGTTTGTGAGGTATTTGCAGTAGTTGCCCTCACGCAGTTGCTCCGTGTGTCTGGAGACCAGCACCCCCAAGTAAGTGATGCTGGATTGGGACCATGTGAGTCCCCCCAGGTCAGTGGGGGGTTGTGTGCAATCTGTAAGTGGGAATAGGACAGATTTAGAACAATTTACCTTCAGTCCGGATATGTGTCCGAAACATGCCACATCCTCCAGGATAGGGGCAAGGTTGGTTTCTGGAGAGCGGATATAAATGAGGGCGTCGTCAGCATACAGGGAGACAATATCAGATTGACCCGCAGTGCGCAAACCTCTATGAGCATGAGACTGACGCATCATATCCGCAAAGGGCTCCATGGCTATTGCGAATATTAGCGGGGAAAAGGGGCAGCCCTGCCGTGTTCCTCTGGCTATCTGGAAGGGGGCGGAGCACCTATCCTCAGTGCGAACCCTGGCTGATGGGCTGGTGTATAGCAGTTTAACCCAGGTACGAAAGTTGGGACCAAATTTGCACTTTTCCAGAACTCGCCACAGATATTCACACGACACTGAGTCAAATGACTTCTGCTTGTCTAAGTTGGCCACCACTGCTTGTGCCTTAGGACTGATCCTATTGATCACATTGAAGAGTCTTCTCAAGTTCAGGGAAGTGGATCTGCCGGGGACAAATCCCGCTTGATCAGGATGTATGATGTGGGGCATGAATGAGGCTAGTCGAGTAGCTAGTAATTTGGCATATATCTTGACATCGCAGTTGATTAGTGAAAGAGGACGGTATGAGCCACATTGGGTGGGGGTTTGCCAGGTTTAAGGAGGACTGTTATCATTACCTCACAGAGTGAGGGGGGAGTATGCCCCTCTCGCATGCCTCCTCCCATAGGGTCAGTAGGTGTGGAACAAGGAGAGATTTGAATTCTTTATAAAAGTCGATGGGGATGCCATCGGGGCCGGGGTCCTTACCCGATGCCAACGATTCAATAGCTTCCATAAGTTCTTCTGGAGTGAAAGCTCTCTCAAGGGAAATGCTGGCATCGGGGGAGAGGACCGAGAGAGGGAGGTTTTCTAAGTAGGAGTCGATTTCTAATGTCTGGGGCCCATCAACCTTCGAGTATAGGGAGGAATAAAATGCTAAAAATTCTGAGTTTATGTCATGTGGTGAAGTGGCCAAAGTACCCTTGGATCTCTTTATTGCCGGTATATTGGGGGCTCTGAATTCTCGGCGTATCAGCCTGGCCAGAAGTCTGCCCAGGCGCTCTCCCTCGCCGTACTTCCTTACCGACTGAGGGCTGTCAAGAAATTTGACCTCCCGCTCAGCTAAGCTGCGGAAAGCGTCTATTTCCGATCCCAGTTGTGCTAATGTTTCGGGGGATCGATCTAGGGCATATTGGGTTTCTAGGGTGGCTAGGGACGACTCGCTTCCAGCGATATCAGTGCGGATTCCTTTTAGGATACCACTACCTTTGGAGATGGCAATGCCCCTAATGTATGCTTTGAAGGATTCCCAGAGGGTGGCTTGTGATGACACTGAGTTAGTGTTGACCTCAAAAAATTCCTCAATGGAGGATTCAAGTTCAGAGGCGAAGACCTGATCAAGTAGCGCATGGGGGCTCATCCTCCATTGCCTCGTTCTATTATAGTCGTGACCCCAATTCAGAGAAATAGTCACAGGCGAGTGGTCAGATAAAGTTCTAGGGAGGATCTCCAGGTGCGATAGGCACCTGACCAATATGTCTGATATGAGCCACCTATCTATCCTAGAATGTGAGTCATGCACTGAGGAGTAGTACTAATATGAGCGGGAATCCAGGTACATGAGGCGCCAAGTGTCCAAAACCGCCAGTCGAGGGAGCGTTGTCAGAATAGTATGGGCTGCCCTGGAAAGTTGGCGCGGTCTAGAGCCTGATCTGTCCAGGTTGATGTCTAGGACTGTATTAGAATCACCACCCCACAAGACCGGGACCAGGGGATAACTCTCCAGTACAGAGGCTAGGTGCAAGTAGAAATCTGA
Source organism: Ambystoma mexicanum (assembly GCF_040938575.1). Classification (NCBI taxonomy): domain Eukaryota; kingdom Metazoa; phylum Chordata; class Amphibia; order Caudata; family Ambystomatidae; genus Ambystoma; species Ambystoma mexicanum. The sequence goes on from NC_090938.1 coordinate 480,607,849, forward strand.
GTCATCAATGTTCGGGCCATAGATATTTAGGATGGTTACCTCTTGATTTTGCAGTTTGCCGTGGATCAGTATATATCTCCCCTGCGGGTCTATTCGTGAGTGATAGCATGAAAATTTAAGGCTTCTGTGAATCAGAGTGAGGACCCCTCAACTTTGGGTGGAGTAATTGGTATAGTACCTCTGGGGCACCCACTGTTTAGCAAACTTTTCACATTGTTCAGAACGTGCATGGGTCTCTAGCAAGCATAGGATTTTAATGCCATGGCGTTCAGCATAAAGTTGTATCTGTCGCATCTTTTTGTAGTTACCCAGGCCCCTCACATTCCAGCTCATGAATGCTATGCTACTATCCGCCATGTATGTGGAGGTGATGGTTGAGTTCTCGCCGTATCAGTATGCATGTGAAATAGTAATGTGGCTGGTGTGGCATCTCTTGTGGTTGACAAGTCTTTTTTAACATAACTCCCGATCCCCTCCCTCCCTTCCCACATTCCTCCCCCAACCTGAGGGATGATAACCCACCCCAACAATAATAAATGTAAACTCATCGGCATCAACGCCTGGGGGCCTGTTAGCTGGCCTGGCGGTGACGAACCGGACTGGGGAAACCATTAGGAGATTAACAATACCGTGCAATTAACTAGTATAATCAACATAGGTAGTGTAAGTGGATCAACAGTTCAGAAGGAAAACAAGAACAAACTGTTAATAGATTCCATTGGATCATAGCTTCAATCGTGAACGCGGGGGTGAAAGGTCCGACTCCAGGAATGGACTCGGGGTGTAATGAACGGGCCTCGTCAGTATCTTCGGGCTGCGGAGAATCAGCCTGGAAAGTGTTTGTCAATGAATTTGGAGGCCTCCTCTGGGATCGTAATGGAGAATGTCTGATTCAAGTGTTAGATTCTTAGTTTGGTGGGAAATAGCATGGAGTTTTAACCCCTTGATCTCGGAGCCTTTTTTTCACTGCCACAAAGGTTTTGGGTTTTTACACAAGGAATTATTGTTCATATGAGGGTTAAATGGTGCAGTATAAAGAAGGTGTGGTTGTCCTCCTGCCCTCTTGGTTTGTGTACAATAATCCATCATTATTTTACAAAAGTGGTGAAAATAAATTCCAAACGTACATGTAGTGCATCTAATGATATACATACAGCTCACTGAAAAAACAAACTCACACAACACAACCCAGGGAGGACTTCTAATTTTAGAAACCTAAGAAAGGCTAAAACCATTATGTCCCATTAGGTTTTCCAAAAGGAATACGAAAAACACATTGGGCCTCATTATACGGATGGCGGTAAGGATTTACCGGTACCGGTAAAATACCGGTACCGGTAAATCCTTACCGCCTTACTACGAGGTCCCTTTGCGGGTTGGGGGATTTAACGCCTGCTTTTTGCAGGCGTTAAAAACCAACCCACAAAGGGACCCAGGGAGCTAATTACGGTACCGCAATTTGCGGTACCGTAATTAGCGCCTTCCCCATTCCCATTGAGCCCTATGGGGCAAAAATGGGAATGGGGAAGGGCAATGGTGGAAGGGGGAATTACCGCCCCACCAACCTTGGAATGGGGCGATAATTCCCCTTTCCGCCAAGGCGGTTGCCGTTATTTTACCGGCATGAACCATGGCGCTAATAGCGCCATGGTTCTCCGCCATCCGTGTAATGAGGCCCATTGATTTTGCTTAACACTACACTATTTGTTTATTGTTTTTTCCTTGAACTGTCTGTATGTTGTTCAATGTAATATATGTATGTTTGGAATTTGTTTACATCACTTTTGAAAAATAATGATGGATGTTTGTACACACATAGAACTACATTAACAATATTGATGATTAAGTGGTGACCGTTAGACTTTTTAACTTCACAAATGTTGAACCAAGAGAGGATTAATTAACATGGATTAACCTCATCCAACACTTTTCAATTACTTCCTGGAAGTGTGCTGAATTTGAGTTGTGTAGTAGGGATTATTTTTGTCGTTATATAGATTGTTCCCGAGTTCCTTACTATTGTAAAGGATCCCCATTTTGTTTTACAAAACTACACATATGGCATGTCAGCAGAGATAGTTTGTCAATGCTAATCTGTAAGCATGAAAGTCTAGAATAGAACAAGTTACCTAGTTTGGCTGCTATTTCAGGAAAATGGGTCATGCCTGGCTGAGACTGAGAAAGGCAGGATAACAATGACTGGGAGAGCAGATGCTACACCACTGTGGGTCTATAGCATTCTAGGGGGAATTCCCTCAAACCATGGGACATGTGGATTACCCCATTACTTTTCAAATACAGAGAAGCCTGGTTGGTGTTTTCTTCATTCCCACAGGCTCTGGTTTAGGGGTTTGAAGATGTATTTAATTGATATGGGCAAGCACAATTTATGGAGATACCACAAGCAAATGAGCTCTCACACATTACCAGATGTTAAATTGGCCTTCTGACATTCGCCCTACCTGATATGTTGACAAAGCCTCAAGCCAAATGTTGAGCCATGTTTTATTGAGACACTAAACATTGAAGAGGTTTTGAAGATTATCTCGATTTGATTGGAGCAAATTTGACTAAAATTTGATATGTAAAATGTCGACTTAGCCTCCCACTGGCTGGTGTTAAGTCTTGCTGGCCCAGAGATTGTTCAGATAAATGCAGGTATTGCATGTGTTGGGATGGAAATGAGCCTATCCCACCCCCCTAGGCGCTTTCAGGTAATGCGAACACCATATGAGGTGATGTAGCTTACAAGGGGGAGCAATCCGCACTATGAGGCAACATGCACAGGCACTGTAGCACCTAGAAGTAGATGCACGCCACCAGAAAATCCATAGTCCATGACTCCATTTTGTATTAGGCCCAAAAGGAATACGTTGCAGGCTCGAGCTGTTCACGTTCTCTTCTCACTACCCCAACCTCGCCCAACCTCCGTAAGACAGAATGAAGCCGCAGAGACCCGTTCCCACCGAAGTCCACTTCCCTCTCCTCACTGTAGTGTTGTGAATATTTAGTATTTCCAAAGGAATGCGCTCTGCAAGAGCATGACACAACACCAGGCTCCTCATTGCGTCCCTTCATCTCCACTAAATTGCCAGTAGGTCCCTAAACCCCACCCAGGCAGTCCGGAGCCAGCCCAACACCACTGACCTGACCACCCCACCTTTGTTTCCCCCAATGTGTGCATGATAACCCTCACCCTCCACAAATCACATGTCTTCAATTCTTTCAAGCATGAAAATATATCTCTTGTAACATGAGGTACAGGGAGGGATAAATTAAAGATCTCATTTCTCTTATCACACTCTCTATTATGATTGTGTCAACTCTGCTAAACGCACTTCTCTGACCTTCTTCATAGTCAATCTGCTCACCCTTGGCGTCTTTTTCAAACGTTAACTGGGCTCCTCTCTCCCCCTTTGACTGATCCTTTTATTAATTCAACATTATCGGCATCTGATTTTGCTCATTTTTTCTCTTCCAAAGTTCATTCTTAGGCCAGGATATTCTAACCTCATCATCTTCTAACTCTTCTCTCTTACTTTTTCCTACTCTTTCTAACTTCATTTCTAATTTCGCTCCTGTTTCTGACTCTGATGTGTTACTTTTGTTGGCTAAAGCCCACCCTACTGCCGCCCCTACTGACTCTATTCCATCTACACTCATTCCTAAAGTCTACCCGCTCTTTGTACCATTTCTTTTTTCTTTCTTTAATATCTGCCTTTCTACTACTACTTTTCCTTCTGCTTTCAAACATGCAATTATTTTTCCTATTCTAAAAAATCTACGACCAATCCTCTTCTTGTCTCAAATTTCCATCCTATTTCTCTTCTACCTTATCTATCTAAGCTTCTGGAGTGCCTTGTTTATTTACAAATCTCAACGTTTGTTACTGGTCTATCTCTTCTTCCCCCTTTTCAGTCTGGCTTTCGTCCCCGTCACTCTTCTGAGACGGCTTTAACCTGTGTGCTTAACTCTCTCCTTACAGTCCGTTATTCTAGACACTCTTCTGTTCTTATTCTTCTCGACTTAGCTGCAGCTTACGACACCGTGGATCACTACTTGCTTCTGGACTCGCTGGTCTCCGGGGTTCTGTTCTATCCTGGTTTTCTTTCTACTTATCGAATCAAACCTTTTCTGTCTTCTGGGCTGGTAAGACTTCTGCACTTCTTCCTCTTGATCACGGCATCCCCCAAGGCTCAGTCTTTGGCCCTTTTCTATTTTCTTTATACACTTCATTACTCGCTCCTATAATTTCTTCCTTTGGATTATCGCATCACTTTTATGCAGGCGATACTCAGCTTTTTCTATCCTTCTCTATCCTTCTCCTGAAATTCATCACACTTTTTCAACATGTCTTTCTGCCATCAAATCATGGATGGCCTCTCATTTTCTCAATTTAAATGCAGTGAAGACTAAGGTCTTATTCTTTCCTGCTAACACTCTTCCTCCACATCTCCCTCCTCTGTCTATTTCTTTTCCTCGCTCTATTCTTCCTATTTCCACTACTGCGTGTAATCTTGGTCTTCAACTCGATTCTAATTTTTCCTTTGCTCACCATATTTCTCTTACATCTCGCCCCTGTCGCTTTCATCTATATAATATTCACAGAGTTCGTCCCTTTCTCACCTTTCATGCCACGAAACTCCTAATTTCTTCACTTATTTTTTCTCACTTATTTTATTTTTCTGTCACGATTTTTGGCCTTCCTTGCTCATGTCTTGTCCCTCTCAAATTAATTTATCACTCTTCTATTCATTTACTTTGTCTTCTGTCCTATCGGGATTCAATCTCTCCATCTCTCGTCTCTCTTGGTTGCCTATCCTTTCATTCCCAACTCAAATTTCACTATCTTTGTTTAGTTTTTAAATCTCTCTTTGGGCTCGCTCCTGACGGTTGCCAGACATTTGGTCGAAAAAAATTGGTCGACCAGACAAATGGTCGAACCAATTTGGTCGAAAACCAAATGGTCGAATTTTTATTTTTTTTATTTTAACCCTTTTTTTTTTTTGGGGGGTCCCCCACCCAACCCCCTTTTTTTCTTTAAAAACCCCTTTTTTTACTAAACGAAAACCCGAAAAATAAATATATAAATAAAAAAAAAATTCGACCATTTGGTTTTCGACCAAATTGCGTCGACCAAATTGCAGTCGACCAGTTTTTTTTCGACCAGTTGACTGGACACCCTCCTGACTCTCTTGCTTCTCTATTATCTTTCTACACTCCTTCATGCTCTCTTCGCTCTTCCTGTCTTTTCAGGCTGAATGTCCCCTGTCCGCCTGTGCTCAATCCCGCTACCGTTCTTTCCAGTTCCTTGCCCCTCTTCACTGGAACACTCTTCCCCTGGCTCTCTGTTCTCTCACTACTTTGCCCCTGATTGCTTGTTGCCACTATTGTTTGAATTGTTGACATGCACCATTGATCATTACTCTGTACCGTTGTTCTTATCTATGTTAAGCGCTTTGGACAAAGGAGCTATATGAAGTACAATAAAAATACAAATACAAAAAGATCAAAACCACGGGTGGAGACCTTGAGTGCAGGAACTGCGGTATCAACAAAGCTCTGAATGCGTGGGTCAGCGTGACTGTATTTCATCCTCCCTTTCCCCTGGCACCATTTCCCGTGCCGCCCAGGTGCCTGCCACAATGATATAATAAGCAGGCTTAGCATGTTTAGTTTAGCAAGAAACAATGTATTATTGTGTGCCCCGACCTTCACCACGAGGATGAGCCCAGCTGACCCACGTGGATCCACACAGACGGGAAAGAACTAACCAATTACAGCCTGGCATCCCCTGTGGAGCAGGCTCATGTGTGTTAAACCTTGTTATCCTTGCAAATCTATCTCCTGGCCTATTTCCCTAGTGGGTTGTCGTTATTCTGGAGTGTGTGTAAAAAGGCACTTGCCTTCATTTGGTGAACCTTATGACGTGATTCCATCGCCCCTGTATTTCCAGAGATATCCAGGTGGTCTCTTCGGAAGCGCCGTGCCTACCTACGGTGACCAGCCCCAAAACGCGTACGCTGAGTGGCCCCTGCGGGTGCCGTCTTTGCAGCATACCCGCCTGCTTGTTGAAGCGGGGTACGGCCCCAGGGAAAGGCCCAGGCAAAAGCCCAGGCCTGTTGTGGATTTCCCATCAACAGAGGCTTTCGGAAGAACTTGAACACGTGAGTATAGCCTGCAAGGGATAACAAAGTAGGGGATGTAGAGCAGTGTGAAATGGATGAACACGCTGTGAATGGAAGTGAGATTGTATTTTGGTTTGCTGAATGTGGAAGTTTTTATGTCCATTTTTTGTTAATTTAGTTTTTAAGGGATATTAAGGATAAGGATAAGGGATATTAAGGATAAGGAAAAAGGAATACGGGAGCCTCCCCAAGTAAGGGTAGCGGGGGCACCACGTTGCACTGCCCCGACCAGTGCGAGAGGTAAATAGAAGAAATATAGGCCTCCATATAATTAGGGAGCTTGGGAAGAGCAGTGGTTGTTGTTTTAGCTTGTTATTTTAGTTTATTTTATTAGTGTATTTTTATGTGTACGTAGGAGGCCCAGGAGGGGCGTGTGTGTCATGCGTGAGCGCATAAGGGGAGCATGTATGGAGTGAATGAGGACGCTCTAGGTGGAACAGGGGAGGGGGAAAAGTTATTTGATGTTCTTTCCTATGATGTTTTGACAGTATTAACTGGTAGTAGATGTACGATTACAGTGCCTTTGTTTTAAGTGATATTGAACATCATATCCCTGGTTTAATTGTGGTGCAGCTGTAAAAACATAACCCTGACACAAGATACGGACCGGACGTAGCCATGGGGACGGATACACCCCTAGACCATATATGTAAAGCCCTGCCCCTGTAGTGTACTGTGAGAAAATCTAAAAATACCACAATCAAAGAGTGACTGAGACTAAGGGAGAAGGAATGCCCCACTCCTGGCCAGAGTGTGGGTCTTTTGACAGATGCGCCTTGGACCATATGTCCACGTCTTTGATTGCAAGGTATAAAGGGAGACCATAACAGAATAGGAGGGAAATATTGGACCTCTGGAGAATTTTTGAAGAAATAGAGGACCCAGAGGGGGATGGGGCGATACCCGCCGACAATAGTAAGAAAATGAGTACAGAGGAGATTGGGAAAAGTGGGGAGACAAAAAAGGGGATCTACCCGCTCACCACACGGCTGGCAGAAGTATGCACTAACCGAACCTATGTGTCAGTGGGTATGATGGTGGCTACCCCAATTATGGCCCCACCCCCACTGTATGTCACACCCCCCTGAGGTGTCGACACATAAAGGGGTAAGTGCGAGAAACCTCGAGGTAGCTTTGGCCTCCACACGCACAGAATTGGCAAGGTTGAGGGCAGCCTCTGAGGCAACACGGGTGGCAGAGGTTCCAATGTTTCCCTCAGGAATGCCCCCACAACCGTCCGGGGATGAATGGAAGTCGGGTGACTTCTTGTTCAGGATAGACAGTGCACCCATAAGAGCGGTTCATGTACAGCGGATTGAGAAACAGACACTCTTGGTTATGAGAATGTGGGGTCCTGGAGGGGGGGTCGAAGGAGTAGTGGAGTGACTTTGATGACATGGAAGAAGATACAAAGGGAGGGGCCAAGCTAGTGCCCTAACTATACCAAGATTAGAAAGCCTGTGGGCTGGAAGATTAAGGGAACGTTTTGGTAGGATAGAATTGGCACTGAGGGGAAGTGCTGTTAAGAGCGGGAAAGGAAAGGCGAAACTGCAAATGCCCATAATACAGAAGGGTGCAGGGCAACCCCATTATGTCCCTTGGGTGCAAATGGACAAAAACAATCTCCTTAAGGCCTTCCCACAACTCACGGTGGGAGCTGGGAAATGGATTTATGCATTCGGGAAAAACACAGCAGGGGTATCCCTGGCCATTGGGGAGATTGAGAGTTTGCCAGTAGCAGTGGTGGGATGTCATTCCTCCACCCCCTTACCTTCCTTGCTGGAGCCTAGGCGCTCTCACGGATCACGGGTCCCTTCCGCTCGGTCCGCGGTGGCACCCCGCCCCTCGTGGCGTCCTTGGTGCCTCTGCCCCGTCTGTCCTGGGGTTTGCCTTGGCGCTTGCGGGCGTGCAGGGGTGCCCTTCGACTTCACGGGCACCCCAGGAAACTGACGCTCCACAGCAAGGGGTCATGTGAACCTACTAGCGGTCACGTGACCTGGAAGTAATGTAGGAATCGGTCACGTGACCAGGTGGGCAGTCACGTGACCCAGAAAGACGCTTGAAAAAGAGCGTTGGTCCGCTTGTTACGAAGTTCGTTGGTCGTGTAGAGTATGGACAACCCCTCTGTCCCCAAGAAACACCCTGACCGATTTTGTTATATGGTCAGTGTGAATATTAAGGCCACAAGTGGAAGTCCGGAAAACCAGGACGCGGGAACAGCCGGAAGAACCCCTTGAGCGCTGCAAAGCAAGATACAGTGGTTAAGCAAAGAAACAGGGCCCGAACACCTCCATGTACATAAACCCCAAAGTTACCAGAATACCTGTGAGAACTTGGGTCAAGGCGTGGGTCTCCTAGCTTAGGCTGAAAACGTGCTGTAGGGTAGAACAGGCAACCACCTATTTGTAGGACCGAGGTCCTAGCCAATGAAGTGCTTAAGCAAGAGGAATCCGTGGAGCAGGCGTGAGTCGGTAACAGGCAAATCCAAAAGTACTTGAAGGGTTAAGCAAGAGAAGTCCGTGGAGCAGGCGTGAGTCGGTAACAGGCAAATCCAAAAGTACTTGAAGGGTTAAGCAAGAGGAGTCCGTGGAGCAGGCGTGAGTCGGTAACAGGCAAATCCAAAAGTACTTGAAGGGTTAAGCAAGAGGAGTCCGTGGAGCAGGCGTGAGTCGGTAACAGGCAAATCCAAAAGTACTTGAAGGGTTAAGCAAGAGGAGTCCGTGGAGCAGGCCGAGGTCAGAATCAGAGCAGGTCCTTGAACAAAGAGAGAAGTCACGTGATCCGAAACTAAACAGCTGTGAAGCAACGCCTTCGGTTCACCGACTCCTTTTATCCTCGGAAGGGACGCACGTATAGTCACGTGTGACGTGACCCGAAAGCGTTGCAATGCTGCTAGGTAACCAAAGTCACGTGATCCGTAAAGCGCCGGGAAGCGCCGGTCTCCGCAAAGGATGTAAATTCCTGAAGTGACGGAGCTTCCAGTTGATCTGCCACCGCCGTGAAGTGCGATAAACACCCGCTCCCCCAAACATGCCATGCCGTGCCCTGATGTGTGCGACGTGAGTGGGGGGCATGGTGCACGAGTGTTGGGGAGTGCGGGAATGGGTAGGCAAGGAGGGGCGAGTGGGGAGGTGTGTCCGTGGTCTAGGAAGCGGCGTGACAGAATCCCCCCTCAAAGGCCCACGACCACGTGGGCTAGCAGGATTGTCCCTATGAAAGCGGGAAACCAAAAGCGGGGCATGGACATCCCGGGCGGGAACCCAAGAGTGATCTTCTGGACCATAGCCCAGCCAATCCACCAGGTATTGAAGCCGACCCCGATGGAAACGGGACCCAAGGATGGCACTGACCTCATAAACATCCTGTGAATCCACCGAGACAGGAGCGGGCGGGACCAGGACACGGGTAGGAGCCAGGTAAGGTTTCAAGAGAGAAGTATGGAAGACCGGGTGAATCCTCCAAGAAAGGGGAACCGAAAGCTTGAGGGCCACGGGATTCAAAACCCTGGAGATCCTATAAGGGCCCATAAAACGAGGCAACAACTTGCGACAGCCAGGGATCCGCAAATGCCTGGTCGAAAGCCACACCCGATCGCCCACCCGATACTCCGGGGCTGCGGCTCCTTTGCGGTCCGCTTTAGTCTTCATAACTGTCTGGGCCTCACGGAGATGGACCAAGGTCTGGGCATGGACACCGGCCAGATCCCGAACACAGGCATTAGCAGCGGGAGTAGTAGAGGGGAAATCAGGAAGTGGAAGGGCATGTGGGTGCTGCCCGTATAAAGCATAAAAGGGGGAGAAACCTGTGGTCGAATGACTGGAGTTATTATACGCGAATTCAGCAATATACAGCAGATTGGCCCATGAGTCCTGATACTGGAGGGACAAACACCGCAAGTACTGCTCCAGAGCCTGGTTTACCCGTTCGGTCTGCCCGTCACTCTCGGGGTGATAAGCTGAAGAGAAGCGAGCATCGATCCCCAGGAGTCCCGTGAGCGCGCGCCAGAAACAGGACGTGAATTGAGACCCACGGTCTGATATGATGACCTGTGGTAAACCAAAGAGGCAGAAGACAGATCTGAAGAATAAGCGAGCCAGAGTCGGAGCAGAGGGTATACCAGTACAGGGGATAAAGCGGGCCATTTTGGTGTATGAATCGACAATAACCCATATGGTGTCGTAGCCCTGTTTGCGGGGTAGGTCAGTGATGAGATCCATCGAGACGGTGTGCCAAGGTCTGGGAGGTACGGGAAGAGGTAAGAGCAGCCCTAAAGGTCGTCCTTTGCGTGTTTTGCATTGGGCACATATGGAACAAGTGTTAACATAAAGTTCACATCTTTTCTCATGGAAGGCCACCAGCACCAGCGTTGCAACAGGTCCAAGGTACGCTGTTGCCTGGGATGGCCGTTTACAGCAGCATCGTGTGACCATGCTAACGCCTGGTTGCGGACGTCACACGTGGGAAGGAACAGTTTGTCATGGATAAAAGGCAACCCCTCGTGAAGAGCAATGTCCCATTCGTTGAGAGCCTGAGGATTCTGGGAAACCCAACGCCTGATGTCGATAAGCATGGTGGGGGATGGAGTACAAGTACAGATGACATGGCCCTTTCCTAGCAGTGTGTCGGGGTACACGGACAAGGACTCCCCTCCGGGGGAACGGGACAAGGCATCAGCTTTGCCATGAATGCGACCTGGTCTGTGTTTGACTACAAAATCAAACGCGGCAAAAAATAAATGCCAACGCACCTGTCTGCTGTTAGCACATTTTAATGAGGCCAGGTCCTGTAGGTTTTTGTGGTCTGTATACACCACTGTCTGATGTTTCGCAGCCATGAGGTGATGACGCCACGTTTGTAAAGCATCCTTGATGGCCAACAATTCTTTTTCGGTTACTGTATAGTGCGCTTCAGCCACCGAAAACTTTTGTGAGTGAAAGGCCACTGGATGTAGACAACCCGTGGTTGGGCAAGGTTGAGACAATACTGCGCCTAGAGCAAACGAGGAGGCATCAGCCTCCAGAATGTAGGGGAGTTCTGGATCAGGATGCTGTAAAACAGGGGCGGACACGAACCTGGCCTTGAGTTCCTCAAAAGCCTTCTGATGGGCGGAGGTCCAAGTGAACGGGACAAGGGGGCTGGTCAGGGCGGTCAGTGGAGCAACAATAGAAGAGAAGCCGGCGATGAATCGCCGATAGAAATTTGCGAAGCCGAGAAAAGATTGGAGTTGTTTCAGAGTAACAGGAGTCGGCCATTCGGTGACGGCATGGACCTTAGATAAATTCATGGACAGGCCCCCAGGGGATATGCGAAAACCCAGAAACTCCACTTCCTTGGAATGAAACAGACATTTTTCAGGTTTGGCAAACAAGGCGTTGGTCTTAAGGCGAGAAAGCACCTCCCTAACATGCCCGACATGTTCCTCCAGGGAGGACGAATAGATCAGAATATCGTCCAGATATACCACCACGAACGTGTCCAGGATGTCTGAGAACACTTCGTTGACAAAACGTTGGAACGCGGCAGGGGCATTACAAAGCCCAAAGGGCATTACCGTGTATTCATATAACCCCTGTCGGGAGCAAAACGCCGTCTTCCACTCATCCCCAAGCCGCATACGAATCAGATTGTACGCCCCCCTGAGGTCCAGCTTGGTAAAAACAGATGCTTTAGTCAACCTGTCTAGTAGCGTGGATATGAGCGGAAGAGGGTACCTGTTCTTAATGGTAATGGCATTTAACCGTCTGTAGTCCACACATGGATGGAGATCGCCCTCCTTTTTCGGCACAAAGAAAATTGGACTAGCAGCTGGAGAACAAGAAGGACGTATATGACCCAACTCCAGAGCTTTTTGTATGTAATCCTTAAGGGCTTGCTCCTCTGACCTTGACAATGAATAAACCCTACCCCTGGGTACAGGAGCGTCTGGGACCAGGTCAATCGGACAATCGTACGGTCTATGAGGGGGGAGACCCTCAGCAGTGGCCTTATCGAACACCGTGTGGAAATCGCGATAGGCCGCAGGGATGTTGGCTGTGACAGCCCCCACAGTGTGTGAAGGCACCGGGTCTGAAGCACTATCGTTGACATGGGTGGCAGCCATGGCACCAAGAATCGTGGCAGGAGTGGACAAGGAATCAGTGTCGATGAGACAGAAATGTTGACACACCTCCGACTCAAACGTGACCTGTCCGTTGCCCCAGTTGATCAATGGGTTATGTTGTCGTAACCATGGTATTCCCAGTATTATGCCGAACAGTGGTGTATTAATCAAATCAAATGCCAGGGTTTCTCTATGGATGTTTTGGATCACCACTTCCATAGGAGCAGTTTGGAACTTAATCGGACCGGAGGATAGCGAAGTACCGTCTACAGCATGTACTGGTTCCGGATGTTCTTTCCTAACCAAGGGCAGATTGAGGCGACAGGCCAGGGAAATATCGATGAAACAACCAGTGGCCCCGGAATCGATCACAATATGGACTGTGTGTTTGATCTCTCCAGCGGGTTTTAACAGAGCCTGGACCTCTATCGGTCTAATAGGGCCAAAGGCAGGTTCGGAGGGGGTCGAAGACAGGCTCGCCGGTGCCCCCTGTATCATGGGCGAGCCTTCGGAAAACCCGGTGTTTTGTTCTTGGGACGTCGGGGGCATTCCCTTACAAAGTGTCCGTTTAACCCACAATAGAAACAGGCATTGTCGTTTCTCCGGCGTTCTCGTTCTAATGGGGTTATCGGGCTACGGATACCTCCTATTTGCATGGGTTCAACAGGGGTGGTGGATACGGAAGGTCCAGAGTGAATAGAGAAGGATGTTTCGGCCCTTCTCTCGGATCTCCTTGCGTCTACTTGTAAAGCAAGATCCACCAAATCTGAGAACCCTGAAGGAAGGGCAGGAACTACTGAGAGGGCATCTTTCATGGAGTTGCATAGACCACGATAGAACACGATTGCCTTTTTCTCCTCAGGCCAGGAGGTCTCAGCAGCGAGTTGGTTGTACTTAGTGATATATTCTATCAGAGTTTGTTTGCCTTGTGTTAGATCCAAGAGTTTGAGATCTCTAGAATGGGCTTTGTGTCGTGTATCAAAGACTTTGGCCATTTCTGATACAAGAAGACCGAAGTCATAGAGAGCAGGATGGTCATTCTCTAACATCGGGTTGGCCCAGGTGGCCGCTACCCCGGACAAATGGGACAGAAGAAACGCAGCCTTAGTACAAGAGTCGGGGAACGCTTGGGGTCTGCACAGAAAATGTAATCTACATTGATTAATGAAAGTGCGATACTTCCGAGGATCCCCTTGATAACGTTCGGGGGCAGCAAGGGGAACAGGCGTAGGAAGCAGTATAGGAGTGGGTGCAGGGGCCATGGCTGGGGCTGGCTGGTCTGAGGGGACTGTGTCACCGAATTCCGCATCCGTGGGTAACGGAAAACGTGTGCTTTGTAGGGCATCCAGACGGTGGTGTATTGCTGTCATGTCAGCCCTAAGAGCCGCTACTGCTTGTAACAAGGCGGTCACTGGATCCCCGGCGGAGGGATTCATACTCTGGACGACCAAAAAATAGGCTTCACAGTCTGTTACGAAGTTTGTTGGTCGTGTAGAGTATGGACAACCCCTCTGTCCCCAAGAAACACCCTGACCGATTTTGTTATATGGTCAGTGTGAATATTAAGGCCACAAGTGGAAGTCCGGAAAACCAGGACGCGGGAACAGCCGGAAGAACCCCTTGAGCGCTGCAAAGCAAGATACAGGGGTTAAGCAAAGAAACAGGGTCCGAACACCTCCATGTACATAAACCCCAAAGTTACCAGAATACCTGTGAGAACTTGGGTCAAGGCGTGGGTCTCCTAGCTTAGGCTGAAAACGTGCTGTAGGGTAGAACAGGCAACCACCTATTTGTAGGACCGAGGTCCTAGCCAATGAAGTGCTTAAGCAAGAGGAATACGTGGAGCAGGCGTGAGTCGGTAACAGGCAAATCCAAAAGTACTTGAAGGGTTAAGCAAGAGGAGTCCGTGGAGCAGGCCGAGGTCAGAATCAGAGCAGGTCCTTGAACAAAGAGAGAAGTCACGTGACTCGAAACTAAACAGCTGTGAAGCAACGCCTTCGGTTCACCGACTCCTTTTATCCTCGGAAGGGACGCACGTATAGTCACATGTGACGTGACCCGAAAGCGTTGCAATGCTGCTAGGTAACCAAAGTCACGTGATCCGTAAAGCGCCGGGAAGCGCCGGTCTCCGCAAAGGATGTAAATTCCTGAAGTGACGGAGCTTCCAGTTGATCTGCCACCGCCGTGAAGGGCGATAAACACCCGCTCCCCCAAACATGCCATGCCGTGCCCTGATGTGTGCGACGTGAGTGGGGGGCATGGTGCACGAGTGTTGGGGAGTGCGGGAATGGGTAGGCAAGGAGGGGCGAGTGGGGAGGTGTGTCCGTGGTCTAGGAAGCGGCGTGACACCGCTCCTCAGTGCTTCTCAGCTGTTTTCATCGGCTAGTGGCTATTTTTGAACCCTCTTGTTGGATTTCACAGATTTTTGACCTTGCTTTGGTTACCTGGATGCCTTTTGGACTTGCCCACGGATCCTTGCATCCTGGAACTGTTTTGACCCTTGGACTGCCTTACTGGGCTGCTGCCTGGATTAACCTTTGGATTTGTTTGCTCTTGGGACTTTTTGGTTGTGAATTTCCCACAACTCCTGGAACAATTCTGGTACTAACCTATTCACTGTTTCCCAGGATTCAAGTACTCTGCCAAATCTTAGCAACTTTGACTGCCTGCCAGCATCCTGCTCTCCGCTCCTTCAGGTGGGAACAGTTAGGTCCCACGCTAGCACCACTTATCCTTGGGGTAGATGTTTATTATTATCCTATTCGCCCTTATTCATTGTGGTATTATAATATTTGCATTCTAACCCCTGCCTTTCCTTTCAGCCACCCGGGACCCACTGCCTCCTGTTCCTGCCTTTATCCTGCGGCCCCAATAACCGGTCAGCAAGTAGTATAGCTCTTCTTTGACTGGTACTTGGGGACAGAGACATTATAATCTACGTGGACCTCAAGTCATAACGGACTGAGAAGCCACCCCCCACGGGATTATGGATGCCTCCGCCGGGGACCCGGTGGCTGCCCTTGTCCAAGCAATCACTGTTCTAAGAGCTGATTTGACGGCTGCTTCTCCAGCCATCCATCAGCGATTAGACACAATACAAAGCGAAAGACATGCCCTACCTCCTGATGAGGAATTCGGGGACGCCCCTTCCCAGCCAGAACCCCCTGTGGCACCAACCGCTCGAGCCCCGCTTTATGTACCTACACCCTTCCCAGAAGCCACCCGCGAGAAATTCCATGCGACCCTCGGAAGTTTTGCACCTTCCTAAATCAATGTAAGTTACACTTTTTGTGCCGCCCGCAAGCCTTCCCCGATTCCACCACCAAAGCTACCTTCACTTTGTCCCATCTAACAGGCATCACCGCCACTTGTAGCAGAAATGACTAGGGTGTTTGATACACGCCACAAGGCACAGACAGGTGACTTGGAACTCCTTGAATTAGTACAAGGAAAAACCACCCTAAACGAATATATAACACAGTTCAATTATCAGTCCAGACGGCCTGGCCAGAAGAAAAGAAAGCAGTTGTTTTCTATAAAGGACTAAGCGATCACATGAAAGATGCCCTTGCTGTTGTTACCTCACTCCCTACTCAATACCATGAATTAGTGGATTTAGCATTACAAGTAGATGCCAGACACTCTGAAAGAAAGACGGAATCCAAAAGACTCAATCCCTCATTTTCCTCACATCCTACTGTGTCCGAACCACCCAGTGAACCCATGCAAATCGGGGGTGTCCGCAGTCCCATATCTCCTACCGAGAGAGAAAGACGCAGACAAGCCAACGCTGGCTTGCTTCTACTGCGGCCTGAATGGCCATTTTGTTAAAGAGTGTCGCAGACAGGCCAAACCACGATCCACGGGTTTCCTAAAGGCTCGTCCCTAGAACAGGGGGCACGGACGAGCGTGCCAATACAGCACACTATGCCCCCTCCCTTGTCACAAGCCACGCAACCTTTGTCTCTCCCGGCTGTCCTGATTTCAGCTGATAAAATCAAACATCAGGTGCAATTGGTCATCGATTCTGAAGCCACGGGTAACTATGTTGATATTTCACTGTCAGCGTGAACCTGCTTTTACAGAACAAACTCAAACCTGAACCAGTACAGGCCATGGATGGGTCTCCTTTACTTTCGGGTCCTATCAGACAACAAACAGCACCAGTGACCCTTCTCATGCAGGACACACATCAAGAAGTCCTTACTTTTGACCTGATTACCACCCCACCATACGGCTTGATCCTTGACATCCTATGTCTACATACACACAACCTTGTTGTCAATTGGTCCCGAAGGTGTAGTGTTTTTCGAGTCAATGTACTGCCAAGAGCATTGCGTTACCCCTTCGGATCCAATAACCACACCCACCCAAGTACTGGGCGCCATGGCCCAGATGTCCATACATGAACCACAACCGATGGAGCTGGACATCTCGGAACATGTAGTCGGTCTTGTTACTACCAACATACCTCCCGAATACCATGAGTACATAAAGGTTTTTGATAAAAAGGCCTCGGAACATCTGCCCCCTCATCGGTCTTACGATTGGCCCATAGATCTGGTTCCTGGGGCTGCTGTACCTTGCGGACGGATATACTCCCTCTCCCCACCAGAGGATGCCATTCTAAGGGAGTACATACACCAGTCTCTCCAAATGGGACATATCTGACCATCTCAACCCCCCGCTGCAAGCCCAATATTCTTCGTCCCTAAAAAAGAAGGCGACCTCCGCCCATGTATCGATTATCGTCACCTTAACCATGTCACAGTCAAAGATCGCTATCCTATTCCCCTCATCACTCCTTTACTGGACCGCCTAGCAAACGCCACTGTCTTTACCAAACTCGACCTACGTGGAGCGCATAACCTTATCCACATCCGTAAGGGTGATGAATGGAAAACAGCTTTTTGCACTAAGTGCGGTCTTTTCGAATACACTGTTATGCCCTTCGGGCTCTGCAATGCACCAGCAACTTTTCAAAGATTCATGAATTCCATCTTCCATGACATCATTGACACATTTATAGTAGTTTACCTGGATGATATATTGGTAGTCTCACAAACCCAACAAGAACACATTGTGCATGTCCGGGAGGTCCTAAACCGACTACGTACTCACCATCTCTATGCCAAACCAGAAAAATGCCAGTTTCACGTCCATGAAGTAGACTTTTTGGGATTCCATATCACATCTGGGGGTCTAGTCATGAACACCACCAAAGTCCAAGCAGTGGTGGACTGGCCCGTACCAAAAAACTGTGATAGAACTACAATCATATCTTGGTTTCGCCAACCTTTACAGAGGTTTCATTGCAGGTTTTTCCTCTTTTGTTGCACCATTGACTCACCTTACAAGACGGCACACCCCATTTAAATGGACCCCCTTGCATCAGAACGCATTCACAAACCTCAAGACGGCCTTCACTACTGTCCCTGTTCTACAACACCCCAACCCGGAATTGCTCTATGTCCATAAGCCGATGCCTCCTCTTATGCCATGGGTGCCGTTTTATCCCAAACATGCCCTACCACTAGTCTATTACACCCCGTCGCCTTACATTCGCGTAAATTCACTCTGACAGAAAGCCACTACATGGTCACAGAAAAAGAACTCTTGGCTGTTAAGGATGCTTTTCAGGTGTGGCAACACCATTTATTGGGGGCTAAACACCAGGTCATGGTTTTCACTGATCATCGCAACCTCCAAGATCTGGCATCATTTAAATGCACCAACAGTCGACAAGTCCATTGGCATTTGTTTTTTCCCGTCTATGATTTCGTCATAAAACACCATCCGGGCACCGCACATGGAAAAGCGGGTGCCCTTTCACGCATTCCCGGGGGCACGTCACTTCCCATCTTTCCCAAAACCCTTTTGTTTTTTTTTAAAACGTTTGTTTATTGGCAGAAAGTGAAGACAGGTACAGCACATTATACACAGAGGAGAACAGAAATCACATTGTCACATTCGGGCATTACATCATGCAAATATCGCACAACAGTTCGAAACATGGGGGGGGGGCTTAACAGTCCAGAGGGGCCAGGACATCTGGTACAGGGTGGGCCGGCTCCAACAGTGGAGTGGGGCTTCCGTCCACCTCGTCCTTGTTGTTTAAATAGCTGCAAAACTCCGTCCACACATTTTTTGGGCGAGATGATGCAGGCAAGAGTACAATATAATCTTCCTCGCACATTTGTACACAGGTAAGGGCTTTCAGCCACATCTCGAAGGTAGGGGGAGAGTGGCACTTCCAATTCTGCAACATAAATCTATTGGCAACAATTGCACTTATATTCAAGAATTTCGACATATTTTTTGGATTTTCCCTGGACCACATTCCAAATAGCAAATCCAGCGGGTCCGGGTCTACTTGGGACACAATTTTCTCTGAGAGAGCCCCCGTCACCTTCAGCCAGAACGTACTCAGTGTAGTACAGGACCAGAACATATGCACGTGATCTGCCTCGCCAAAGTTACATCTCGGGCAGGTGTGGGAAGGGTCGCGTGTGAACGTCGCCACTCTATGTGGCGTGTAGTAGAGCCTGTTAAGAAATTTATATTGTATGCACCGGAATCTTGCGTTAAGGGAGACTTTTCACATGTATGCACACATTTTGTCCCACATTTCTTCAGTAATTTCTATTTCTAGTTCCCTGGCCCAAGCTTCACGTGGTTTAAGGGATGTATTCCCTTGTTTTTCCAGTTGCATTTTGTACAAGAAGGATATTATGCCCCTGCCACCTGTAGAGTTTGCTATATATTGGAGTTCGGGTGCGTCTGGGGGCTCATCTGGGTAGGAGGGCCACATTGCATGGACCACCGCTCTCAGCCTGAAGTATTGCAGTAGCTCAAGGGCTGAGTTGGAGTGTTCGGGCCGCCATGTTTGGGGAGTGATACATTTACTATTTGGGAACAGGTCGGTTAGCGCTCGATATCCCAGAGCCTCCCAGTGTCGCACAAAGTGCTGGTCGTGCGTTGGGGAGAGTCCAGGGAACTGCCATATAGGAAGCCATTTATAATATGGATGATGGTCCTGCGTGGTGTTCAATATCTTGTTCCATGCCATGATTGTGGTGGCTACAGGGTCTGCCGGGGCATCTGTCTGATATGTATGATGTAGCACCATGGTCATGATATTGGTCCCGTCCCCTGCCATTTTCTCCAGTTTGACATGTGGAGGCGGGTTCGTATGTGCGTACCAGTGCGTAGCATGCTGGGCCTGCGCTGCAATCCAGTAGAGGGTCAAGTCAGGGGCCGCGAAGCCTCCTTTTTCATAGAGAGGGGTCATATGTTGCCACTTCTTGCGAACGGCACCGGAGTGCCAGAGGAACTGAGCACACACTAGGTGAAGCTTTTTGAAATATCGCTTCACCGGCCACACCGGCACGTTGGCAAAGATGTAGAGAAGCTTGGGGACCGCAATCATCTTAACTAGCCACAGTCTTCCCGCCAGGGACAGTGGGAGGTTGTGCCAATTAAGCATCTTGGCTTCAATGAGCCGCGCTGTCGATTTGTAGTTCTCGGCCAGTAGAGAGGCTCTTGAAAGCGATATCTGCACCCCCAAGTATTTGATGCCCCCTGGGGACCAGCGTAGGGGGTATTCGCATAATGGTTGTTGAGTTGCCGCGGCCAGGGGGAATATTTCAGACTTGTAGTAGTTGATCGTAAAGCCGGAGTATGTGCCTATTTTAGTTATGGCTCGGATGATCGGGTCCAGGTGCGTGGAGGGGTTTCTTACATAAAGGAGTACATCATCGGCGTACAGTGAGATGATTTCTGGTGTGTCTTGTAAACGGATACCCTTGTGAGTGTGACGATCCCTGACGTGGTCGGCCATGGGTTCAATGGCGAGCGCAAAAAGAATGGGGGAAAACGGACATCCCTGGCGGGTACCCCTGTGCAACTGAAAGGGAGAGGAGACAATAGAGTTGGCGAGTACTCTGGCCAATGGGCCAGTGTACAGAAGTTTTATATAGGAGATCATGTTTGGACCCACTCCCATTTTCCCCAACACAGCCTATAGATACTGCCATGAGACCATATCAAATGCCTTTTGGGCATCCAGCGTGACCGCGACTGCGTCCGCCTTAGGGTCGATTCTGGACATCACATTGAACAATCAGCGGATATTAAGTGCTGTAGAACGGCCAGGAACAAAGCCACCTGTTCCTCGTGGACCAGGTGGGGCATTAATGGAAGGAACCTGTTCGCAATTATTTTAGCAAATATTTTCGTGTCAGTATTGATGAGAGACAGGGGCCGATAGGAGCCACATTCGTCTAAAGGTTTCCCGGGTTTGGGAAGGACGGTGATTAGGGCTTTCCGCAGGAAGGGGGGGACGGTGGCCAGCCGGAGCAATTCGGTCCAGACCCCATGCAGTATGGGAGCGAGGATAGCAACATGTTACCTATAGAACTCGGACGTGAGGCCATCAGGGCCCGGGGCTTTATTTTTTCGGGAGGTCCGAAATTACCTGGACTATCTCCTCGATGGTGGACGGGGTATCCAATTGCTCCATAGTGCTTTGGGAGATAAGCGTCATAGGGATGCGTTCTAAGAAGTCATCCAGGTCATGGGCGTTGTGTTCCAGCTGGGGGCCGTAAAGGCTGGCATAAAAACTAGCAAAGGTGTCAGTAATGGCTTGGTCTGACCAGTGTCGCTGGCCCTGCTCATCCAGAATGCTGTCTATGCGGGATCTACCCCCTTCAGCGCGCACTATTTTGGCCAGGGTTCTACCGGGTCTGTCCCCCTCCCCATATCTCCGGGCAGCCACGGGGCGGGCAAAGTATCGTATCTCGCTCACGGCATGGGATTCGAAGAGTTCCAGTTCTGTCCTAATTTTCGCTAGGGTTGCCGGAGCAGGCGCTGTGGCGTGTTCTTGTTCTAGGGTTTTAAGTTTCTTTTCAGAATTAGTTAGGGCCTGCCTTATGGCCTTGAGAACCCCGGCCTCCCTTGAGATGAACATCCCCCTGATGTATACCTTGAATGCTTCCCACCGGGTCCCCTCAGGTGTGTCCTGCGCTTTGTTGTTCTCGAAGAAAGTGTGTATATCCGAGAGGATGTCCGCTTTAAAGACAATTTCGGCTAAGGCCTCAGATTTAAAGCGCCAGGCAGGCCGGGGGGCCAGAGTGTTCCCAAGTTGAATCTGTAGTAGCATGGGAGAGTGATCAGAGAGCGTGCGTGGGAAAATCTCAACGACTTTCACCCTGCCCACCAGGCACCCAGAGAGAAGGAACACATCTATTCTCGAGGAGCTGTCATGTACTGTAGAGTAAAAGGGGTAGTCTCTAACCTGGGGGTGAAGCGTCCTCCACACGTCGTGTAGATGGAGGGAGTCCATGTATGCGGGGAGTCTTTTGGCTGCTTGAGTCGTGACCCTGCGGGTCGCTGACGTCCTATTTAGGACATTGTCGAATATGAGATTCATGTCTCCCCCCCATATAATGGGAACCTCCACATACTTCACAAGGATGGCGGACATAGCATCAATGAACTCAGGGGAGTCGGTTTTGGGGCCGTAGGAGTTCACGAGCAAACATTCTTCATTATCCAAAGTGCAGTGGAGAATAACATATCTGCCCTCTGTATCAATGTGGGGTGTGTGGCGTGCAAATTTTACCGATTTGTGGATGAGGGTCAAGACCCCTCTGGACTGGGCAGAGAATTGGGTGTAGAATCTGTTCGAGCCCCTGGATTGTGCAAGGTTAGATGATAGGTGTTTCAAAGCATGGGTCTCCTGCAGCATGAGCACCTTGATCCCGTGCCTCTGTGCATATGCCGCGATTCTGCGGGACTTTGTGAAATTTTGTCAATCCCCGGACATTCCATGTCATTATTTTAATAGCCATATTGACAGTTACGGGACATCCCAACCAAAGGATTTGTCTCTGTCTAACTCGGTGTGTATTGGAGCAGCATAAGTACGCCTCTCAACAGAACCAGTCCTTCCTTTCCTGCAGATTTTATGATAACAGTCCCCAACTTTCCCGCCCCCCACCCTCACCGCCCGAACCAAACTAGCAGTGCGTAAGTACCCACCCCTGGAGTGCCCAACTGCGTGCCATCCCCAACTGGGCGACGCTTGACCAATAGCCCAACAGGGGCTTAACCATAAACACTCCCCCTTTACCGACATTGCAGCTGCAGTGGGGGCTGCCGCTGCCGTTGACCCACATTTGTGACACATATCATGAAAAACATCATTAATCTTGAAACTGCTAACATATGAGGAAATTACAAGATAGCAAGTATGTTCTTAAGTAATAGAAACTGAACAAACATCAGGCCAGTCTAGTGCCAGGGTGTATGGCTTGAGTGTCAATGTATGGGCCCAGTGCGCACCATTCTGGTTAGGATGTCAAAGGGTGTACCCCCGCCAAAGAGGACGCACAAGTATCCAAACGTGAGGGCTGTGTCAGGCCCGAGCAGAAGTAGAGGAGGGGGGCAGGTACACTCCGGGGGGGCACAGTTAAGGTGTGGGACAACTGGTGGGGTTCCCGAATGACCATGAGAGCCTTTACCGCAGTCATCAACACTGGTTCGTCTGCCGGTGAACGCCCGGGGGATCAATTACAGAATGGCCACAGCAGGGGAACCCATTTGCCTTAATCGTTGACCATTAGTTCCTCCGGGGGCTCAGTTAGAGGGATTTGTGCCTCGATGAACTTGACTGCCTCGTCCGGGACCGTGAAGAAATAATGTTTATTGCGATGAGTGAATTTCAGGCGAGCGGGGAAAAGCATCGCATACTCAATTTTTCTATCACGTAGCATTTTCTTTACACCTCCAAATTGCCGTCGTTCCATCTGTACGCTCACTGAAAACTCAGGGAAGATCCTGATGGTTTGTGATTCTAGCCTTAGTTCCCCCTTTTCTCTGGCCAGGCGAAGAATGTGGTCTCTATCCTTGTAGCTCAACAGTTTTGCAATTATTGGCCTGGGAAAGTGTCCTGGTCGGGGCGCTAGTGAGCGGTGGGCTCGCTCAATGGTGAAGAATGGTGACAACTCAGGATTACCAAGGAGGTCTTTGAGTAATTGTTCAACCGCCAGCTCCATTCGACCCTTTAGCGCCGACTCGGGAACCCCCACTATGCGAATGTTATTCCTTTGCGACCTAGATTCTAGGTCATCGCACTTAGATTTGACCTGCTTCATGTCACGCATGAGTTCTGTGACTGTGTTCTGTAGGGCATGTACATTGTCCTCATTGACGCCAATTCTTTGCTCTGCTTCAGTGACCTTGGCCCCATGCTGGTTTATTTTCGTTCTTAGAGAGGCGACATTAGCGCTGATATTGTCCAGATTTTCATGGAAGGCAGCGAAGTTTTTGGCCATGGACTCCATCAGCGTGGTTAGATCGGGTTGCGGGGGGGTCCGGCAGCATGTCCACATCCTCCTGTCCCATAGAGGAGGACGCTTGATCGGCCCTGGGCGCTGCCTTAGCAAATTTGTCCATGGCCCCAACCTTGTTGGCCCCCCTCGATCTGTTGGACATTGCGGTGGTGGGCGGCAGCACCGCGCTTGGTGGTTTTGCTGGTCGTCGTGGGACAGGAGTGCCGCAATGGGGGGAGTCGCGTGCCACTGGTGTCAGTATATAGGCGACTTAGGTTTGGACGTGCAGGTATTAGCTCCGGATGGAGGGGAGGCAGAAAGCACGTGGCAGGGTAGCGGTGATGAGGCAGTCCCCAGCAACGCCCCACGGCGGCCGCAGGCACCCCGAGTAGGCGCCAAGTGGGGGGCCTTTATGTGAAAAGTGTCACTCCTTCAATTGCTGCGTAGGTGTGCTGGGTAATAAACCGGTGAAGCAGGACGGTTCCCCCTGTCCTGGCGCAGTTGTTGTAACGGAGGCTCCCAGCAGTTTAATCATGCGCTGCCCCAGGCCCGGATGTTCGGGGTATTGGAGGGAGGGTCCCCCGCTGCAAGGCGCTGGCGTCTGGCCTGCCGCCGCAGGGCCGGCCTGGTGAAGCTCTGGGGACGCTTCCAGGAGCGAGATCTTCATTATGAGCGGGCGTGAGGGACACGGATAGGGGAGGGACCCGGGCCGCGGGCATCTCGCCAATGCTGCCGGAGTGCACAGGGGCACAGGCAAGAAGGCCGAGCAAACGGCGGCACCAAAAACACAGCCGGCCCCCCCCACAGGGGCACCTACCATCACCGCCCGCAGTCAGCTAGGGTCCGCGGCGGAAGAAGGGCGGCCTCCGCACCAAGGGGCACCTTTCAGCAGCCCAGCCCCCGGTATGTCCACAGCTGCTCCGCGGCACTCCGGATCTCCAGGGGGGCTCATCAGCAACGCCCACCTTCCCCCAGCAAGCCAGCGCGGCCCAGGGTCGCCGCGGTCACGCCACCCACCGTCGGCCAGGGAGGTAGGCCCCGCGGCCCACGAGGCCCGCGGTGTAGTCAGACGTATCTTCGCTCCGGCTGGTCGGATCTCGGCGGTTTTTGTCCATGTGTGTGCGCAGCCGTCCTGGGATGCATAGGAGGGCTTTAGTTGGGGCGTATATAGCAGGATTCCGCCGTTGTCTGAGGATTGTAGACCGTGGGTCACGGAGCTCCAAAGCTAGGCAGCCATCTTGCTGGCTGCTCAACAGCGCCCCCCCCCCAAAACCCTTTTGGACAGCAAACATGTAATCTGTGTTTGTACACCACCACCGGACTTGTTAACTACGCTCCGCCAATGGGTTACCATACATCCAGACCACTTATGCGACTGGGTGTTGGAGATACATGACGGGTTGCCATTCATACAAAACAAACTTTACTTGCCTACCCCCGACACATGCACATTAGCCTTGGAGTGGTCCCATGATGCAGCCGTCCATGGACATTCTGGCCAAAAACGTACACTGGCTTTGCTCCAGCATTGGTGCTGGTGGTCCTCTATGTGCAGAGACACAGTGGGCCTCATTATGACTCAGGCGGTAAGGGGTTTACGGCGGCGTAAACAGCGCCAACCCTTACCGCCTGATTCCGAGGTCCCTTAGCGCCATGGAGGTTTTAACACCTGCTTCTAGCAGGTGTTAAAATCCATGGCGCTAAGGGACCTTGATGTTAATTACGCCACCGTAATTTAAGGTGGCGTAATTAACGCCTTCCCCACTCCCATTATGCCCTATGGGGCAAAAATGGGAATGGGGAAGGGTAAATGGGGATTGGGGACTTACCGCCCCGCCAACCTCGGAATGGGGCGGTAAGTCCGCCAACCACCATGGCGTAAACGTAGTTTACGCCATGGTGGTAAAGGTACGACCCAGGCGGTAACTTACCGCCTGGGTCGTAATGAGGCCCAGTGTCTTACGTGGCCTCTTGTTCGATCTGCGCTCAGTGCAAGAATAGAAAGGGTCGACCCCTAGCGCTATTGCAACCAATAACCCTTCCATTGAGACCTTGGCACACCGTCACCATGGACTTTGTAACAGACAGGCCCAGAGTTAAAGGCTATGTCATGATATGGGTGGTGGTTGATTCCGTCACGAAAATGGCACGATTCATTCCCTGCACTCTAATACCCATGGCCCCTGCCTTGGCTAATCTCTTCTTTTGTCACATCCTCTGTTATTTTAGGTTACCTTCCATTCTGATTTCCGACTGAGGGTCGCAGTTCACATCCTGGTTTTGGCGGTCCCACACCAAGCTACTAGGAATCAACACACGCTTCTCATCCTCTTACCATCCTGAGACAGACGGGCAGACCGAAGGTGTTAACCAATCCATGGACCAGTATCTGCGTTGTCTTTCCTTACAACATCAGCAATCCTGGTACCAGGTACTCCATGTGGCCGAATTCGCATACACCAATGCACCTCATTCATACACAGGCTACTCACTCTTCTATACCCTTTACGGTCAACACCCTCGTGTCTTTCCGATTCCTGATCTACCACCCACACTACCTCCCTCTGTTTCTTCCTGTGTTACCACCTTAAGGGAAATACACGCTCAGACCTTGCTACACCTTCGGGAATCACAGGTCCAAATGTGCAAAGCAGCAGACAAGAGGCATGCTACGGCACCTGTCTACACTGTAGGGGACAAAGCCTGGCTTTCCACTAGACATCTTCCATTGCTGGGTTGCCGCAAGCTCCTGCCTCGCTTTGTCGGTCCATACTGAGTGACCCAAGTCATCAATCCTGTAGCCTACCACCTCTCGCTGCCCGTCTCCTGGCGCATCCACCCAGTATTTCACACTTCCCTTCTTAAGCCCTGTCCGGAAAAGCATGCGGGCTGTCCTGTCTCCTTCCCGTTTTGAAAGGCACCTTGGTGGAATAAGAGGTCAGTGCTATCCTTGGATCTCGTTTCATTCGGGGTTGTCTCCACTATCTGATAAATTGGTTGGGGTATGGTCCGGAGGAAAGGTCCTGGGAGCCCGCTAGCCAGGTTCATGCCCCTTTGTTGGTTGCTCGTTTCCACAGGGATAATCCTCTCAGCCCACGAGGATGTTTTCCCTTGGGGGGGGGGGGGATCTGTCATGCCTTCCCTGCCATCGCAAGCCTCCGCCCCCTTACCTTCCTTGCTGGAGCCTAGGCGCTCTCACGGACCGCCAGTCCCTTCCGCTCAGTCCACGGTGGCACCCTGCCCCTCGTGGCATCCTTGGCGCCTCTGCCCCGTCTGTCCTGGGGTTTGCCTTGGCGCTTGCGGGCGCGCAGGGGTGCCCTTCGACTTCACAGCCACCCCAGGAAACTGATGCTCCACAGCAAGGGGTCACGTGAACCGATTAGCGGCCACGTGACCCGGAAGTAATGTAGGAATCGGTCACGTGTCTAGGTGGGCAGTCACGTGACCCGGAAAGACACTTGAAAAAGAACGTTGGTCCGCTCCTCAGTGCTTCTCAGCTATTTTCATCGGCTGGTGGCTATTTTTGAACCCTCTTGTTGGATTCCACAGATTTTTGACCTTGCTTTGGTTACCTGGATTGCCTTTTGGACTTGCCCACTGAACCTTGTATCCTGGAACTGTTTTGACCATTGGACTGCCTTACTGGACTGCTGCCTTGATTAACCTCTGGATTTGTTTGCCCTTGGGACTATTTGGTTGTGAATTTCCCACAACTCCTGGAACAATTCTGGTACTACCCTATTGACTGTTTCCCCGGATTCAAGTACTCTGCCAAATCTTAGCAACTTTGACTGCCTACCAGCATCCTGCTCTCCGCTCCTTCAGGTGGGAACAGTTAGGTCCCATGCTAGCACCAGTTATCCTTTGGGTAGGTGTTTATTATTATCCTATTCGCCCTTATTCATTGTGGTAATATAATATTTGCATTCTAACCCCTGCCTTTCCTTTCAGCCACCCGGGACCCAGTGCCTCCTGTTCCTGCCTTTCTCCTGCAGCCCCAATAACCGGTCAGCGGGTAGTATAGCTCTTCTCTGACTGGTACTTGGGGACAGAGGCATTATAATCTACGTGGACCACAAGTCATAACATGGGAGAACATGCGGAGACAATGTGGATTAAAGCCGGGTACCCGGGAGTAACACCGAGTAAGAATGCCCATGATTGAGCATAATTCAACAAGATTAGATCGCAAGTATGGGATGCACTGCGACAAACGTTCCCAGACACTACAGACTTACAATCAATAATGCAATGCACAATGGGGGATAAGGAAGATGCTGCACAATACATTCTCAGAGTCCAAGAGACGTAGAGAGCAGAAAAGGGACGCACCTGGGATCAATCGACGTCCTTGTTTTATTTTATTGTAAAAAGAGGGCTACCCAAGGAAGTGCAGAAGGTGCTCGATATGACAGCTTGGTTGGAAGCAAAGGGGTGGCACAAGATTCAAAGTATTATAGTTCATCATTGTAGGAGAATCAAAGAGCGCGAGAAAGAAACCGTCCAGAGGCAGCAGGCAGAGGAAGCAAAACTCATTCAAAATAAACTAGTAGCAGCGGTATCAACAGTGCGCCCCCCAGAACAGACAGGAGAGGAAGGATGTGCATCCGTCGCAACACAAGCGAGGATGACAGCAGTGTGGGCAGACAACAGCTAAGGAAAATGGGGAGGAAACTAACACTTTTCGGGGCCTCAGTGGCAAGGAGGGAAACAGCGAGGATGAGGTGGGTCCCGAGGGCAAAGAGGAGGGGGTTATGGTGGACACAGACCAAAGAGTGGCAGGCCAGGACAGTGCTGGTCGGGTGGGAGGTGGGGACACTTTTTGAGAGAATGTTGCAGCAGAAAGGGAGGGAATTATAACTATAATCAACAACCCTATGGGTACCCCCGCCCAGGTAGCCCCCAAGGGCCTGTTCAGGGAACGTCCTTAATCCCGTATGAGATTCACCAGGCATATACACAGTTGCCTCCTCAAATCCCCAGCCCTTACTACCTACCAAACCAGCAACAGACCATGCAGCCTCACCAGCCCTGCCCCAACCAACAAGCTGCGGAAAACAGACACCCATTTGCAACTGTGCCAAACGGAGCAGTGGCCCCATATCAGGGAGCAACAGTGGTAGGGGGGAATACCTTATTGTTCCCCGGGACAGACACATACCCCAATTAGGATAGCCCACAGAGAGCACTTGCGTGCCCAGTATTGTCAATGACCTTACATCCAGAAGAGGAACCAGTGGTGGGGGCAGAGATAGGAAATAAACAATTCATCTTTATGGTGGACTCGGGAGCGGTGAAGTAGTGCATTTGTGAAGATAAACATCCCACTATCAGGAAAGACTCTCGACACGCAGGGATTCTCTGAGGCTGTTTTAACGGTTCCTTTAAAAAAGACTTAGACGTCAAGGTGGAGGGAAAGTTGTACGAGCACACCTCCTTTATTCCGAGAGCTCTCCTGTCAACCTGCTTGGTAGGGATCTGCTTAGAAAATTAAACATGACAATATCCTTCACAGACAAGGGGATTGTCTGGGCCACCCCTGGCATGTGCTCCCTCCGAGCGATGCTGGTAATACATGCTGTGGCCTGCGAGGTAGTAGTGAGCGGCATCCCTGTCAACCCAGACATGTTTGTTTATGGCATCAAAGTACTTGCCGGAGCTGTCTCCCAGATTACCAGAAATGAGTGGAGAGTACCTGCAGACTGTATTTTTCGACCTGTGGCGCTCCCCGAAGTGATTGCCGCCACGCGCTTGTCATTAGATTTGGAAGGGTTACTTGTGTCTGCTAAAAGGATTGTAGTGCTAGGGACTGAACCCCACGGGTGCCAATGGCACACTGTGTTGTGCATCGATTCCAATGTACCCTTATGACAAGTGACAGACGAGGACCTTTTTGAGGATGGTAATAATGATGGAGAAATAATCCTCGAAATGTGCATACCTTGCGACATAATGGCACAGTACAGGAAGGTGCAAAGCTCCATCTTGGCAGTTGTCAGTGGACCACGCCCATTCAGTGAGACTGATTTGCAATATGTCCCTACACATTTATGGACAACCAACCCACACGATGTAGGAATGCTGAAAGAAGTAACACCTGTAAATATAACACTGAAACATGTGTGAAACTCCTGTGGGTCAAACAATGTCCCCTGTCCAAAGAGGTGGAAGAAGGGATTCAGGGAACACTACAGGCCCTGCGACAACAAGGGATCAAATTGCCCTCCACCTCATCATGTAATACCGCTATATACCCTATTAAAAAGGCAACGGGAGCAGTTGGAGGATGATTCAGGATTTGAGACCCCTTGATGCTATTGTACAGAAAGAATTTCCACTTGTCCCCCAACCTGGCATCCATTGTGTGTAGTATTCCCAAAGAAGCAACCCATTTTAAGGTGGTTGATTTGAAGAATGCCTTTTTTTCTCAGTGCCCCTCCATCCAGACTCACCGTACCTTACAGCCTTCACCCTGGGAGGAAAGCACTACAAACACCGTCGCTTGCCCCAGGGGCACTGTGAAAGCCCCAGTATTTTTAACAGGATACTGCATGAAGATCTAGGTAACATTCAAGTACAGAGCATGATCATTCAATACATAGATGACCTACTGGTCTGCAGCGACAGCGAACAGAGCTGTCGAAGGGATTCCATCGCACTACTACAGTTGCTAGCAAGGAAAGGGTACAAAGTGGATAAAAAGAAGCTTCAGTACTGTTTACTGGAAGTGCTCTATTTAGGACAACTCATCTCCAAGGATGGTAAGAGGATAATTCCAGATAGGGGAGCTACAGTGCATGACACACCCAAGCCACGCACAGTGAAAGACAGGCAAACATTCCTAGGGTTATTCAACTATTGTAGAGCATGGATCTTAGACTACACAGCATATACCAGACCGCTCCTGCAAGGCCTCAAAGACAACACAATTGAGTGGACAGCAGAATGATTACCAGTTTTTTATGATTTAAAGGTAGTGATTTCAACAGCTTCTGTCCTAGCCACACCTGATTACTCAAAGGAATTCTACATTTTCTCCCACTCAAATTGCACACTAATGCCATCAGTGCTCACACAAAAAAGTACGATGGGCCACAAACCACTAGCGTATTACAGTGGCATGCTCGATTCTGTCATGCAGGGGAAGTTTGCTTGCGAACAAGCCTTTGTTGCAGTAGCGTTTGCTATTGAAAAGAGTTCCACGATTGCCACGGGGTGCTCAGTAACGCTACACGTTGAGTACTCACTCTTTACGATAATACATCGCTCCAAGTCCACACTCACTACACAAAGAGCATCAGCATATGAAATAATACTGTCCAGCCCCCATATCCATGTAGTATGGTGCAAAGCAGTAATACCAACATGTTTCTCACTGATCCATGCACAGCTGAAGACACACAGCAGCACGATTGTGCCTCCCATGAAGGGGAAGGTGATGATATCCCCAAAGCTAAAGAAGCCCATTAGACGAAGGAGAAATACTCTTTGTTGATGGGTCAGCATCCATTGACCAGGACACAGGTGAAAAACATGTTGGGGCGGCCATGGTGCACCTAGAAGAGGGAGAATATGAAACACTGCAGGCTTCAAAGGGATGTTGGGTTACCATCTACTCTGACTCTGTGTATGTCACCACCATGGTACATGCAGGTCTGTTGCGCTGGAGGCGGAGAGGGTTCAGAAGAGTTATGGCTCACCAGTACATCATGCTGCCCTGCTTAATGCATTGATTTCCACCCTCACAGAACCCTCTGTGGTGGCGGTCATCAAATGCGCAGCACATGCCCACAATACAGATGAAATATCAATGGGAAACACAGCTGCCGATGCGGCAGCGAAGGAGGCAG
This sequence comes from Ambystoma mexicanum, assembly GCF_040938575.1. Taxonomy (NCBI): domain Eukaryota; kingdom Metazoa; phylum Chordata; class Amphibia; order Caudata; family Ambystomatidae; genus Ambystoma; species Ambystoma mexicanum. The sequence continues at coordinate 480,639,320 of NC_090938.1, forward strand.
CATACCTCTCAGTACCAACATCAGAAGAATACGTTGTGACCACAACCAACACAACACGATACACAGATGCATACACAGCTCTCCCTATAGCACAAATCATCAATCTGAAATGCAGGGACCCCCCAGAACAACAGGACCTGTGGCTCAAACGTGCATGCATGCAATCACCCACGGATCTCTTGCGTAGGCAGCAGGGCACAGGAAAGGTAGTAATGCCCATGGAATTGCTGTATACAGCCTTTGACCAGTTGCATTTCCCATCAAACAGCTTTAAACAACACATTGCAGCAGATCTTCAGGAAGACTGGTTCATCCCAAACTTACAGAAGCACCTAGCAATGATGGTGGTCCAATGTACAACGTGTCAAGTGTTCAGTACAGGGATGACACTGAGAACTTTAAGAGGAACATTGCCCCGACCTGTAGGTCCATTCCGTGAGCTGCACATTGACTACGCAGACATGGGAGAAAGGTGCAATGGGGCATGATATCTAATTATATCGGTGTGTTCATTTTCCCGATGGGTTGATGCTGGCCCATGTGCCCACCCAGATGCCAAGTGTGCTGCAAAATGTCTTGTTGGAGAGGATTTCCCCAGTTGGGGAGTGTGCGATGTCCTAAAATCAGACAATGGGACACGTATTTTCAATGAACTCTTCAAAGAGGTGACCACCCTGTTGGGAATTAAACATTGTATGTGCTCCATTTGCCACCCACAAGCAAACAGGGTGGTGGAGAGAATCAACAGTGTCCTTAAAAGCAGATTTTCTAAATTATGCAACACCCTGAAAAAGAATTGGGTGTACTGCCTGCCCCTGGTCCTGTTTCATTTGCACACACAGCCCAGTAAGAACCACCACCTGTCCCTCCACGAAATAGTGACTGGCTGACACATGCAAACACTCCTGTCACCAGTAAGCAGAGCATCAGATGCTCATAGGACATTTTGGGAGAAGAATTCAAACAGTACCTAACCCAACTCACACGTGAGATCAGATTTATCGCAAAACAAATGGCACCGCCCCACACAGAAGAAAGGAAGACTATGACAACCCCACTGGCAGACACCACCCCTGCCCAACCATTGTTGCCCGGGAATGGGTCTATGTAAGAAGCTTAGTCTGAAAATGTAACACACCTAGGTTCCATGGGCCCTATGAAGTGGTGTTTTCCACCCCTCTTGCAGTAAAGGTGAAGGGGCTGAGATATTGGATACACCTCTCTGATGTTCGCAGGGCACTGCAGGGTGCCGCACGAGGGGTCCAGACAGAGAACAACAACACTACCTACAAACTGTAGTTCTTCACTGACCATATTTGTGCATGTTAGAATAATCACAGTACATGTATTGCTGCCAGAGTACGAGCTATGTAAACTAAAACTCTCATGTTTGCATTGGGGATTTATTGGGGGGCATCTTTTATCTGGGCTGGCCATATAAAAGAAGGGGGGGTCTATAGGGTCCTGGAACAGGAGTACACCCTGGAACAATATAGCAGAGGTTTCCATTGGAACAGAGATACCCTCAAATGTTTTACTGCATTTCTTTCAAATGTAACTGAAATGCCATCCCCCGCCCCCAGTCCTATCCTTAGGCACTCCACAATGGGTAAAACTGCCCAGACCCCTACCCCCCCATACCTGACACGAATGAAAGGATGAATGAGAACACACCAGTTACAGTATTTGAATTTCGCACAATGCCAACTAATGAAACAGTGTATGATGATAGCCTTGTAAATAGTAGCAGCTCCGAAACGACAATATGTGATAGTTAAATGTTTGAACGACTAATGCCAGTTGTAAAACGATCCCTATGCAATGCTAACATCACCAGAGATACAATATCAGTGGGAAAAAGGCCCATGTTGCGCAGTAACAGAAAGAGAAGGCAAGTGCGCCAACACAAATATGATGTACATCATGGCTTAAGACTAGATGTGGTGGGAGACATTCGTTACCCCGAACACTCGAACAGTTGGTACTCCGACATGAGTGCAATTGGAAGTTAAACGACTAATGGGAGTTGCTACGTCTGCTCCTTAATACTGCATGCATCTGGGGCACCCAAAGTCTTAGTATCACAAGCAGTACCCATGATAGATACACAATGGGCCTCATTACGAGTTTGGCGGTAGCCATGCCGATATTGGCGGCATGGCTGCCGCCGAAATCGCGTCCGGGTCCTCGGAATGAGGAATTGCCGGGCCATTCTGAGTTCGGGAGGCCCGGTAATTCCTCCCTCCAAGGACCCGGACACGGTCCTTCCCTATTCCCATTTCAGCCCCCATAGGGTTGAATGGGAATGGGAGAAGGAGCAAACAACGGGCCATTACGAGTTGGCCCGTTGTTTGCTCCCTCTTGCCCTCGCGGGACCCTCTGGGAAAACCAGGCATGCTTACAGTGTCCCACGAGGGGAACTCGTAATGAGGCGGTACGGGGTTGACGGCGCCGGCACCTTTTACGGCGCCGTTAACCCCGTACCACCATGGTCGTAATGAGGCCCAATGTCTGATTCACTTTGCACGATGTAGGATTAAAAGGCACTTTCCATGCATGCAACTTCCATCTAGAACTTATCGATCCTGATCCGCTAAAGTGCAAAACAAGTTCCAATAACCCCAACTGCCTCTAGTAATCGAATTAGCTAGATATGTCAATAATGAATGGCAAGAAACACCACATGCATGCAGGGCCGAAGGACTCCTGGGGCTGTCTGAGAAATGTGCAATACTTGTGGAGCAGACCTGTGAGCAAACATGGACAGAACATATCACAAAGCTAACTTGGATTGCGACTCTCAAGAAACCAGTGAATGTGCACCCACAAAAATCATACAAACTTTTTTTTTTCAGCGAAGGGACAGTGGCTGTCGGGTCAAATGAACAATGCAACCGAACTGTCATAGTACTCGACCTCAAGAAAGGCACAGCTGCACTGATGGAATATTACTGGCTCTGCGGCCAGCAAGGGTACTTGCACCGCCCGCCTTCTTGGAGGGGCTAGTGTTTGCTAGCAACACTGCACTCTGCCCTGCTGATCGTGCCAGAAGAGCACCTAAAGGAGGAACTCCTGCTCGAAGCTCCCACTGTGCCCCCACCTTACAAGCTCAGCAAGAGCATTGAATTACATTTCCAATGACTCGTCTGAGCTGCTTGCACAAATACCTGAAGAATATAAGCTCTGTAATTCAGCAGAGACATTTTTTGCATCCTTAGTAGCCAGTATCCAGACACGGGCCAGTGCCAAATGGCTCCAGATAGTTCGATGGCAGCAAATGATACTGAACAAGAGTTCAACATCATCAAGGTGGAGCTGAGTGCTCTAAGGCTCCTGATGATGCAGAATAGGTATGTATTAGACCTCCTGGCGCCTATGGAGAGCGGTGTTTGAAAAAGATCGGGAGTTCATTTTGCACATTCGTACCTTCTGAAGATGCAGAAAACGGGTAATTGTCACACATTATTGCTATTACTCAAACCTGTGTTGCTCCGTGTTGTCTTGCTTCCTTCCATGGTGAGCACGTTGCCCCTGAGCTATCCTCCCGAGTAGTGAAATACAACATGAAGGGACACCCCTAAAAAATGCAATGAATGGTATCTGGGTTTCCGACAACCGGAGACATACAGATAGATCTTCAGCCAATGGTGGTGATTTCTGATTCCATTTATATCTTGATGTGCCTAGTCAACGTCTTGGCACATGCAGAGCCTGGAGTTACCAGCTGCAAATCATGCCTGAGATTAGATTTGTGCTTGAGAATGACTTTTTTGGGTGTGCAGTAATTAGAAGTGGAAATCTTAAGACATAGACTGCATGCGAAAAGGGTTGTTTTATCCAAGGACAGAATTTAGTATATTGGGAAATTGGGAAATGTTGTAAGTCAAACATAAGAGACGGACACGAGGGCATGATTCAACCAACTCTTCATTGGTAAAAGTAAAAATAAACATTCTCTAGTCCTTAATACCAAGATGGATCCCCTATGCTACAAAACAATAAACGGGTGCTCGCCAGGATCTCACAAAAGAAATACAGTCCTCGGTCCAAAACCTTAGCTGACCTATCACTAACCTATTCTAATAGAAAGATCTCCTAAAGTTACAAAGAAAAAGGAAATCATTTTGATTTCAATCCTGTCTGCAGGGATAGTGCAACTGGACTGGTTTTGCTCCATGTGTCCACTTCCAAGAATAGTAGTCTTGGAGACTTCCTGGGCTCTCTGGTTCTTTGGCCTCGGGTAGGAGGTGGACTCCTCCAGCTTGATTCACTCTCTCTCCCTTGTTGGCCCATCATGGGCTGTAGGCTTCTCAGTTCATCCCTTGTGGGTTAGGGGCTTCCCTCACTCTTGTGTTTTCTTGGTTAGCCCTTCGACGCTACAGGAATCTTCTGCCCTGGTGATGTTTTGGTTCGCCCCTCACGGGCTGTAGATTTATCCTGCCTCTTCGTTTGGCCCCTTTTGGGCTACTGGCATCTATCACTGCTCTGGTTCCTTGATTCACCCCTCATGAGCAATAGGCTTCTTCAGTCCTTGTGGATCTTCATTTAGCCCCTTGTGGACTGTGGGTGTCTGTGGCCCAGTGGGTCTGCGGTTCGCCCCTCGTCTGCTATAGGCTTCTTCAGCCTTTGTGGTTTCTTTGGATGCCCTTCGCAAACGGTAGGTTTCTCTCGCCACTGCTGTTCTTCTTTTGGCTCCTCGTGGGCTGTGGGTATCTCTCATCTGGGTGGATCTGCAGTTCGCACCTAATGTGCTATAGGCATCTTCAGTCTTTGTGGTTTCTCGGTTCGCACTTGGTGGGCTGTAGGCTTCTCTCTCCTCTGCAGTTCATTGTATGCCTCCCTTCATACTACGGCTTCTGTTGGCCTCCACATGTGGGTAGCCACGGCTTCGTAATTGTTGGACCCCGGTTCTCTTTGTCTTCGGTGATCATCGTGCTATTTGCCTCAGCAGCCTGTAGTACTTGAGGACTCTGCCTTTGTCTGAGCTCTGTCCTTCTCCTCCCACCTTGGCTTGTGTCCTGAACAGGACTCCTCCTTGGTGGGACTCTGCACACCTATGCTTCCTACTCCTCTGCGGATGCTTCTCACTCCTGTCCTTCCGCTGGCTTTGACTTCCTCCCTGGAAAGGAAGGAACAATTCGGTTGGTCCTGGTGTTCTGTGGCAACAGTTGCAGGTCAGAAACTCGGCTTCTCACCTTAATGGACCCTGTAGGTGATGGTCCTGTTCAGTTCTCATATACCCGACAAACATGTTGCACTATGAGGAAAGGGGAGGCGAATGTTGGTGTCATTAGAGCATTCATTGTCCCAAACGGGGTGGAGGGTCATCCCTGTGGGATCCACTATGGATGGAATTGAACAGTGGGCTCACCTCCCTAGTCCCAAAGGAGGTGGCTTCCCTGGGGATAAGGGACAAACACACTGGATTCATCACAGAGGGTTTCCTGACAAGGGATAAATCAAAGGGGGGTGTATGGGCTAGAGCAAAGTCAGTCATTTGATAGCCTGATTTCAGCACTCCTTGGCATTCTATCGGGCAGGGCAGTTAAAGTCTGGTGGGTAACACTGCACCTCAGCTACACCTTACTGATGACGCCCGGTAGCCCCATCCCATAAAACAGGTTATTTGACCTAATTTGTTATCAGCAGAGGCGTCCTCACATTTTTGCTTAAAGTTCAAATGGGGCTTCATCCTGGTCCGGCTGGGAGGATAGGCCAGTGGAAATGTTTCTTGGGAACGAGACAATGCTGTGCATCATGGGTTCAATCCCAGGTTCAGTGCTCAGAAACTGAAGGGGTCCGACATTAAGCACGACATCAGTAACCAATGAGTACATGATTTGCTACAGACCCCTTGTTCTCTGTTCCCAGCGAGACGTTAGCACACCGCAGCCACAGCTCAGTGAGGAGGCCCAACAAGGCAGCAGGACATTCCTAGGCTTGCTGTTGGTACTCTTGTTCAGAGGAGAATTGCCTAGCATTTCGGTGCCGGGCTGCCCAAGTCTGTGGGCAAGACTGATAAGCAAATGTACATTTCTCCTCTGGTAAAGCAGAGAGAGCAAAAAGGTGATTTGGCCTTGTTGTTTCTCAGTAGAGGGGCTCTCACATTTTTGTCAAAAAGCTGCAGGTCTCTGCGGGCAAGTGGCCTCGAGACCGAGAAGCCAGGACTAATGAAAGAGCCAAGAGCTGGAAAAGGACATTGAGAAAAGCACTCTTTGTATTATAGTCAGCATTAGTAAATAGCAACTTTAAGGGAGGGGCAATTCTGGCCCCTGCGTATTGTCTTTCTTCGTAAATGATCACACCCAGCAGTGGAAATGGAAACACTACACTATGAACATTGTTGAAAGGGGGGACAATTTGTGATAAGTCATGGGCTGGAGAGCAGTGATGCCTTACCAAAGCTTTGCCCATACCACCAAAACAATACATATCATCAGTCATGTTCACGCATTCCAGGAGCAGACGTTGGGATCATTATGAACTCTGTGCCATGTGAAGGTCCATGGGGTCTGATATTTCTCCCAAAACATGTGCTCCAGCAGTGGGACATCCAACACCCTGCTCTATCTAAAATGTGAGTGGGAGGTTTCTTTTAACAGGTATTTCTATTTATTTGAAGAACAGGGTTGTCATTTTCAATCAGAACCGACTTACAATAGCCCATTTAGAGATGGCGGATGCATAACGTGGAAGGGTTCTTCTACAATAGCACAAAAATGAGAATGAGCAGTGGCCACAGAGGCGTCGCTTGGGGGATTTGGGGGGCTATAGACCCGGGTCTTTTGGTTGCAGCCCCGTATAGAAGCTCAGGGGCTACAACCAAAGAGCTAGCTAACCCTGAATTCCGACAGTTCCAACATAAGCGTAGCCCCAAATCTTTTCAAGGCCTAGCAAAAACCCAGAGCGGTGGACCAGTTTATGAGGGTGTGAAATAAGGGGGACATAGTCAAACTAGGGACATAACCAAACAAAACAAACACAAACAATTGAAGAAATAGGTGACTTACAAAGAGAACATTAACCTGGGGGCAGGTGGCAGGGGGCAGAGGCTTCCAACTAAAAAGCTGTACTGTACAGGTATGCAACATTTCATTAGCATAGAATGCTAACAGGTCAGTGGCGCTAGTGAGGATCCTGCTCGGAGTAGAGAGGAGTTTGCAATGTCAGTTTGGGTGGGATAAATTCTAGGGCTTCTATCGCCCAGTTACTCCCCTGGTATGCACCAAATATTACCCTTAAAGACACTGGAATCACAATAAGACCTTAAAGGTATCAAAGTGGAGTAGAGCATAGTGATAATCACGAGAGGGGGCGATCGAAAGGAAAATAATGCTAGGAAGATGTGGAAAGTGTTGGGATTTGCAGGGAGACGTAAAAGTGACAGAACAAGTGGAGGGGGCATCACTATGAGCTCCACTGTTGATTGCCTTAAGATACATCGAGTGCATACAAAACCCCAATGTTGGTTTGTTGTTTAATGGAAGTAGTCTTCTTCTTAGCAATTATATCATATAGTTTATTTAAGGAGATTGTCTGTGTTGAAGTCTTCTGTTGCTACCGGTCGCTTGCTTTCTGGTCTTTTATAGACTCAACCTTATCTGCTTGTCCCAGCTAAAATGCTAGCACACCCTTGCACGTTAGGGAGCTAGAACCAGCAGAGATGTGCAAGAAGATCATACACCCACAAAACAGTAAGGCCTGCATCAGGTAACAGCGGGAACCCCGCAAACATGGGGATCGAACCTATGTTGCTCCGTGTTGCCTTGATTCCAAGGCCCATGAGCTGCAGGAATCCCTTCGCCCCACACCAAGCTCCAGAAATCGACAACCTTCACCTCTACCTCCCGGATGCCGAAAAAGCCCACGCTTAGGTCCAGGAATTCAAAATACCCAGACACAGCTCCAGGAATCCACAAGACCCATATCCAACTCCAGGAATCCACAAGGCCTGTACCCACCTCCAGGAATCCATAAGACCCTCACCCAGCTCCAGAAATACACATGGCTTACACCTAGCTACAGGCATCCACTAGGCCCACTTGCAGCTCCAGTAATCTACATGGCTTACTCCTAGCTGCAGGAATCCACTCAGCCCACACCTAGCTCCAGAAATCCGCAACCTTCACCTCAAGCTCCAGGACTCCAAAAGGCCCATGCATAGCCCCAGGAATTCAAAATACCCAGACCCAACTCCAGGAATCCACACAACCTAAATCCAACTCCAGGATTCCTCAAGGGCTGCACCCACCTCCAGGAATCCATTAGACCCACACCCAGATCCAGAAATCCACATGGCTTACACCTAGCTCAGGGAATCCACTAGGCCCACACCAAGCTCCAGAAATCCACGTGGCTTACACCTAGCTACAGGAATTCACATGGCCCACACCCAGCTCGAAAAATCCAAATGGCTTACAACTAGCTCCAGGAATCCACTAGGCCCACACCCAGCTCCAGAAATCCACATGGCTTACACCAAGCTACAGTAATCCACTAGGCCCACAGCCAGCTCCAGAAAGTCACATGGTTTACACCAAGCTACAGGAATCCACTAGGCCCACACCTAGCTCCAGAAATCCACATGCCTTACACCTAGCTACAGGAATCCACTAAGCCCACACCCAGCTCCAGGAAGCCACATTGGTTACAACTTACACCTAGCTACAGGAATGCACTAGCCCTCCACACAGCTCCAGAAATCCACATGGCGTGCATCTAGTTACAGGAATCCACAAGGCCCACACACAGCTCCAGGAATCCACAAGGTTCAAACCCAGCTACAGCAATCCACAGGACCCACACCCAATTCCAGGAATCTACAAGGCCCACAACTATCTACAGGAATCTACAAAGCCCAGGCCCACATCTACCCCCACAAGGCCAGACCCAGCTTCAGGTATTCACAAAGCCCACATCCAACTTCAAGCATCCACAAGACCCACACTATGGCCACATAGCCACAAGGATAACACTTCGTACCCGGGAACAGGCACGCCTTCCACTTAGTAAGCAATGATAGGCCCCACACAACTTATACTGCAAATGGCAAAGAGGTAGACTTACCTCCACCCCACACAGTAAGCTCATGCTCAGCAAGGCCACACTTCCCAAACCGGTGTCAGCATCCTCCTTAGCACTTACTTACCCACTACACCCTGGGCTTGGTGAGAGGTTTCACCCTCAGTTTTCCCATGCCCCCAAACAGCAAACAGCACAGTCTTGGCAGCAGGAATATATGCAGGATATAACGACCGACACTGTCACCTTCTCAAACATTCAGGGACATGCCACTAAAGGAACCCCTTCTCCATCTGTGACCTCAACAATAGGAGAATGCGTTTGAGATTTCAGCGCAAGATTCCCACCTTGCTTAGAGCCCCCTGGGGACACCTTCTATAGGTAGGGTCTGACCCTTTCAAGCTTTTAACATTATCACCACCATTCCAGTTTGCTCAAAAAACTTTGGGGCCACTCTGGAAATGGTGGGTGGAACAACTGGATATCTAATGTGTTGCAGCCAGAGAGATAGACAATAGTTATAGGAAGCATTTACCAATGGGCACAACATTATTTGGGTGTCATCTTCTGGATTGTGTCCGGTTGTGGAGACCACATCTCCAGAGAGATAAAGATAGGTTTTGGCCAGTCCATTGACAGTCTACCACAATGATTTCTGAAGGTGTGGCATAAACATATGTCCACTGGACAAGATGGGGGAAGGAGAATATAATGTGACCTTAAAACTGCAGAGGCAATAGGCACAATCCAGGGGTCTTGCTTCGATCAATGGAAGAGAACCTCTGATATCAGAGGTTGTGATAGGTCGGATAGGGGACACATTAATATTTAGAAAAAAAGGATTCCTAGAAGAAGCAACAGTAAATCAACTAAAACAGCACTGGACACACCAGGAGCATTAGTCCTGGGCGAGCAAGAGCAAAGCGGGAGACTATGAAGGCTCTTGCTGATGAGTGTAGGCATTAGATGGGCAGACTGGGATGGACCTGGCGGTCCTTATCCATTGATTCTTTTGTTGTGAGATAAAGCGACAGTGAGAACACTAACAGCCATTAAGGTCTGCCATTAGATGGGCAGACTGGGATGGACCTGGCGGTCCTTATCCATTGATTCTTTTGTTGTGAGATAAAGCGACAGTGAGAACACTAACAGCCATTAAGGTGTGTCAAGGGAGACTTTCTAATTGGACTTTCTAATTGCATAATACATTTCACTAGCAGCAAAGAGAGCGTTGCATTCATGTAAGCAAATTGTCAGCCTTTAAACTCGAGCTGTGGAAAAGCCAGTAAATCTGTCTGCTTGAGTGAATTGTGTGCTGCCTCTGAAGATGTATTGTGTGAGTGATATTCTTATGTTGTGTGTGTAGATACTACTAACACAGGCTGATAGTTCATCAGGAAGGGGCAAGGGGAGAATGGCTATGGGTGGACAGGAGGAAGGACACAACGGAGATCGTCCTCATTGGGACCCCTGCTCCCACTTTCTCACTGTCACTATGGCGGGCCTCCCTTGGCCCTGCACCCTCACACACTAGTGAGGCAAACAATCTGGGGGTTATCTCCTCTCACATCTCGGACATCTCTAAAAAATCCCACTAACAGCTGCACCTCCTCAGAGGCATTCAACCTTTTCTCACCTTCCCCCAGAGGCTTACTGTCTCTAGAGTGCTGGTTCTTTCTAGACTGCACTATTGCAACAGTCTCTTTCTCAATCTTCCTACTTCCACTCTCCGACCTCTATAACTCATCCAGAACAGAACCGTGAGTCTTTTTGTTGGCCTGAAGCCCAGGGACCACATCTCTCTGGTGTTGAAATCCCTCCACTGGCTCCCTGTGGCTGCAAGGATCAAGTTCAAGACACACTGCATAGTCCAGAAAGCTTTCTGGAGCTGGGGCCCACACTATCTACAACTCTCTCTCCCTAAATACTCTCCTTCTAGAGCCCTCCACTTGTCCTCCTCCAACTCTCTTCGGGTGAGCCGATTCTCAAAACAGAGATTTTGGGGTAGATCTCTTTCCTCTGCAGGTGCTTTCCTCTAGAACAGCCTCCCTGGCCCTCTCCATCTTGAGCCTGATCAACTTAAGTTCCTGAAACTCCTCAAGACCTTCCTCTTCTCTTCCTCCTTCTCTCTCCCTCTCCCTTGTTAACACCCTCTCTATTCTTGCCTACTGCCCTCCTCCGTCTCTCCCTAACTCAGCTCTGTTTGCTGACTGGTCGCCTGCTGCACCTCCAGAGCCACACAGGTCGCAGGCTCCCCCACCAGTTTGCACCTGCCCCCAGGCCTCTGCACGCCACTCACCACTTCGGCACTTCTTTACTCATTCCTTGAGAATGGTAACCGCTTGGCACTTAACCCAGGGCCTTGGACTGGGTGCACTTGCCCCCCCCCCCTTCCTTTCACTCCATGTCTGGAACTAACATTGCCTAGAATGTACTTGGCCCGGTCCGCCAGGCTTAGTACAGTACATTTTTGTTTCTGTATGTCCCTCTCCTTCTCCCCCCCATTATCACCTTACCATCTGTCACACTTGCACTATTTGAAATATCATTGGCCGGGTATGGCAGCCAATGATTGTATGTTCCTTCCTCTCCTCCCCCTTCGCTCCTTCTTTTTTGTCTTACACATGCACTTGTAGTAAGGCCATCAGGCCAAGTTGCTTGTTATTTTTGCAAGATCATTCGGAAACTTCTAGGCCTAAGAATTACTTTGTTTTCCCCTGTACCCTCCCCGCCTTGAAGCGATTTGAAGCACTTCACCTGTGTTTAAGCGCTCTGTAAATAAACAATTACAATTACAATTACAAGCTGCTCTGTGAGAAGACCAGAAAGGGTTTTCCTGCATCATTGTGGGGATATCTTTTAGCCATCGGAAGATCTGCAGCCTTTTAGAAAGGACAAATGATAGATAACATGGTGGGAAAAAAGTGCAATACCACTCAAACATACAGATGTACACACAAGAAATCACATAGAGGCCAATGGAAACAGTTGTGATCAGCCCAGAGCCTCCTGGGTGTTTAAAAACATGGTCACCATGTGGATCCCATTTAAATAATTATGATCACTTGACATTGTGTTTTGAGATGGTGATATCACTGTCTCAAAACACACAATGAAGTTAAAATAATGATATTTACTATATATGTCCAATAAAGCACCACCCAAGTGCAAAAATCATCAAGCATGCAGCACTGGAACTAAACAAGCCTTTAAAAGCAACAGTTACCTTATATCTCATCAACGTAAACTGTCAACTCGTTCCTAGAAAATGGCCACTGAGGCAACAGAAATTCCTTCAGGATGCAACGGTTCTGTAAAACAGAGCAGCAGGCTGATGCAAGGGCCTCTCTCTTGTATCTCTGCTAGCAAGCAATGCTTGCTCGAGCCAGACCTAAAAACGGAACCAGAACGTAGTCTGCACATTTTATTTGCAGAAAGGTGTCGAACCCCATCAGAGAAGTTTGGACTCAAGGCGCACCTTGACATACATTCTTCAAAATGAATATGGCTCCAATCTGTAGATCATGTCGTTGTGCGCTTTAAGTACATGCGAATCAGTAGCCTGGACAAGTGGGGATGTAAACCAACAGGGGACGTTGTGCGCTCTTATTACCTGGGACTGGCTATGCAGTGCTGCAGGATGCTGGCATCGACCTCATCATACTTACCAGTATGTTCTAGACCTAGAAAATGAGCTGGCAGGTAGCAGCCACTTTGCAATTTTTGAAAACTGCAAAAAAAAGATTTTTGGCTTGCATATGGCTACCTCCCTGCACTAGAAAGGAGACACGTCAGCCAATTATGTTTTTTTCACCTCGACTTTGTTTTTATGCTTCATACAAAGGGGATAAGTGGATTGTCCTCCTCAGCAATGTTCCCTGTGGATTTTTTCCAGTCCTCAGGAAGACGGCACTTGGTTGACGCCACCATTGGTCGAGTTAAAGGATACACCAAGAAGACTATTGGGCCTCATCACGAGTTGGGCGGTATCCCGGCAGTTTTACCGGCGAGTTTCCGCCCAGGCTAATAGCGTTACCGCCACCAGGTCCGGCGCTCTTAGCGCCAGATCAAGGGTTGGGTGGTAATGGGTATTCCCCATTCCCCATTGGGTCCATTTGTGGCATTTTCGGCGCAATTAGCGCATGCTTCATTGTGCCCGAAAATGGGCATTAAGTTGTTCGTGATTGGGCGGACCTTTAAATGTGCCGGCAATAGCCTTACCACATTTAAGGGCTACCGCCCAACTCGTGATGAGGCCTTTTGACTTGTTTCTGTCTATTAACTAGCCTATAGTGTTGTGGGAGCTCAGTTAAAGCATGTTATTTTTCTAGCCACGCTCCCGCACCCGTTTCTTGTGCCCATCTTGGTCTTTCGTATGCTGATGCCAATTCCCACCGGGCTTTGCTTGGCTAATTTCTCTAGGAGCTGTCTCAGCAAGCCATAGAGAGTTAATTTGGGTTAGCAGCTGCTCTGGGGCTGTTCGTTTCTCCTGAGACACAATTAAAGCAAACTGCAATCATGGACACTTTTGTAGGTGTGCCTTGACTTAAAGCAGGGCTCTTTGTGAGGCTGTCCCACAGCAACAATGTGTGTATGTTCACAACAGCCTAAACCTAGACCCTTCAGGTTCATGGAGTACCCAACCACGTATTTAGGAAGTACTTGTAATTCCCACAGAACTGGATATAACTGTTTATCGAGAAGGTATTAACCAACGGGCGATTGCCCACCCAGGTAGACACAGGGATGATGGATTGTAACTGCAATCGCTTGGCCCGGTAATTCACCGGGACTCTTACCACTAGAATGGCGACGAATCTGCTGTAGCCCCTGCCGTGCCTAGACCTAAACACTCTCCACTCCAAAGCCTAGGGTAGCTAACAGCCTGGTACAGCAGGTTGGGAAATGGCTAAACTCAACCTTGTTTATATTGTAAAGCCAGAGGGAGGTACGGCCATGGCTGGCAAAACAGAATTGAGTCCACACTAGACCGAGAAGCACCAAAACCTCTATAATAGGGAGCAAATGTTAATTTGGCAGGCACAGGAAGGTAATCAGGAACTGGGGACCTCTTTCAACTGCACAGATACTTGTACATACCTACCAATATGCATGACTCTCTCCTCTGCACCATAGAACTATAGAATGCGGTTTTCCCCCACGATAAATTTGGCCTAGCTGCACGCATAATCTCATTTACAAACACCACCTCCGCATACTGTTGGTCTAACACAGGCTTGTCCAACTCTTTTGAATGTGGGGCTAAAGCATTCACTTTTTGTCACCCGGTGGGCCGGCGAGCCAAAAGTGAACACCCTGACCCAAAGCAGTATATTCAAAAGCGATGGTGTGTGACCTTTGACGCAATAGCATCACAGGCATAGCCATGCAGTCCCAAAGATAGCTTTTGGTGTCGGGAGCAGTGATCAAAGGTTAGTTTCTTGTGATTTCTTCCAGTGTGTATGTGTTGATATTTCTCGGAAATAGTGGGGGCGACCAAGCGTAGCGAGGGAACTATAACAATCTAGGGAGGGTTTGGGGGGGGTCTCCCCCCAAGATTTTTTTTCCAAATATGGGGCTGAAATTGTGCATTTTACAGCAGGAAAAGTGACCAAAAAGCCATAAGTTTACAATCAGTTCTAAAGGGGAACATGTACATTCCATGTCACTAACAGGAGACAAGAACATTGTAGAACACAACACATTTTAATGATCAATGTGTCCACAGTGTAAGACAGCACTGTCACTGATGTAACACATTGACGTGCTGCTGCACCCACAATATGCCTCTGTAGCAACATGTCTATCCTGGCTGTTCCCAATTTAGGCCAGCATTATCCTCTACAAAGCATGATTGATGCTGCCTGAGCATGTGCAGTGTGCCCAATACATATGCCAGCTTATCTCTGTAATACACATTCATTACTTCTGTGGTAATGAAAGAAGCATAAATCAATTCCAGGGGGCACCTGAGGCAGTAAATGTCCTCCGCCACGGCCCGGTTTATTGGTCGGACCCAACATTGCAGAAATAAATTAATTAATCGTGGCCACGGACCCGACAAACATTGAACAAATAAATAAATCGGGCAGGGGAGCCGACTTATGAATTTCCCAGGGGGTGCCCAAATATAGGAAGTGACATAACCAGCACTTATATGACTGCATTTGCACGTAGTCGCCAACTTGGTACGAGGGGGACGGGGGTGCAGAACAGTGGAAACATTGGCTAGCATGTATTGCATATACTAAAGTCAAGTAAGAAGGAGGTTTAAGCCTTCCAGTTGCATTCCAGTAGGTCAATATTGCCCCTACTCCACCCCTCTAAAATCATCCAGGTTGTAGTAGCCCTCAAAAGGCAGAGCAACACAACTAGGATAGGAGAACGAAATGCCATCCCATCCTGTGAGTGTGTCAAACCTCAGAGCAAAGACTGTGCGTGTGCCTTGGAGCACAATCTCACTAATTTGGTGCAAATCTCGCAAGTAGGTGCATGGGAATCCCATGCATGTGTGTGGGCGGCAGACCCCGGATCACTTGCTCACTTCTTCAGTGTGAAACTCTGTCCAAGGCAGTACTGACCCAATGATGAGAAGTGTCATATTTTCACATTAACTATGCTTAAGCACTTTGGGTTATTGAATAGTGCTGCTACATTCGGAGTAATTCCATCCCTTTAAATATATTAGCTCTTGTATAACCACAACAGTGTTGATTTATTCTGATGATGATGAAGATGATGTTAGACTTGCTCAATAGTTCTGGTTCTGTATCATTAAATGTACTTCAGATCTTCAGAGTCTCGGGAGGATAGCTCAGGGGCAACGTGCTCGCCTTGGAAGCAAGACGACAAGGAGCAACACAGGTTCGATCCCTCTGGGTATATTATACCTCTACATCTGTGCACCCCTCTTGCCAAGAGAGGTGCACAGAGGGGTGCACAGATGTACAAATACACCCAAACCAAAACGATTTTTAGAAATTGAGGCACAGACTTGCTTTGCATCTGTGCCTCCATTTCTAAAAATCGTTTTGGGTTGGGTATACCTCTACATCTGTGCACCCCTCTTACCAAGAGGGGTGCACAGATGTACAAATACACCCAACCCAAAACGATTTTTTAGAAATTGAGGGACAGACTTGCTTTGCATCTGTGCCTCCATTTCTAAAAATCGTTTTGGGTTGGTGTACCTCTACATCTGTGCACCCCTCTTTCTAAGAGGGGTGCACAGATGTAAAAATACACCAAACCCAAAACGATTTTTAGAAAATGAGGGACAGACTTGCTTTGCATCTATGCCTCCATTTCTAAAAATCGTTTTGGGTTGGGTGTACCTCTACATCTGTGCACCCCTCTTCCCAAGAGAGGTGACAGATGTACAAATACATTCTACCCAAAACGATTTTTAGACATTGAGGGACAGACTTGCTTTGCATCTGTGCCTCCATTTCTAAAAATCGTTTTGGGTTGGGTGTACTTCTACATCCGTGCACACAGATGTAGAAGTATACCCAACCCAAAACGATTTTTAGAAATTGAGGGACAGATGCAATGCAAGAGCCTCTTGCTTTGCATCTGTCCCTCAATTTTTAAAAATCATTTTTTCCCCGGCTTTCACCCGGGCCGCCAGAGAGAGACACAGTATGGATGGAAAAAAGAGCCATCCATACTGCGTCTCTTCTCTGCGGCCTGGGGGGGGGCCGGAGCACCCGCATACTCTGCGCCCCTGAAACCGGGCCGTGGCCTGTAACTGCCTCTTGTGCTGGGGGCACCAGAGGCAGTTACAGACCACGGCCCGGTTTATTTATTTATTTGCTCCATGTTTGTTGGGCCCGTGGACCCGATTAATTAATTCATTTCTGCATTGCAGAAATAAATAAATTAATCAGGTCCACGCACCCGACAAACATTGAACAAATAAATAAATAAACTGGGCCGTGGCAAAGGCAGTAACAGTCCTCCGCCACGGCCTGGTTTATTTATTTATTTGTTCAATGTTTGCCGGGTCTGTGGACCCGATTAATTTATTTATTTCTGTAATGTTGGGTCCGCCCAACATTGCATAAATAAATAAATTAATCGGGTCCAGGGACCCGACAAACATTGAACAAATAAATAAATAAACTGGACCGTGGCCTGTTACTGCCTCTGGTACCCCCCCCCTTTTAGGGGGCACCAGAGGCAGTAACAGTCCTCCACCACGGCACGGTTTATTTCTTTATTTGTTCAATGTTGTCTGTACAGCCTCGCGGGCCACATGAAATGGTTTGGAGGGCCGCATTGCGGCCTGCGGGCCGTATGTTGGACAACCTTGGTCTAACACAACCTTTACACTACTCCTTGCAATAGAACACAGCTACCCACCACGAGAAATGTGGCCTAGCTTCACACATACTGACTGCACACACCCACTACTTACTACACTAAGGCCGAGTGCTGTTAGTAATGATTGTATTATTATTATTATTATTATTAGGGTATTTATTGAGCACAGACATAGCTTCGGGAAGCAACAGAGCACTTTACAATCCTAGGGCGATGAACAAGGTTAAGGAGCAGAGGAACAAGGGAATGGGGCTCTAACAACACTGAAGGACAGACAATGTGTCAGCAATGGATCTACAAGCAACCAGGGCAGGAAAGACTGAGGATCAGATCACCCCGGTTCAGGTACGGTGGGGAGTGGAGGGTATGTGCACCTAGGCGTTAGGGAGGAACCATTTCTTGAAGAAGAGGGTCTTGAGCTCCTTCCTAAATTGTAGAAGTGAGGGGGCGAATCCTTCCAAAAGGGCATTGCCACCATCCAGGTGAGAGAGGACCAAGGCACGGACAGCAGATTTGATGTTGTTTTCTGGCATGAAGGGATTCATTTTCTGCATCAGAGAAAGTTGGTACCAGGCCCTTTGGGTCTTCGTTGCTATGTGCTGTTGGAAGGACAGGTGTCTGCAAATGTCAAACTCAAAGGACGTGGCTCAGTTGGACAGCTGGGGTGTGAAGCCCTTGAGGGGCATAGTAGAGAGCCAGGTCTGGATGTCCAGGTGTTCAGTGTGGTTGTTCAGCAGTAGAAATTCAGTCTTGGAGGGGTTGAGCTTCAGGTAAGCACTGGACATCCATGACTGGATCAATGAGAGGCAGACCTTGAGCCTGTGGACGTCTTTCATACCTTGGGGTAGAGTTGTGTATCATCTGCCTATTGGTGGATGTGGATGTTGTGTGGAGCGAGGAGGGTTCCCAGCCATTCATGTAAAGATTAAAGATCCCAGGGGAGAGGATGGATTTGCGGGACTCCACAGGAGATGGGTAGAGTTGATGATCTGGAGAAATCAATTTGTACAAACTGGTGTTGATTAGCAAGGCACAATTTGAACCAGCAGAGGATGATCTCACGGAACCCCATGTAGCGATGTAGATTGTCGGTTGGTATCTGGTGGTCTACTCTACCAGATGCTGCTGAGAGGTCAAGGAGAACGAGGAGGCAAAGATGACTGTCATCAAGGATGTTAAGGGCATCGTCGATCACCTTGATGGTTTTTGTGCTGCATCTGTGTCTGAAGACAGATTTGTAGGACTGAAGGAGGTTGTTGACTTTGTTGTTTTGGAGGAGTTGGGTGGCTACTGCTTCCTCAAGGATTTAACCTAGGAAGGGACGATGGTTGATGGAGCAGTAGATGCTGAGGGCGGGGTTCAATATAGTTTTTTTGAGAAACAGGAGGATTTGTCTTGTCATGAGGGTCAGGGATGGTCCCTTGCGA
Organism: Ambystoma mexicanum; assembly: GCF_040938575.1. Classification (NCBI taxonomy): domain Eukaryota; kingdom Metazoa; phylum Chordata; class Amphibia; order Caudata; family Ambystomatidae; genus Ambystoma; species Ambystoma mexicanum. The sequence goes on from NC_090938.1 coordinate 480,658,093, forward strand.
TAGGGAGCTGTTGATGATTGTCAGGTAAGGGAGGAGTGCTTCAGTTGGACGTGTCTTGAGTACAGAGGCAGGGAGGATGTCATCTGCATACAATGTGTCCATGAGGGATGCTAGAATAGTAGTGAGGTCTTCCATAGTGTGTGTTTTGAAAGTTGTGCAGGTAGTTGTGGTTTTGCGAGATAGAATGGGTAGTGTGTTGTCAGTTGAAGTGTTGGTGTATATCTTTTGGCGGATCATGCTGATCTTATTGATGAAAAAAGAGTTGATGGTGATATATTTCTTGATGGAGTGCAGTACAGGCGGGTTGTGCAGAGGGTTGATGTAGTGCTTGATGGCTTTGAAGAGGGCTCTGTCTTCATTGTTGGTCTTCGCTATGGTGTTTTGGTAGTAGTTGGCTTTGGCAGTGGTGATCAGTTGTCTGCAAGTAGAGCAGAGTTCCTTGAGCAGGGCATTGAGGTGGGATGCACTGCAGGATTTTCACCAAGTCTCCCCTTGTTGGCGTGTGGCGGTTTAGGCTTGACAGTGCATTGTTTGACTGGTGCTTGGTAGTTGATGTTGGTTGTGAGGGTGGTGTTGAGTTCTTGGAGGAATGAGTCACAGTTCTGGTTCATCAGAGGTAAATCAGTCCATGTGAAGTGGTGTTTGGCAAGGTCTTCCGTGAAAACCTGCACTGGTAAGGTCTTGAATTATCTGATGGCTTGTTTACAGGGTTTCCAATCGGTTTCCTTGATTGGCATGGTGTGACGGATGTTGAAGAGGATTTCCAGATGGCCTGACCAGTCAAGCAGGATTGGAGAGCTATGATGGAGGATGGGCGGGGTAGTGATAATAGGGTTAATGGATATTATCTTTCCTGTGAGTTGGGTCTTTCATGTACTGCGTAAAGTTCATAGCGTTGAGTAGACAGTGGCGATCTTCTTTCATTGACTTGGTTGCTGGGTTGCTAGGGATGTTGAAGTCGCAGATGTTATTGGCATGTGTGAGAGGCATGGTGGTGACCAAGTCCGTGGAGTCTTCGATGAAAGGGATGTTGGGCTTGGTTGGTCTGTAGATGAGGTGAAAAGTTAAAGAGGTTTTCGAAAGAGCTAATGGTGGCGACGTCCAGTTGAATGATAGGGAGGCCTCAACCAATTTTGTTTGTGTGGTCTTGTTGTAGAATTCTGCAGCCTTTGTGAATGAGGATATCTAGGATGTGGGTGTATGTGGATGTCATCCAGGTCTCAGAAATTAATTTGGCATCCAAGTCATGTGGGGTGATGAGGTCTGTGATGTCTGCTATATGGTTGGTTGCTGAGCAGACATTAGCAAGTATCAGTTTTCTTGTAGTTGTGGATGATGGAGTGCGGATGGTACCTATGATGACACGAGTGAGAATGTTGCGATGGGTGCCCATGATTTTGCTGTTGAGCAGTGTGGTTGATGAGTGGTGATGGTAAGGATGGGCTGTGTGAGAGGGGTGAAACACATAGTTGAGGGAGCTTACCTGATGTTATAGGAGCAGGGGTTCTGGTTCCTTCTGGTTTGACAGGTCCAAACAGGAATTGCCATTTTCTTTGACTGCCCTTCACTTCTGAGGCCAGAGTGAGAGATGCCCTTATCCTAAGAGTTAAGAAAGAAAAGGAAGGGGCAGGGCGAGGCGGGTGGGTGGGGCTTAACTCACTTAAACAGCAGTCTGAACAGAACTGTCTGCCTGGATCTCAGCTGAAGTGCCAAAGTAGCTGCCTGGAAGGTACGAAAATAGGTGTGATGGAGCAACTAAGTGGCAGGGCCGGGTCAGGTGAAAATCAGCCTCCTCAAAGCAGTCTATTAGTTACTGATAATCTCAATTACCTCTAGTCCTACTCTTCCTCATCACAGTACTTAATACATGTCAAAAAAACAGGTTGCTTATATTGTGCTTCATACCAGACTGCAAGCGAAGTACCGGGACTGGGTACCAATACAGGTCTGTTCAGTGTAGTTTTGTTTACAAGACCAGAGGATTGCCCCTGAGCTATCCTTCCAGAGTTTTGCCAACATTATCTATTCCATTTGGGAGACTACAGTCCAGTCCTGGTTTTAAATTTGCATTCTGGAACATGTAGTCCTGGGTTTATAATGGGAAAGTTCAGGACTGCGAGCCCCAGAATGCAACATTTAAACCATGGCTGCATTGCGGCCTCCCAAATGGAATGGATAATTATGTAATGTATGGTGCGTATCTTTGAGGTCCCCCTCCAGGCCCAGAACCTTCCTTCCTGAACATTTACTTTCTTGTCCCATCCCTGGGAGACAAAACATCCTCCTTTCCCAAAATCTTTCTCCCTTTTGTGACTCATGTGACCCTTCCCATAGCAAGGAGTGCGAGAATGGAACGTCAGTACTGTGAGAAAGATGAGTAGGACTAGGAGAAATGAAGATTACAGGTACATAATTCTATCATTACCTCCATATCCCTCTTCCTCATATCAGTACTTACCTTTGAGTGATATCCAAGTTAATCCGTAACAGAAGGGGCCTATGACAGACCACTCTGACCCAGTCAGCTTGCAGTATCTCCATCACTACATTTATTTCACTTCAAGGCTGTGAAATCATCCCAATTTAGTGAATTCAATATCGTTGTATCCCAACTCCAAATGAGGTGACCTAGGCTCTTCTATATTCTACATTTAGTGTCTGTTAAAGGTATAAAGGTATTGGGGCTTGAACTAGTCACACCCCTACTGATTTCCATTAACGACACCCCCTTTAGACTCGCCAAAAGAAAATTGCCATACCCCTTGTGGATCAACCATGATTGGCCCCAAGTGGATGTTAATCTGCCCTCTCATAGGCTATGAGAATGACCGTTCTTATCCATCTGCTGATAGTTAGACTAGATGCCTTCCTTCCTGCTCCCCCTGGTCCAAATGTCACTAACAGGCTGTCAGTCCTTCTAATGGTTTCAATCTGTGCACCACAAATACCACGAAAAATGGCTGTAGGTTCTTAAACAGATCTTAAGGGCCAATCGGGTTCCTAGGGAAGGTTGGCGCTAGGGCGGTTTCTCTCTCTTGCTCTACTTCCCACCGGAGCACCCCCTCCCTAGCCCAGGCATCCACAATTGGTGTTAGTGCTGCTCCCAGGTGACCCCTATCCATCTTGTTTGAACGTAGGTTGTAGCTAAAGTGGCTAACCAACTCCCTAGGTGTCTTCTAGCTGTCCCTGACTTAGCCCATGCTTAGTAGTCTAGTTTAGTAGTCTAGGGATGGTATAGGGATGGTGCCTTCTTCCTCACTGTACCACCTACTTGTCACACACGCTCTATCTCTCCTGACCCTCCTCTCTATACTGGGTCCCTTGGTCCAAGATGTTCTCCCCTCCAAGCTACTTTACTGCCGGTCTCACACTCTGCCTTTTTACCTTCACCCTTTGATTGTTCTTCTCTTCTCAACTCTTTCTCTCACTACAACTACCTCCAGCTACCACTGTGATACGCTCTATGCAGTTATTTTCTCCCTGTATCCTTCCTTCTACTACGCCTCCTTGCCACTACTACCTCTCTGTTACTACTAACACCTCTACACTCTTACCACTTCTCTTACTCCACTACCGCTTCTCACTACTGCTGCCTCTCTATACCAATGCCACCCCTCACTACCACTATTCTGCCTTTACTACTACTACCCCTGGTGCTCTACTACCACTTCTTTCTCTCTATTCTCACTACCACACTATGTGACCACTACTACCACTACTTCCTAATACTACGACTACCTCTCCCTCCTACTACTCCACTACTTCCACTACCTCCCCCAACAGCTACTACACCCTCCTCTTACTCCTGCTCTACTCCTAGTACACTCCTTCCTTACTTCCATGCACAAACACCTCACAGACCCCTCTCTCCAGTAACCTCCACACTCTTTCCACCTCCTGTTCATACCCAACTAACCCACACACCCTCCCAGGATTGGCCAACTTACCCTGACCAGTCCACTTACCTTTTTCAAGGGGTTTGACAGGGGGAGTCTTAGAGAGGTTTCAAAAGGGCTTGTAAGCTCCACTCCTTGCTTGGTCCCGTTGTGTTTCTGGTCTGACCCACTCAATGGCTCGTAGGGCACTTCTGTTCCCAATTGGCAAGGCCTTTTGACAGGTCTATCTTTATTGTATAGCTCTCTAGTGGACTAGTGGTGCCTTCTTGGAGGCTTTTATTAATAATAAAATCCTGGTGGGTTAGTGGTTGATTTCTATTTGTCCGGTCCTCTGTGAGGCCGTGAATTATATTTTTCTCAATCCCTGGTGGTTTAATGGATGTTTCTACATGCAGAGGCTCCAATTGACACTGCTACCTGGAGTCACACTCTTATCCCTCTGTGGCGGCCAGTGTTCTCCTGACATAGACCAGTTGCGCCACTGTGTTGTCTGTGCTGAAGGCCCTGCCCCCTCCTCTCAGAGTGCCCATTGCATCTCTCGGCTGCTGTTGGTTGACCAGATTAGCTTACGTGGCCTCGTCTCTTCGATGTTGTCCTGTGGGGCTCCCTCCTCTTCCCGCGGTGCCGGTATCCTGCTCCAGTCCGCGGTCTCGATGGTCTTCTGCTGCCGAGGCCTCAGGTAAGAAGCGACTGAGAGGGAGTCGGCCCTCACTCAGGCACCTTGAAAGGGTTTTGGGGTACAGGCCCCCTCTCTCTTCTGATAAGGCCTGACCCGAGGACTTGCCACAAATCCTTCACAAGTATTTCAATACTGCACTCTGGACATCTAGGCTTTGCCAAGCCATTTCCTCAGGTGAACCTGGATCCCAAAAGAATGCTGAAAGCACTATCTCCTAAGACCTGTGAGATTTCTGAACTACTTTCGGGATAAAGGCTGGATCACACTGTAGGATAAGAGCATCTTACTGTATATTTAAATATGGTGGTCTATACAACATGGTGCCAATTTCGTCCAGTCTCGTAGAGGAAATGATTGCCATCAGGATTGTGGTTTTCAGGCTTATTAACCTCATTTCAATGGATTTCAAATGCTCCAACTGAGCCTTTTGTAGCATCTCCATAACCATGGGAAGGTAACAGGGGGAATCCCCTGACACATTGACTGGTTTGGAGGTTGCAAGGCTTTTAAGCATTTTTTGAGCATGCATGTCCTCCTCTGTCATGAGTTATGAATGTTCCCAGAAGGTTTTATTGCTGGCCACTGCACTCTCAAAGATGACATTTTATAGCCCCTTTAGGCCAGAGTCCCTTCATGGAGAAATTGAAGTGTGTCCAGAATGCCACACTCTAGGCTGGGAGAAACCTTCGACCATACTATGCTACAAAACTGGCCCAGTGGCGAACATATAATTTCAGGGCAGAGGACCTTTGGGCTCTTTGGACTGTCTCCACCACTTGGGCTGATAACCACAATTTATATAACCACTCCTCCAAACTTCCACACAGACCATTGAATCATTTGTAGTGAAGTTTGGTGCAGTGGGCCCTTGAGAAGAGATGGCCGATTGGGGATCAGCCACATCGACTGCAATTCTAGTAGTCAGAAACCCACTCCTTTCTTGGCCATAGTGCAATACCAAGATAGCCCCTGTGAATTGTAGTGACTGTGACCAAAACTACATGACACAAAATTAAAGTGGAAACATGAATTTACCAAGCAGCATGCACACAACACATGTTTTGGAAAGCATCTTTCTGAAACCACTGCCTTGCTCAAGCAACCCCTTTTCATGTTAAAAAGGCAACAGGAACTAAGGCAGCCATAAGTCACAAAAACACAAGGACAATATAATACACTGTTAAAGTGACACACACAATAATTTACTAAACAACAGAAACCATGTTTTGAAAAGCATCTTTCTCAAATCTCCCCTTGGATAAAACAGCTCTACTGCCTCTTAAAAATGGCCTCTCCTGGACCTGAGATTTCAGGTGGATGCACACGTCGTGCTTGACTAAGCATCTATAATCATGCCCTTGCAATAGACTGGCAGAGAGCAACCTCTCCCTCGCCAGACCTAAAAATGACCTTGCATGCACTAAAGCTAGGATGACCAGACGTCCCGTTTTCCCGGCACAATCCTGAGAAAAAGTTCTCTGTCCCGGAGTACCAGGAGTTTTTACATTTTATAGCCCCGGTCTGGAATTGGAAGGGTGGGTGGCTACGTTTCTGGCTTTTGCCGGGACCCGATTTTGAAATCCCGAAATCGGGGCCGGCGCGACATTACTGCGCATGAATAGGGGCGTGAATGCTTTTCACCCCCCCCCCCCATTTCCTCGCCCTTCCCCTCCCCGGCTGCTCTCCTCCAATGAGAGGAGTGGGCCTATGAGCACACACCCCACGACCCACAATAGGCCAGCGACATAGAAGTAGGACTACAGTTGTATTTGTGTTTACTTTAGTCCTACTTCTACGTCAATGGCCTGTCCCGTTTTTTTTTTATCTTGTCACCCTAACTAAAGCAAATCCTTGGAAGTCTGATGTGCAATTCTATGTCAAGACTGGAGGCTAGGATTATGCTTTCTTTCTTTTTTTATTACTCAGCATATAACACTTACAACTCATAAAAGAATAAAACATTGCAAAAACTACATTTCCCAGTTAAATGTCTTTAGGTGTAGTTCACTCTTTTTATGTCCATGAAAAAACCATGTGACCATTTCCACCTGTCACACCACACACTGTCCTTTATCCTCCTCTACATCTCCATGTCCTTCCTCTTTCATTACTGCCCGGGCAGCCAGATAAGTGCTTTACCATTATTACGGTTGTGTGTGTTATGGAATAGATTGGTTGAAAATAAGTTTAAAGTGTTGAAGGTGTGCGCGCGTGTGGATAAAGGGGAAATAGTGTGGCTGAGCGTGACCGCCTTAGGTAGAAGTTATAATCTATTGAATCAGACCCGCGACGGACCACATTGCTCCGGCGGTCACAACGCCCTCAATTTTACAGAGAGGGCACTAGCGCACTTAACGTAAACTGAGCGCAACGGGACCCTGCGAGGTTCTGGCGCTCAGTAGTCAAGGTGCAGGGCAAGTAGATAATGCTCCGTGAGACAGTCGGCTAGAAACTGACATCAAAGTCAGGAAAGCAACAGGGAACACGCGGCAGTGCGTCGCATTATATCCAATACAAGCTAACACAAAGGATCCGCAGAGCTATTCACCCCACTCCACCTAGTGGCCAAACGTAGTTCCCGACACAGAGAGAGTCGAGTTGGGGAAGGTTTCATCTAATATCTTTAAAAGAGGCAGCAGCTGTCACTGCAGAAGGTGCTAAGCACTGCTGAACGGGCATAGACCCAAGTCATACTGTACACTGATAACCCAGAACCACTTAGCTGCAACTGTAAGACGGGAGCAGGCCCAAGATCCCTGCAATTAGCCCACCAGCATTATAATGCACAGCTCCAGTAAAGAGGTTGAAGAACCCCATACCAGCAGGCAGTGGACAGCGTCCAACAAAGCCAGAGCAGTACAATGCGTACTGGGAACAGGTTTGGAGGGAATGTCACAAGGCAGCAGCTTGGTGGAAGATCTGATTATGTTCTCCCAGGGGATGGAAGCCCTAAAGGGAGAAGCCCCAAAGAGGTTCTGAAAGGGGCAAGGAGGAAGAAAGAAGGCCCGAAAGGTCTGCAGCAACCGAACCCCCCTGGGCACACCACGCAAGAAGAAAGGTGGTAAAAGGAGGGTGAGGTCTTGGGAGAGGAGAGGCACCGGATATACAGATAACGAGTCCTATTCAGAGGACGTAGAGGAGGAGGAATGGGATGACACGTCCGAAGAAAGCTCGGAAGAGTGTGACAAATCCTCCCCAAGCTCTCCTGACAGGTGTAAGGCTGCCAAGAAAAGGAAAAGACAGGGAGGATGAGAAAATGGCCGAGGTATTCAACCCAGACTCACTCATACATCCCAGGTCAGTGGAGTGGGAGCCCCCGCCAAGATCGGAAACTATATAAAAAAGAGAATACGTACCTCCCTATCGAAGGAGGACAGAAGCAAATGACTGGCAGAATGACCCAGGCCCTAAGTGCCAGAGAACATGACAGACACTCCAGAAATAGATGAAAATATGATGTCTTTCATGGGGTGCTACAGCAGGCACATCATTAAAGGAATCAATACATTCTGGAGGCCCTGCCAGGATATGCTTCTGGATTTCCTGGGTCCTTTGGCTAAAGGCGGAGGAGGCCAGACAACCGGAGCAAATAGGGGACCCAGAGATTTTAGCGGGCTGGGCGCAGAGAGCAATATGCCTGCTCGGCAACGCTAACAATGCCCTAACAACGGAACAAAGAAGGTCCATCCTCTAAAGATAGATCCCAAGATGAGTGAGTCAACATCCAGCAGTAAGGGAAAACTGTTTGGAAATATATTCATCAAGGAAATGGCGAAGTTTGCCAATACCTACGCCGCAATAGATAGGGTGCAAGCATCGATGATGAGGGTCCTTGGCCACAAGATGTTCGGCAAGGCTCGCAGAGGAAGGGGTTGCTTGGCCAGCCGATTCTCCTCCTATGGGCCCAATGCCAATAATAGAAATGAATGGAGAAACCAGGAGGAACGCCGGCCCAACCCCTTCTTCCAGTTGAGGGGAAGCGGTAGGGGTAGAGGCTGGAGAGGCAGCAACAGAGGCAAGCAGGCCAATACAGGTGAGACAAGATGCAGACTCACACAGGCACATGGTGATAACAGGGACCCCGTGGTAGGGGGGAGAACAGCTCAGTTCTTAGAATGGTGGAGAAAGTTATCAGGAGATGCATGGTTTGAAGAGACAGTGCAGGTTTTACACCTAGAATTCTGGCGAGAACCGATTCAAACAGAAGAGCTGAGGCCCTCACAAGAAGACAAAGAGTTGCTAGACAGAGAGATAGTGGAGCTAGAAAAGAAAGGGGCTTTCACTCGGGTAGCCGATACTTGGAATGGGTTTGTGAGGAATATGTCCCTCGTCCAGGGCAAAAAGAAGCACAGCAGTGATAAACCTGAGGAACCTGAACACATTCTTAGTATACAGGCACTTCAAGATGGAAGGCATCCATCTGCTAAGGGACGTATTACAGAGGGAAGACTTGTTAGTCAGGATAGACCTCAAGGATGCATATCTGACAACCCCAGTATTACACAAGAATCAGAAATACCTACGGTTCTGGTGGAGAGACCAGAAATGGCAGTTGACATGCCTCCCATTCAGTCTGGCCTCAGCCCCCTGGGCCTTTACGAAGTTGATGCGGATGGTAGTGGGTCGCCTCAGCGAACAAGGCATCAGACTGATATTATAGTTAGATGACTTTTGTCTGATGGGTCAAGACAGGGAAATACTTCTAGAACAAGCTGAGAAGAGAACCCAATTATTTCATACACTAGGGTTTCTGATAAAATGAGAGAAATCTGTGTTAGTACCAGTGCAGACACTCGAGTTTCTAGGTTTTGTCGTAGACACGAAGACAGCCACACTCAGCCTACCGATGGACAAGGTGAATGCGATTAAGAAGGAGATCAGCTCGATAATTACGAAGGGAGATCTATTTCTCAGAGAGTAAGCCAGACTTGTGGGAAGACTAGCTTCATCCATTCAGGCGATCTTCCTGGGGCCACTGCACTACAGTGCTCTACAACGCCTAAAGATCCAACACCTGAGGAGAGGGTTATCTTACAAACAAAAGGTACCAATCTCCGCCGAGGTGAGAACAGAACTATGGTGGTGGTTCAGACACATGAGGCCTGGAATGGGAGAGTGATATTTGGCTCATCCCTGGACCTCATTATAGAATTGGATGCCAGCTGCTGAGTCTGGGGAGCCAGTTGCGGAGGAATGACAACGGGAGGCAGGTGGTCAGGAGAGGAACTAGAGCTCACATCAATTGCCTGGAGCTACTGGCGGGGTCCTTCACGGATGCTGGACCCAGGACAAGGTGAACCTTTGCATACTTCTGAAGATGGACAACATCTCAGCAGTACAATACATAAACAGGCTAGGCGGGACGAAGTCCAGGTTGTTAGCGGAGCTAGCAAAGGATTTCTGGCACATGTGCCTGGAAAACAAAGTCAGCGTCACAGCAGAATATCTCTCTGGTCTTCAGAACATAATAGCAGACTGGAACTCGAGACATTTGAGAGACGCGAGTGACTGGCATCTGGACAGGACAGTTTTCAGGTCCTTGCTGGAACCGAGTGGTCCATGCAAGACAGATCGGTTTGGATCCAGACTGAGCACTGAGCTGGAGCGATATTGTTCAGCTGGAGCCCCGATCCAGCAGCAGTGGCAATGGACGCATTTTTGCAAACGTGGGGACTGGACAAAGAATGCACCTTTCCCCCATTCGCTATGATCCTGAGGACGATAGCCCAGGTCAGGAGACAGCAGGTGACAATAATTCTAATAACACCAGACTAGAGGAGTCAGGTGTGGTTCCTGGACCTTCTGGAACTGTCATTCGAGAACCCACTGGTGTTACCACAGTTCAAGAAACTGATTTGGAATCCAGTGAGAGAATTTCCCCCACTGAACCAGGAAGGAGAGTTGAGACTGATCGCATTGGCGATTCCCACGATGCCTGGCAGAATCCAGGACTTTTGGGAGATGCTGCAAAATGCATTGAGGAAGCAAGGGCATCAGGTTCCAGAAAGGCCTACAGACTGACCTGGGCAAGGTGGACTAGCTGGTGTGAGGAACAACATATACATCCCAACAGAGCAGATGTCACACAGATTGTAAATTCTTTGGCAGCCTTGGCGGTGCAAGGCAAGGCATACAGAACTGTAAATACGTTTAGATCAGCCATATCAGCCGACCACCCAAAAATAGAGACGGTGGCAGTGGGAGAACATCCACTCGTATGTAGACTGTACACTCAGACTTGGGATGTGAACTTAGTCCTGAATATGTTTATCAACTAGCCAGATAACGACAGATTGACAAGGAGGGCAATATCAGCAAAGCTCACCACACTGTTCTGCCTCATATCCTGCAAGAGAGTTTCAGACGTGAGAGCACTGGAGATAGATAAGAAGTCTTTTAACCCAGCAGGGGTCACTTTTCATGTTAGCAAGAGAACTAAGACGGGTATCAGAACAGTGGCATATTCAACCTTTCCGGACCATCGTAAATTATGCCCAGTCGGGGTGTCTAAAGAAATATGAGGAAATGACGAGTACGCTTATGCCCGCAGGGGTGTCACAACTGTTCATATCACTGAGAAAAGCATTCAAGGATGTTGCGGGGGCAACATTTGCAGATGGGTTAAATGGTGCTTGCTGCAGGCAGGCATTAACATTGGCATGTACAGGGCGCATTCTGTTGGAGGAGCTATGGCATCTAAGGTCTTTAACACAGGAGCTAGTTTGGAGGACATCCTCAAGGCAGCAGACTGGTCTAAGGAGTCGACATTTAAACAATTTTATTTCAGACCCGTAGAGGAGATGTCTGCGTTGGTGGAAGGTAAGCTTTAAACAAGCATAATCCGAGCCTCCAGTCTTGACATAGAATACTGATTTTCCATACTAACGTTATAGAAAGTCAAGATTCTATTAAAGACACGGAGGTGAAGGATTATCCCACCCAAGTAACCGTTATATGGAAATGTAATATGGCTGAGTAGTTGTTTTAGATTAGAACAGAAGGGTAATGCTTATGTTATAAGATATATGTTTGTGGTGCAGATTAAAGAGTTGTAACGATTACCCTCTCTACTTCAGCTAGGCTACGTTTGTTTTTCGGATTACTTGTTTACTGGTTGGGGCGCAAAGTTGAAGTTGGAGACAGACAAAGAAAGAGGAAGGACACAGAGATGTAGAGGAGGATAAAGGACAGTGTGTGGTGTGACTGGTGGAAAGGGTCATGTGGTTTTCTCATGGACATAAAAAGAATGAACTAATTAAAAGAAATTTAACTGGGAAATGTTGTTTTTTGCATCTTTTATTCTTTTATGAGTTGTGTTATATGCTGTTATAAGTAAAGAACGAAAGCATAATCGTTTGCCTCTGTGTCTTTAATAGAATCTTGACTTTCTATAACGTTAGTATGGAAAATCAGTATTCCCCTTCTTTCCACTTACCTTTCAATCATTTCTATTTCCTGCTGTCTAGCAGATGAGTCGGGTTTTCCTCTGTGCTATGTCACTAGATATTCTGGTTTGTTTTTATCAGGTTTTACTGTTACTTTATTAGAAGTCGGTCTGGCATTTCCAGGTTTCCCCAGGTGTGTTGCTTTATATATATTTTTTAATAAATTGTATGATTCATCATTATATATACTGGTGGCTTGTGCAGTGCTTTAAGTGGCCTTCAAACATGAGCCGGAGCTCTTCGGGGGCGTGGCCTGGCAGGGGGTCGTCACTGCAATTACGAGGAAACGCTGAATGCTACCTGTTCGGGCACGCCCCTAAACAGCCCGGCTCGATTTTTCTTGCTAGAGAATCGGGGAGCATCAACCTCTCACCTGGGGGATGAGGGTGATGATCCCTGCATCGCTAATTAGAGGGGGTGTCTGGCAAAGGGTCAGCAAAGGGACACAATGAAAAGGTAAGGCGTTTTTTGTAAAGCATGACGCTCTCACTTACATGCAAAAACTTCAAGCTGTAGAAAAAAAATCCTCATAATTTAATTTTCTATGACCCCCTGCCACACACCCCTTTCATTATAGATGCAGGAACCATCACCCCTGCATCTCTAATGAAAGGGGTGTCTGGCAGGGGGTTGGTGCGGCGACACAATGAAAAGGCACGGCTTTTTTTCTAAAGCCTGAAACTGTGGCTTACACGCGGGAACTTCAGGCTTAGAGAAAAAGCCTTGACTTCGAGGAGCCTGGTGAGCTGGGGCTAGTGGGGGACTTTAGGGAGCCCTTGCAAGGCCCTGTCTCAGACACTATTTTCATAGCCCGCCGGGACGCTGCCCCGGCTAGCCCCTGCCCAGTTAAAGCACTGGCTCTAGGGTTCCATGTGAGGTAGTGTCCTTTTCACTTCAAGCTGTCCTTCCCGCAGTACTCAAAGCTCCACTCTCGGTTCCTGTGTGAGGCTGCATCCTCTTCGCCCCTCCAGCTGGTCCCCAGTGCTGAACTACTGCTCAACTGTGCTCGTAGGCTTCCTGGTGGATACATCCCTGATTTGGTGGATACATCCTCCTTCCACTTTGAGTGGGCAGACCTCTCCTGAGAGGAAATGGCTAGCTTCCTGTGCATCCTATGACAAACTGGCCTGCCACCTGCTCCAAAGGCAATACAGGCTCTCTGTCCGCACTAAGAAGAGAGCCCACATCCAAGCCTGCATCTCTGGGGCATCTAACAACTCGGCCGAACTCTTTAAAATCTGCAAGGAGCTGGCCAATCTTGCTGCAGTCTCTACCTCTCCGGTCCCCTCCCAGGCCCTCTGCATGGCCCTGGCTTCTCATTTCATCTCTAAAACCCAGGACATTTTGTCCACCCTATTGTCCTCACCTTCTCCTCCCTCTACTCTCTCGTCTCCCTCCGGCCCATCTGTGGCCACCTCTCCTCCCCCTTTCTCTTCCTTTACTCTGTTCTCCCCTGTCAAGGTTTCTAGACAAGTCTGATCTATGAGAGTCTCGTCAAAACAGGTTCTTCCCTGTTCTTCCAAAACCATCAAGGACCACATTGACACCCTCGCTCCTGCCCTGGCTGACCTCTGCAACCACTCCTACGCCACTGGAGCTTTCCCTTCCCCCCCTGAAGCACCCTCTTCTCAAGAAACCCTCAGCCGACCCCTCCTGTCCGGCTAACTATCACCTGATCTCCATCACTCCGTTCCTGGGCAAACTCCTGGAAAGGCTGGCCATCTCCCAGCTTAATCTTCGCACTGAATCTTTTGGTTGTCTCCTTGACCATCAGTCGGCTTTCAGAACAGCCAGAAGCAAGGAAACTGCTCTCCTGAACATCTATGAAGACCTGCTCTCTAACCTCGATTATTATCTCCCCTCTGTCCTCATCTTACTCAATCTCTCTTCTGCCTTTGACACGGTCAACCATGCCATCCTGCTCAAATGGCTCTGTGATGACCTGGGTATCACGATAAGGCCCTGGCCTGGCTGACCTTTTTCCTCTCTGATCGACCCTACCAGGTCCAACTTGGGTCCTTCCTTTCCTTTATCTCCCTCACTACCTGTGGTGTTCCCCAGGGGTCTAACCTCTCTCCCTGGTTGTTCAACCAATACCTAGCACCTCTCGCCCACCGCATTGACACTCTCTGCTCCAACCTTCAGTGCTATGCAGATGACACTCAGCTCGTTTTCAGGCTCGCCTCTGCCACCTCTTCTCCTTCTCTCATCTTGGACTGTCTGTCTGCTATCCAAGAGTGGTGTGCCGCTAACGATCTCTGCCTTAATGCCAGTAAGACAGAGATTCTCCTCATCGGCACACATGTAGTCTCCTTTCCTGTCACTCTCTGGCCAGCCTCCCTTGGCCCTCTTCCTGCTGTAACGCTCACCTGACTCCCATGGAGGTGCAGGCTTGGTTTGCGCTGCTGTGACCTCTTCTAAGGTGATGCGCAGGGTTCGGAAGACGGACTGGACCGGGCCCCCAAATCTGGCTTGTCTGGCTCGCAGAAGTATCCTTCTGTAGGCGAAAATAGGGGATTAACTGTCTGCGGGGTAATGCAATCAGCCGCCCACTTTCCCCTCTCACCCTCCTCGAAACCCTTCTGTGATTCCTCGTAGCGTCTCACCTTAGGGTCTGGAAGGACGAGCTCTCCATCCTGCTTCTGATGCAGGGGCGCGTTGGTAACCAGTTACTTCACTGGATTTTCTGATTGGTGAGAACCAAACTTGCTTGGCTTCCAGGTAAGTTTTTTGATAAGAGGTTCCCCTTGTGTCCATGCATTAATGTACTAATGCTAGTGTCTTTTTCCCCATAGGGGCCGGGGTACGGAATTCCGGGGAACAGGCACCGACCCGAGATGAGAGGTGAAATCCTTGTAGAAATCAGGTAAGTCTTTAATGAGCGTTTTTTGGTAATGTCTTTTCATTCGCTCATTAACGCTGATGTCTCTTTTTCCCCTTAGGGGCCAGGGTCCGGAAATGCCAGGATGCGGCGCGGACCCGAAATGAAGAGGGAATGAATCAACAGGTAAGTCTTAACATGGAGATTTAGCTTTCCTTATTCCCTTCTCTCTCTCACCTTTTGTTCTGGTCTTTTTCTCCCTAGGCGCTGGGGCATGACTGCGAATCCGGATGATCGCTGCTGAACATGGAGGCGCCCTGTAAAGGTGAGTGGAATGCGGCGCTCCAGCGATCGACGCGATGAGCTTTTAAATAAAAGTCTTCCTTTTCAGGATTGTCGGCGAGATGTCTCCGGGATGCGGATTTAGCAGGTAAGGACTTTTCCTTCTTCTGTTCTCTTCTTCTCTTCCTTTGCAGGTGATACAGGATGCTGGCAGGCGTGGCAGAAGTCAGGATGCAGGAGCAGACACGGTGAGCGTCCAGCTGCTAGATGCAGAACAACGCGAAGCACGTGTGGCTGTTCGGGTGGGGTTTAAATAGCCTTGGAAGAAGTTCCAGGTATGTATCCTTCCTCCAATCAGGTATGTATCCTTCCCCGACCACGCCGGATGGTAAATTAGTCCCACAGGTAAAGTAGTTCCTTTCAGGCCTCAAGGAGGCCGGGATCCTGCAGCATGGTCTGCATCAGGTAAGTGCACCCAAGCACTTCCATAATGAGCCTGGCACCTATGGCGCCAGGACTGATGTCTTTTATGAGCCTGGCGCCATAGGCGCCAGGACACTGTCCAAAGGGCCCCTATATGGGTTGCTGGGTCCTTCCTTGGGGAATGGATGTCCGCTTTCGGGGACGCAGGGCTTGAACCGGCTCGCCGGGAGCAGGCATCATGACAGCACTCCACCCCAAGACCCCTCCCAAGGTTGTTCCCTCCGGGGGTTTTGGTTTGTCTGGGAAGAGTCGGTGGAATTTCCTGACTAATCGAGGTGCATGCACATGGTCGCTGGGTTCCCACGACCTCTCCTGAGGTCCGTACCCCTTCCAATCAATTAGGTAGAACAGTTTTGACCTAAACATTTTTGAGTCTAAAATGTTCTTCACTTCGAATTCGGGCTCCCCATCTATTAGAATAGGTTCTGGAGGTTTGAGTAGTCGGGTTCCGGGTACCACTGGTTTCAGAAGTGACACATGAAAAACAGGGTGAATTTGCATACTAGCTGGTAAATCAAGTTTAACAGCCACTGGGTTAATTATTGCCGTAATAGAATAAGGTCCCAGATATTTTGGGTTAAAAGTTCGAGGCCCTTTGAGTGGTAAATGTCTGGTAGCTAACCACACTTAATCCCCAATCTGATACGGAGGTGCTTCACTCCGATGTAGATCAGCATTCTCCTTGTATTTTCTCTTGGCTTGTTGTAAATGCGTAGTTGCCTCTTTGAAGGCTTGGGTAATTGTAGAATGCAGATGTTCTACTGCAGGCATTCCGAGGTTCTGAGGTGAGTCAAGGTTTGAGGTTTGAGGGTGATGCCCAAACAGGTATAAAAAGGACTGTGGCCAGTTCCAGAGTGTACCGAATTATTATATGCGTATTCGGCTATCCAAAGAATGTCTTTCCAGTTGCTTTCAGATTGCTGTAACATACACCGTAAGTATTGCTCAAGGGTCTGATTTGTCCTCTCAGTTTGACCATCGGTCTGAGGGTGGTGACTGTTCGATAATCTTATGTCGATCTGCGCCATTTGACAACATTTGCGCCAGAAGTGGGAAATGAATTGGCTTCCCCGGTCAGAGATTAGTATAGATGGGAATCCATGCAGCCGAACAATATTTTCGGGGAATTCTTTGGCTAGGACAGAAGCTGAAGGTAAACCTTTCAAAGGAATAAAGTGGGCCATTTTGGAAAACAAATCCACAATTACCAGAATAGTATTGTACCACGAACAAGGAGGCAGGTCCGTAATAAACTCCATTGATAGGGTGTGCCAGGGTGCTGGCGGTATGTCTAGAGGTTGAAGGAGACCGGCTGGTCTTTTCTTTTGACTTTTATTTTGGGCGCAAACACCACAGGACATCACAAAAGATTTAACATCTTTTCGCCAAGAGGGCCACCAAAATTGTCGTTTCACCTTTTCCTCTGTCTTGGCAATACCGGGGTGTCCCTCTATTAATGCATCATGATAACCGGAAATAACTAGTTTGTGTAATTCCTTATGTGGCAGGAATAAGCGTCCTTGGAAATAAGGTAAACCATTATTTATGGTAAAGTCTGATCCCTTTTGTATCCAATCCTGTAAGGTTGTAGGGTCCAGGAGTTGTTTCACTCTGGCTTGAATGTCTTCAAGCGTCTGTAACAAAGTCATGCCTAGAATCCTCTGTTCGGGAATTATTGGTACTGGTTCTGAGTTTGTATCAGATTCTCCCATTCCAATTCGGGATAAGGCGTTTGCTTTGCCATTCTTGCAGCCAGGTCGATAGGTAATCACAAAATCAAATTCAGCGAAAAACAAAGCCCATCGGAGCTGCCGTGATGACTGAGCCTTGGCGGTTTTCAAATACTGTAAATTCCGGTGATCAGTGATCACTGTGATGGTATGTCGAGCGCCAAGCAGATAATGCCGCCAGGCTTTAAAAGCGGACTTAATGGCTAACAGTTCTTTGTCCGTGATTGCATAATTAACCTCGGGTGCCAAGAATTTTCTGGACCAAAATGCTACGGGATGCAGTTGGTTGGTTTCGGGATCTCTTTGGGACAGGACAGCTCCCATGGCTAGGCTGGATGCGTCAGTCTCGACGACATAAGGGAGATCTGGACGCGGGTGTTTCAAAATAGGTGCGGAGGTAAACTTAGCTTTTAAATCCTGAAAGGCCTGCTCGGCTTCTTCAGACCATTCAAAACGTTTATTTTTCCTTAAGAGTGCAGTAATGAGTTGTACCACGCGTGAAAATTCCGGGATAAACCTGCGATAGAAATTGGAAAAGCCGAGCATGCTTTGAACCCCTTTTACAGATCTAGGTGATGGCCATCCGAGGATGGCATCCACTTTTCTTGAGTCCATTCGGACTCCTTTGGGTGTCAGGATGAAACCTAGAAACTCGACTTCTGTGGTATAGAAAACACATTTCTCCAATTTAGCAAATAGTTTGTGTTGGCGCAGTTTTTCAAGTACTGCCCTGACGTGTTTTCTGTGATCAGATTCCGAAGAGGAGTACACTAGAATGTCATCGATATGTACGACAACACAAACATCGATGAGTTCCCGAAGGACATCATTCATGAAGTATTGGAAGGCAGCCGGCGTGTTACACAATCCGAAAGGCATCACCTGGTACTTGAATAATCCGTATTTAGCATGGAAGGCAGTTTTCCATTCGTCGCCTTCTTTAACTCGCACCAGATGATAAGCCCCCCGGAGATCTAACTTGGTGTATATGCAAGCGTCCTTCACCTGGTCAAGGAGTTCAGGGATCAGAGGCAGAGGATAACGGTTTTGAACCGTTATCTGGTTCAATGCGAGGTAATCGATACAAGTTCTAAGGTCGCCTTCTTTTTTGGGCACGAAGAACAAAGCCGAGGATGCCGGGGACGTGACGGGCGAATAAAACCATTAGCTAGGTATTGATCCAAATATTGTCTCAAATGCAGATTCTCAGGTTCGGAAAGGGCATAAATCCTGCTACAAGGGGGTTGTGCACCGGGCACCAGATCGATTTGGCAATCGTACGATCTGTGAGGAGGTAACGTGTTGGCCTGTTCCTTTTGGAAGACGTCCTGAAAGTCTTGGTATTCCGGAGGTAGTTGCATGGAGGCAGAGGTTACAGATGCTAGATTAATCTTCAGGTTTTCTGGGTAGCAGGTTTGTGTACAATCCGGGAAGGTTATTCTCTTAGCTCGCCAATCAATTCGAGGATTATGTGTCTCTAACCAAGGGATTCCAAGAATAACCTGAAACTGTGGAGCCTTGATTACATCAAACACAACACCCTCCCGATGGCCGTTGGGACCAATAAGAGTCACCTCAGTAGTGGAATGTGTTACCGGTCCAGAGGCAATTTCAGTTCCATCGACTGTGGTGATGACATCTTTGCTGGTTTTAGGACGGAGAGGGAGGTTAATCCTAGAGACCAATTCACGATCCACATAGTTTCCAATAGCCCCACTATCGATGTATGCCTTTATTGCATGCAACCGCTTAGGCTGTTCTGGATCTACTAGAACCATTGGCACAATGAAATGCGAGGTCTGAGAGTTAGTTTTCAAGCTCGGCAAGCGGACCCCTACACTTGTCAGGCGGAGTCGTTTTCCGAAACAGAGTCTTCATGGTTTTTATCAGCGGCTCCTACCGCCTTTCAGGCGGTTTTGCCGGGCAATCTCGTAGAAAGTGTCCAGAATTCCCACAATAAAGACATAATTTTAACTGCCGCCTCCTTTCACGTTCCTTTTGAGTTAAGGGTCCTTTAACCCCTCCAATTTGCATAGACTCAGAGACATCAACTCCCTTTTGATTAGCATGGGTCTTGACCAACAACCGGGTCTCAAACCTGGACCGATCTGCTTTTCTGTTTTGAACTCTGTGATCCAATTGGACCACTAAGTCCATATACTCTGTGCATTCTTGGGGCGGATTTACAACTTGGGCCAAGACATATTTAAGTTCTCCGCGTAGGCCTCGATAAAACAACGTGACTCTTTTATCCTCTGGCCATCCCGTTTCCACAATTAGTCTATTAAAGGTTGCAATATAGGATAGGAGGTCCAGAGCCTGCCCCTGAGAGTGTCGAGCAAATAACCTTTCCATGCTTGCTTGAAACCTTTGAAAATCACGGAGAATCGGGTCAACTTGAGTAACCAGTGGAACTGACCAATCGGCAGCGCAGCCGCTGAGATATGACAATACAAAGGCTACCTTGGTCTGATCATTAGGGAAGGCCCCAGGTCTGCATAGGAAGTGCAAACGACACTGATTCATGAATACGGCGAATCGTTTGGGGTCCCCAGCAAAGCGTTCGGGTGGGGCCAGCGGCATGTTTCCAGGTAGATTAATCTGCACAGGGTTACTGGAAACCACAGGAGCGGGGTTCCCTCCGGAACCGGGTAGAGGAGTTTGCCCAGCTTGACCTTGCAAAAGCTGTCTGGTCAGGTCATCAGTTCTTTCCTTTGATATTATTAATTCCCTCCTGAGGGCATTAGTCTCTTGACGAGCGGCATGTACTTCGGCCCGTAATTCCCCCAGTAATTGGGCCAACTGATCAGTCTCAGAACTTTCCATAGCGCCTTGGTGGGAATTTGTAGGAAGGCTTCGTGTTCTGTAACGCTCACCTGACTCCCACGGAGGCGCTGGCCTGGTTCGCGGTGCTGTGACCTCTTCTAAGGTGATGCGCAGGGTTCGGAAGACGGACTGGACCGGGCCCCCAAATCTGGCTTGTCTGGCTCGCAGAAGTATCCTTCTGTAGGCGAAAATAGGGGATTAACTGTCTGCGGGGTAATGCAATTAGCCTCCCACTTTCCCCTCTCACCCTGCTCGAAACCCTTCTGTGATTCCTCGTAGCGTCTCACCTTAGGGTCTGGAAGGACGAGCTCTCCATCCTGCTTCTGATGCAGGGGCGCGTTGGTATCCAGTTACTTCACTGGATTTTCGGATTGGTGAGAACCAAACTTGCTTAGCTTCCAGGTAAGTTTTATGATAAGAGGTTCCCCTTGTGTCCATGCATTGATGTACTAATGCTAGTGTCTTTTTCCCCATAGGGGCCGGGGTACGGAATGCCGGGGAACAGGCACCGACCCGAGATGAGAGGTGAAATCCTTGTAGAAATCAGGTAAGTCTTTAATGAGCGTTTTTTGGTAATGTCTTTTCATTCGCTCATTAACGCTGATGTCTCTTTTTCCCCTTAGGGGCCGGGATCCGGAAATGCCAGGATGCGGCGCGGACCCGAAATGAAGAGGGAATGAATCAACAGATAAGACTTAACATGGAGATTTAGCTTTCCTTATTCCCTTCTCTCTCTCACCTTTTGTTCTGGTCTTTTTCTCCCTAGGCGCTGGGGCGTGACTGCGAATCCGGATGATCGCTGCTGAACATGGAGGCGCCCTGTAAAGGTGAGTGGAATGCGGCGCTGCAGCGATCGACGCGATGAGTTTTTAAATAAAAGTCTTCCTTTTCAGGATTGTCGGCGAGATGTCTCCGGGATGCAGATTTAGCAGGTAAGGACTTTTCCTTCTTCTGTTCTCTTCTTCTCTTCCTTTGCAGGTGATCCAGGATGCTGGCAGGCGTGGCAGAAGTCAGGATGCAGGAGCAGACACAGTGAGTGTCCAGCTGCTAGATGCAGAACAACGCGGAGCACGTGTGGCTGTTCGGGTGGGGTTTAAATAGCCTTGGAAGAAGTTCCAGGTATGTATCCTTCCTCCAATCAGGTATGTATCCTTCCCCGACCACGCCCGGATGGTAAATTAGTCCCACAGGTAAAGTAGTTCCTTTCAGGCCTCAAGGAGGACGGGATCCTGCAGCATGGTCTGCATCAGGTAAGTGCACCCAAGCACTTCCATAATGAGCCTGGCGCCTATGGCGCCAGGACTGATGTCTTTTATGAGCCTGGCGCCATAGGTGCCAGGACACTGTCCAAAGGGCCCCTATATGGGGTTGCTGGGTCCTTCCTTGGGGACTGGATGTCCGCTTTCAGGGACGCAGGGCTTGAACCGGCTCCCCGGGAGCGGGCATCATGACACCTGCTCCCACCTGTGAGGCTAAGAAGCTAAGGGTCATCTTCCACTCCACACTCTCCTTTTCTCCTCACATCTCTGACGTCTCTAAGAAGTCAAACTACCAACTGCACCTCCTCAGAAGTATTTTTCCTTTCCTCTTCTTCCCCCAGAAGATCACTGTCTCTAGAGCTCTGGTTTTCTCTAGGCTGGACTACTACAACAGCATCTTTCTAAATCTGCCTGTTTCTACTCTCCGCTCTCTGCAACTCATCCAGAACAGGACTGAGAGACTTGTCCTTGGCCTCAAGCCCAGCGATCGTATCTCTCCAGCTCTGAAATCTCTTGACTGGCTCCCTGTGGCTGCAAGGATAAAGTTCAAGACCCTCTGCATCGTCTACAAGCCTTTCTGCACCTGCCACTGCTCCACCTCCAACGTTCTCTTCCAAAACATCTTCCTTCTCAAGCTCTCCACTCATCCACCTCCAACTCTCTGAGGGTAAGATGCTGCTCCAGGCAGAGAGTTGGGAGCAGATCTATCTCCTCAGCTGGGGACTCCCTCTGGAACAGCCTCCCTGCATCTCTCAAACTTGAGCAGAACCACCTCCAGTTCCGGAAGCAACTCAAGACCTTCCTTTTCGCTTCCACTTTCTCTCTTCTGCTCCCCTGCTGATGCACCTGGCCAACCGCTGAACCCGAGCCCAGGCTCCTGCATGTCCAGTTGCCCTCGCACTGCCTCCAGGCTCCCCAGCACTTAAGGGCCTGTATCTGCAACCCTACAGTCCCTCCTTTCTGCACTTATGAGCCACCCGCTGGCTGCACTTGTGAATTGACTGCACTTCCCCTTCCCCTCCGCCCTGGCACTTCACCCCTTCCCTCTCCCCTGCACTTGCATGAACTGAATGACACAAGGCCTAGTAGGATCATTATTTTGCCATCACTTTGTTTCCCTCTCCTTGTCTTGTCCCACCTAGAAACACTTGTGTACAGGCGCATTATAAATGCCACATCATATCATATCTAATAGCGATTTTGCCCATTGCGGTGGCCCAACTATGCCAGTAACAGCAGCACCACCCACATCAAGGGACCCTCTGTTTGCTCAGGCACTTAACGTGGATGGACAGGCTTAACTGGCACAGTCGTTTTCCCACTGCTGGTTATATAAATTCTTTAAGGATGTATGCATTTTGCCCTTACCTCCAGAAAACATAGAAAAATTCCTATGGGCTGTCAAAGATACAGAGGCAAGGTAGGGGACATCATTTCGGGAAATTTCAACACATTAGCACAGAATCAGGTGTCTGCAGACCCAAGTTAGGGAGTAAGCAGAGGCAATGGTACCATGGCGGCAGAGAGGGTTCGAACACATAAATTGCATGGCTCTATTGAAATGTAAATTGACAAATTCTGATGAGACTAGGCCATGTCACAGCAGTAAGAACAGGCATTCCTCCAAGGGAGTCTTAGTCAATGCTGTTAAGGAGTTGGCCAAAGACTTAGGCACCTTTTATCATGCTGGAACTCTCTCTGTATAGGCGGAACACATTCCCAAATGAATAGAAAGTGCATGGGGACTATGGGAAACTGCTTAGATATATTTGCTTGCTTAGTATTTCAGTTAATTCCAGGTTTCAGTTGGAGGACAATTCCAGAAGGTTTTTTCTTGAACCATGTCTTTGTGAGTCACAACTTCTAGATCATTATTTTTATTATTATTATTAGCATTATGGTATTTATTGAGCGCAGACCTTGCTTGGGAAGCAACAGAGCGCTTTACGCGGAGGGATACAGTGAGAAAAGCAGAGATACTAGGTAGCGCTGAGCTAACAAAGGGGTAGGGCAGGCAATTAGGCAGCAAGGGATCTACAAGCACCCATGGGAGAAAACAGGGCGAAGCAGATCGCCCAGTCTCAGGTTAGGAAGGGAGTGGACAGGTTAGGAAGGGAGTGGATGGTGTCTGGGCTTTGGTGTTAGGGAGGAGCCATTCCTTGAGGCAAGTCTGGTGTTTAAACTGAGGAGGTTCCAGAGTCTGAGGGCGTAGACAGAGAAGGCCTGTCTTATGGTTCTTTCCTTCCTGACCCGGCGAAGTTCAAGTCTGCACATGTCCTTCCTTCTTGTGGATCCTTGGCCTCTGTAGATGCAGGGTTTCTCAACGAGGTAGCTCGAGGACTACATGGGGACAGGCTTGTAGATGAAGCAGCATTGATTCGAAGATGATATGCGTTTGCAGTGGGAGCCAGTGTTGTTCGATGATGGTCAGGGTGATGTGGTCGGATTTGCACAGTTCTGTGATGAGTCATGCTGCAGCATGTAACATACATCTCAGGGCTGCAAAGGTAGTCGCCACAATGCCTTCCAGATGGACATTGGCACCATCCAGGTGGGAGAGGCCCAAGGGTAAGACAGCAGATCTGAAGTTGTCTTCTGAGGTCTTTCCACTGTGATCCACGATTGACAGCATGCTGGTAGATCTCTGGAGACATTGGTCACACCTGGTGTTGACAAAACCTCATCTCTCCTCTGAGGTTGGTTTCCTTCTCATCTGGAAACATATAAAGGCTTTCCCAGATTCATCAGCGACTTTTGCCTGCTTAGGAGCATCACAACCTTTTTCTGGAAGGCCACCAGATGTTGGAGGCATGACAATTCCAGGACTCCCTGAGCCCTCCTCCAACCGTGGTCCCTTCCCCTCAAACACGCTTGCCTACCAGTCACTCCATGAAATATGTCACCAGCCTGGTTCCTCTGGTATCTCTTGGGCCTGGGTCGGAACATTATTTTTTGTGGTGTTTTGCAATGTGCTACATGTGTGGAATGCCGCTTCAGAGCGTCGTTTGATTGCATTTCAGCCTCTACCACAGAGGTTTAATATATTGCGTCCTCTTCAAAGTTAATTCTTCTATTACCTGGGAAGCAATATCCGGCTTAGGGAGATCAAGCGGATAATCAGATGCATTAAAGTCCTTAAACTATTTGCCTTAAGAATACCACTCACCCTGTACAACTTACATATTCTGAAGGATGGGGTGTTAACTCTGCACAGCATTTTGGAACTAGCACGTCAGATAAGAAGGAAAGTGTCCTCCAGTCTATGCTAGAACACCTTATTTATTTTCAGAGTGTTTTAGAGATTGGAGCACTAGACTTAGACAATAGCCCATTTATTCCACAGGTAATAGGCTTTTAAGTCTACCCATGGCACAGCTTACATTCCCTTATGATGCTAAGCTGTGCCTCACTGCTACTCATGAGCTTCTGGCGAAAGGGCTGCTCCGCTCAGATCGTCCCCACTTTCCAAACTCTTGATTTCTCTCAGCAAACCTGATCTTCCCCTTTTTCTTTGACTCTTTGCCATAGGGTTTGAGAGATCACGGCCGAAGCTCTTGTTTATATTTCCATCTTGAGTATTCATTTTGCTCTGTGGGCTCTGGCTTCAAAGTCTTTTTTAATGATGCTGGCCACCATTCACAAATCGACAAGGTAGTTGTAGGAAGCAGTATTTAATATCAGATTTTCTCCTGATCATAAACCAATTCCTCATATGGCTTCGGTTTCTTTCAGTAGGCTTCTAGCTTGCGCAATAGAACTGCCAGGCCTTTAAAAGCAATGCAGGATCTCCCTCACTAACATGGAAGAAGATGACAAGATTCCCTGAAGGTACTTAGGAGAGTATTATTCCACCCCAAACCCTCCAATGACATGTGATTGTTTAGTTTCTTTAAAAATAAATGACACTCAGCCCATCACTGGTTAATGAGCTAATGATGAGCCTATTGGGAAATGAAGAGTCTGAACTCAAGGGCACAGATTATGTTTCAAGCCTCAAAGAAAGAAATTGGCGGAGCTTCAGACAGAAGATGTTAAACATTTCAACTGGACATTCATTGGTGGAGGAGAGAGTACATCTCTGATTGCATTTTTATTGAGGATTGCGTTTTAAGTTAAGGGATCTATGAAAGACAGTAGCCGAGAAGGTCTGCCATAGGGCGAGTTACGTATAGGTGCTCTTTTTGAGTACAGAGTTGCTTTCGCAAAATGGATTGCGCCTGTTCTGCTTTTGTTCTAGTTTGTGTTAAATAGGGTCCCTGCTTGAGTCTAAGGCAGGTACGTTATAAAACATAGATACACGAGAATGGCAAAGAGCATAATATGGTGAATCGTGCTATCAAAAACAATAGTGGGCTACTTCTAGAATTTTGGTTGAAAAATTCGATTGCACCAAAGTATCAATCTGCCTTTCCCGATTGTAAGACCATCAGACGTTACTGGCTTTTCAAGTACAATATGTGTGATAACTTGTAAACATTAGGTGCTAAACTTGGCATTGATAAGCAGCAAAGACTATGTAGACTTTGTGGGACAGTTGCCATTGAAGCTGCAACACATATTATATGTAACTCTGAAAGTCTTGATTTTCTGAGAAGAAAATATTTGCTGACATATGACAACTCAAGTAGCAATGTAAACATAAATGAAATATGGG
This sequence comes from Ambystoma mexicanum, assembly GCF_040938575.1. Taxonomy (NCBI): domain Eukaryota; kingdom Metazoa; phylum Chordata; class Amphibia; order Caudata; family Ambystomatidae; genus Ambystoma; species Ambystoma mexicanum. The sequence goes on from NC_090938.1 coordinate 480,684,168, forward strand.
AAGCCCTGATATATGGAAATTATATTAACTTGATCTTTCACATGATGAAACAATATGAGCTAATTTTATCTATTCTAAAAGAATTGTCGACTGGCACCCTGTTTTAGTAGTAACTTATTCTTATGAAGATATTAAAAATGTGGTAGGTCTGTTTTATTTGGAATGTCTTACTGCTGTTTTTTCATATGTAAAGCCTTTGTTGGCTATGTACATATTAATCAATAGATAAATAAATAAATAAATGCATTTCTGCACAGTCCACTGGATCATCTATGCCATTTGCCATTGCGTAGCCTTTCTTTGCAAGGTTTTACCTTAGACTTGAGGCCTAGGTTCCAACCGGTTACGATTCTAAGGAGGGTGAAGGCAGATGTTTGGGAGGGGCATTTGGAGAAGTCTAATAGGGTGGTACCATCGTGGGGAGGGGAGATGGAGACTAGCCCAAAGGGCAATGTCATTGAGGCCTACGGAGGGATGAGGCTTGTTTGGAGGGTCGAGATGTTTTAAAGGCGGGTGTCAGACACTGTCTGAGTGAGTGTGAGTCCTAAAGCTATTTCTGATTCACCTGCTGTGAAAGCTGTCGTTTAGAAAAACAGACTCACTAAGGCCTGGCCTGTTAGAAATATGGAGCCTACCACTACAGTCAAGTAGATGTGCACACTTGTTCTGCTCCATTAAACCATGACAACCATTCAGACTAAGCAATATGGCATGGCATCAGTAATGTGATGGCTGATTCTATAAAGTAAAATAGGCCAATTATTCCAAGTTATTGTCGAGCACAGCCTTTTTCACCTTTACTGATGTACAGTGTACCACAGCTGTCATGTGACTGCCTGATGTCCAATCATTGCCTCCCATCTTGCTAAGTGACATGGGAGGGCGTGGCCCACCAGATAAACAGACAGAGGACAGCATCTGAACGAATACCCCTCCCCTTACAGCATTTATAAGGAACAAGTCACAACAGTAAGCAGAGTTTACTACCGGAACTCCGTTCCCGCTGGGGGATTTACTCCTGGAACTGAGTTCTGGCGGCTTCTGCTTCATTTCCACCACTGACAACTAAAACGAACAGAAACACAACATGTATGGCTATAGATTGAAGGGGCGTCGGCATGCAGCACACTCAGCACAGGCGGGACCAGCGGTTCCAGGTGACATGGAGCCCATCCTGTCTTGTACCTTGTGGTCACCTCAAATGGGGACAATAAAAAATGGAAAGACCATGGCAGGTGTATCTGTTCTATGTATGCTCCAAGCAGGAAATGCCCATTTGCTTAAACAACAGAAATATTAAAAAGACTTACATTGTCTCACCCAGTTGCACATTACTGGACTGGTGAAGCTATGGTATTATGGTTATCAATGATTTTAAAGCAGCCATCAGGAATACAGCAACGCCATATAAGTGAGATAAACACAGTTACAATACAGGCTATAGTACCATTTCTTCAAGTGGTGCCCCAGTAAACGTTTACTCTCAGGACTGCGCGCATTGAGGCCCAGTGTGTCTTACGTTGTACTCTACGCTCTTTACTAGGAGTCACTGCGGAGAGGGGAGTGGTTTGGAAGGGAGTTAAGTTGGATGATGAGGGAGGGGGTGAAAGGGTAACTGAGATAGTAAGAAGGGCACAAGGATGAGGCTGGGTGGGTATGTGGGGTTGGTACGACGTCCTTTCATCGCAGGATGTTTTTTCACGGGTTTTTTTACCGCAAATTTTTGGCCGAAAAAACAAATCTAATTTTGGGGAGGGGGTGTGGTTTAGAAAATATATAAATTGGGTGTGGGTGTTCGGGAATATATAAAACATTAAAGGGGATTGGGGGTTTGGGGGGAACCCCCAAAAATGAAAAAAATGTTAATTTGATGAGTTTTTTCATTAAAAAATCACTGGTAAAAAACCCAGCGAAAAAACATCACGTGATGAAATGACATGGAACCGTGGGGTTAGGATGATGAGGGGTTACTGGTCAGAGGTGGTGTGTGGTGTGTGATAAGAGCCGAGAAGCTGAAGTGAGGGAGGCTGGCGGAGGTACAGTGGGAGGTTTGTGATGAGAATGGGACTGGTGAGTACAGTGAAGGCAAGGGGGAGACGGCAAGAAGAGAATCGGGAACAGTAACATGAATTGGGTACATTTTCAAAGTGTGTATTACAAGCTGTATTGTTGCTTCGTTATAATAATAGGTCTTGTTATCGCCCAGCCCAACTCATTGGTGCTCATCCATAGATAGTAGAATGCCACCGGGAAACAAACCTTTGACCCACCACTTGTACACACACCACTATTTAGCAGATGTGCCTCCCCACTTACCTCTTCCACGAGAGGCCTGGTGCCTGATGATGAGGAGGGTGAGGGGTGAAGAAGGACGTGTGGTGGTGGAGGGCAGGCGGGGATGCGGCTGGTATGAACGGGGAGGGTGCGTGAAGATGGTGTGTGGGAGAATAGGGTCCAGGGGAAGGGGATATATCATTTGAATGGGATATCATAGTAGGGGTGTAATAAATGTTGACTGGTGTTTGAAGCAGCCCCTTGTTACATCCCATCGCTTTATGTTTAATTCAACTAATAAGTACCGGTTACATGTCTTTATACCGAATGGACATGCATCGAATATTTTGTAACGAAAAATTGAATAGAGAATGCAAGTTTTTTTTTGGAGGGCCTCCCTCAAACTCCTGTTTCCCACCCCTAAAATCCAACCCCAACCGTTTCCCAAAAATATTTAACCCTTTACCCCACCCCTAAAGGCATTCTCTATGCAATTTTTCATTAAAAAAAATTCGATAGTAGTTCATTCTTTAAAAAATATTCGATATAAAGACTGCATACCATATCTACCATGTTATATGCCATAACCTAGACTCAATTGATTGAGTCCGCTCCCTCGCATTCCGTTCGGCGTTATCTCCCCTGTTTCAGTGTCATTTAGCATAGACGCCTGCGGGCAGAGATAGGCCCAGCTCTACTCACTGCGTTCATGTCGATCCCATTGGTGTAGGACCAGGCATGCTGGAAGTACTCCTCAAGCCGCTGGCGCAGTGGGTTCGGAATCTGGTGGAATCGGATGAACTCTTTCACCCGCAGCATCTGGGTGTGGTAGCGGGCGGTGCCAGAGTAGAGTCGCTGAATGATGGCCGACACGTTCCCAAAGATGCTGGCGTACATCAGTGCTGAAAGGAGGCGAGCAGAAGGAATTGGAGCATTATCAATCCGACCAGGTTTTTTTTACATTCATTTGCTTTTTCTCTTGCACTAAGCAACATTGGACTACGCCCCACTGTACCCCGGATGTACTATCATGGAGATGAAACAGTAGGTTGGAAGTTGGGCTTGATGTCATGTACGAAAGCAGAGGTATGGTGCAAGTTAAGGAGGGTGGGTTGGCAAGTCAAGAGGGAGGAACATGGAACCCTTGCTGAGGGTGCTGTAAAATGGATCTTTGAAAACATTTGTTTTATTGGTTAACTGATTATAAGGCATATATGTCTTGGTGGGAACATAGGAGATTTGTTTACCTGTGTTAGGTACATGTGAACAAGGATAGACATTTTAACTCTGCCAATGATTGGTAGAAGGACACCTTTGCTATAGGACTTACCCGAGGTCACCTTTTGATTGTGTGTTTGTAAGTTAACTTTAGTACTTTGTGGTAACCAACAGACAAACTAATTAAAACACTAACATTCCATGCTTTCAATGAAATAAACAGAATATGAAGACCTTTGGTTGAGAGGGGCTCTCTGGGTATCAAGACAGGGGCATGTAAACAATTGTCGTTCTACCACAGTTCATGTTCAAATGTATGTTTGCTGAAAGGTTGTCGAGCGGGATCTTCATTGTCACCAGGGCCCTTAAAACCAGGCATGGGGAGCAGAACCACTATCGGTAGTCTCATCTTCTTCTTGGGTCTCGAAAGCATTGAGCTGGGTTTATAGGCACTTTTTCTTGGGATTCACCTCTTCCGGAAGATGGTCGAGCCGGTCCAACAGGAGGCAAACTTCGTGCTCTTCGACAAATGGCAATGAGTTTGGGACTCGAAGAAAGCTTGAAAACAGGCGATGTGTAGATATCCACGCTGTTCGAGGGCTCGAAGTTGTCTTGATGCATTGATTCAACTGCAGCAGTGAGCTGGTTCAAACGGGTCCAAGAATGTGCTCCCGCAGCGACTTAACAATGCCAGAGAACAGTCCATCAGTGGTTGAGATGGTGGTTTGAAAGAGTAGACTGCAAAGGCAGCTGTATTGGGTCTTGAAACAGCTCCAGAATGACCCTTGAGGGGTTGAGTTAGTTTAAAAGCGATTTGAATCAAGACACAGTACCCAAGGCTGCAATTTTTGGTTCTGGTGTACTGTGAGACCCTGTTCAGAGTCTCAGAGGAAAGATACGTCTTTCTATTTCTCTTCCCAGCTAGGAAGGTTGCCAGAGAACACCTGCAGGCGCACCACGTCCAGTTGGCAGAGTCCTGTCGACTAGTGTATAATCAGCAGGCAGGCGCTTCCAGCAGCAGGTCACTCTAAATATTCCCTCGAAGTGGCTGGTGGGCGGGGGAGTATCTTGTGCCTTGCTTGGAAATCCATTACTTCACCCCAATGGCTGGGGTCTTGGGCAGACTTATACCGCAACAAGGTCCCTGTGAATCCTTCTCCTCCTCCTCCTTCTTCTTCTTCTTCTTCTTCTTCTTCTTCTTCTTCTTCTTCTTCTTCTTCTTCTTCTTCTTCTTCTTCTTCTTCTTCTTCTTCTTCTTCTTCTTCTTCTTCTTCTTCTTCTTCTTCTTCTTCTTCTTTCTTCTTCTTCTTCTTCTTCTTCTTCTTTCTTCTTCTTCTTCTTCTTCTTCTTCTTCTTCTTCTTCTTCTTCTTCTTCTTCTTCTTCTTCTTCTTCTTCTTCTTCTTCTTCTTCTTCTTCTTCTTCTTCTTCTTCTTCTTCTTCTTCTTCTTCTTCTTCTTCTTCTTCTTCTTCTTCTTCTTCTTCTTCTTCTTCTTCTTCTTCTTCTTCTTCTTCTTCTTCTTCTTCTTCTTCTTCTTCTTCTTCTTCTTCTTCTTCTTCTTCTTCTTCTTCTTCTTCTTCTTCTTCTTCTTCTTCTTCTTCTTCTTCTTCTTCTTCTTCTTCTTCTTCTTCTTCTTCTTCTTCTTCTTCTTCTTCTTCTTCTTCTTCTTCTTCTTCTTCTTCTTCTTCTTCTTCTTCTTCTTCTTCTTCTTCTTCTTCTTCTTCTTCTTCTTCTTCTTCTTCTTCTTCTTCTTCTTCTTCTTCTTCTTCTTCTTCTTCTTCTTCTTCTTCTTCTTCTTCTTCTTCTTCTTCTTCTTCTTCTTCTTCTTCTTCTTCTTCTTCTTCTTCTTCTTCTTCTTCTTCTTCTTCTTCTTCTTGATTCAGCCAGGGGAGGGGGTGCTCTCACCCACTAATAGAGGCATCTTGCTCAGCGGATTGGCCCATATCAAGCCTTCTGTAAGAGGCCAATCTGAGCTGCTGCAAAAAGAGGGTTTGCCTTCTGATGTCAGCTCCCACTGTGCCTTGTCTGCAGAAGGTTGGGAGAGAGCACAGGAAGAAATGGTGCCTAAATGTTTCCAAGATGGTGGGATTCTTTCTCTGCGTATAGATTCTCTCCTAAGCTCCGTTATACTGTACCCTCTCTCATGTCTGCCGGATCAAAGAGACTACAGTAATGATCCCCCTGGTGTGCTACCCTGTTCTGCTGGCAGAGTTTCCTTTGAATCACTGACTCCCACGATACTCCCCGGGGTATGTCCTGTTCCTTTGGGAAGGTGTCAAGCCTCCCCAGATAGAGAACAAAGGGAGTCTTTAGGGATTGGTCCAGCACCCTGTTGTGGGTGAACCTCAACCCCAGACAGTCATACACAAAAACTCTGACAACTCTAGGAGTCACAGGAAACCAGTTGATTATAAAATGACATCAGCTGGGTATAACCGTTATGTCTCATAGGCCATTATATCAAACCAGATATAGCTTTACATTTATAGTGAACCACACTGCCACCAGGTCTTGGGGAGAAATAATTATATATAATTTCCATCATGGGTGCCCACTGTTAAGGTAAACCCATGGCTATTGGAATAGTTTGGATTCTAGCAGGCTGTTTCAGGAATGTGCATATTACTCTGGGGCTTCCATGTGATCAAGCCATAGTGGAGTACATGGAATGTCAGTAGACAGGCTCTAGAAACGATCACACATATCTACTATATCTGTTCAGCATGGCACATTTAGAAAGTGAGGCATGATTGGCAGAGCTCACATTCTGAGAGAGAAAAACCATCTCATTCTTGCACACCTGAGCAGATGACATTTCATTACACAAAGATACAGAGGTTTAGAGGTCAGCTTATCTCTCGGGATATAGCACTCAGCACACTATGCCTCTGAGCAATCCACCTGCTTGTTCTGGTTTAGCTAGCACCAGATATTCTCATCCTCTGGTTAGGTTACCATCCTGGGCCAGGTGTGGTCTCGCAGGTCTCTTTGTTTCACCAGGTTCTTCGTCCATCTTGCAAGCCTGCCACTTCTCCCGACGTCTTCCATCTTGTAGCCCTCGCGTGGCATGCAACCTCCTCAGCCTTTTCAGCCTGTTCAATTCTCTCAGCTCATTAAGCTATCGTGAGCCCCTCAACCTTTCCAGTTATTTTCTGCCCTCACAGCATTGCCAGCTCAAACAGCTCTCTGGGTCCCTCAGCTTTGTCAGCTCTTTTAGTGCTCATAGCATTGTCAGTTCTCTCAGCTCTTGAAGGCCTGTCCATTTGTCAGCTCTCTTGGTCTTTTCAGCTACCTCTCTTCTCTTAGGTCTCTCAGCTTTGTCAGCTATGGGATTGTTCATGTTCTTTCTCTGCTGATTCCTCACTCTGGGTCTGGTTTTATTCATCTCAGTGTAGTCTTGTTTCCCCAACAACGATTTGGATTGGCTCTGCACCCTATAGCTTTCTCTCAGACTTTCTGATTGGGCTATGGCTTTAATTAGGCAATTTAGCTCCCATGTAACCACCACGTGTACCACTCAGGCTTGAAATGGTGGCCATCTTGGGGTCAAACGGAAGTCCCACCTCTGCTGCACAAATCGGAATGTGTCTGTGGTCAGACCGCTGATGTTATGAAAAGAATCCTTGTTAGTGTGCGGACCCACGATGGTGAAAGAGCGCTGGGCCTCAGCGGCGACTCTGATCCTTCTCCGGCATGACTTGAGAAGCCGCTGCTGCTCCGCTCATGGAGTGTAGCACAGATTCGGTTTGGTAAGGGCCCCACTGCTGTGTCTGGCAACATTCCACACTGTTGGGATCCCATGCACACTCCATATGGCGTTCTTACTTCCCAGAGCAGTCCGCGCATGATGTCACTATCCCCATAGAGTAACGATAATGTGAATCAGGTAGAGGTGAGGCATTACTCAGAGTGCATCCTCTCTTGTCCATATGGAGGAGGACTGTAGGGATCCCCCTAAGACCACCTCCCGGTAGCTCAAAGTATTAGCCCTAGGGCGCTAGTAGGTCGGCTTTCCTTGTACATAGAATCCTCCTCCATTCATTCGACAATGTCAGAGTACTGATTTTGTAACAGCTAATAGGATGAAACCTTTGGTGGGTGTGACTGAAAAACATTCCTTTTCTGCCCACCCTTTTCACCTTCCCACTTTAATGTTGCCCCCTTAGTTCATGGCAGTAAATATACAATACCCAAAGATCCTTTGGCCTTTGTCCTCAATCATATACAACAGGGTTGTCCAAATCGAGGCCCAAGGACCGGATCCGTGTCGGGTTTTCAGGATACCCCTCATTATTCAATATATACATTTGCATACAATTATTCTAAATGTATGCAAATGTTTCCTCATGAATATTAATGAGGGATATCCTGAAAACCAGTCAGGATCCCGGCCCCCAAAGCCTGGCGTTGGACAACCCTGAGATACAATTAACCCAATTGGAACCTTTTCGTAGTTTCTGGCGAGTTCTTGATTTCTGTTTGAACTGATGTGTATTTCGGTGGCCCTTGTTCTCGGTAAAGTCAAATGTTGCATCCCGGAGTTTAGTGCACATAAAATAATACACATTTTTAAATGAATACCTCACCTTCAAACGGTAGAACCCTGAAGTGAATTAGTTTGAGCTGCTGAGCTAGAAATCGCAGTATATGGTGGCATTTGTTTACACGGGACACCAATGGAGAGCTGAACTCTGGCTCATCCATCAATAAGGGGCTTATGTAAGACTGACACCAAATGTAGGGTTGGGCAGAGTCTGGGGTTCAGGACACCCACAATGAATATCAATGAGATATAATATTTCATTTGATCCCTTTTGGTGGCGATTAGTAGAATTTATTTGCTCATTCTGAAACCTATTAATCTAAGTTTCTTTCTCAAAAAAGTTGTCCATGTCACTTCACAGAATCATTAAAGTGCTGAAGAAAGCACTAAAACGTTCGGACATGGCCAGCTACTAAACGTAAACTTAAAACTAAACAAAATCTTTTTTTTCCGCTCCGACTGGAAAAATCACAACGTGCCCAGGTGACTCCATGCCACTAGGCAATCACATTTCCAGGGCTGGGCTTTCCTCTAAGTATTAATGCCAGGTACTTAAGTCCAGTTTAACATTAACCAACACTACAATTCCCAGAATGCATTTGTTTGTTAAATAGAAGACAAGACTGGAAAACTCACCCATTTGACTCCCTGGTAGAATACATAAATAGGTTTTAAGTAAACAGCCTAATTCTGGTGGGAAGCAACAGGCTTGTTTGCCTAAAGCCAGTTGGTATCCATGTAGTTAACCTAAAACCAGTTGTAATCATCATACTTTATTTAGAAGAACTTGTAATAAGAAGTTATACTTACAGCCAATCAGCATCACGCAAATCGAGAAGACCTTTTCTGAGTTGGTGTTGGGGGATACATTTCCGAAGCCCACACTGGTGAGGCTACTGAATGTGAAGTAGAGCGCAGTTACATACTTGTCCTTGATCGAGGGCCCCGAAGCTTGGTCAGTATCATTATAGCTCTTTCCAATCTGGTCAGCCAAGTTATCCAGCCAGCCAATCTTATGTTCCATATAAGGCCGTTCCACATTTCCAATGGCGTACCAGATGCAGGCCAACCAGTGGGCGATCAGGGCGAAGGTACACATGAGCAGGAAGAGAACAGCTGCGCCATATTCAGAGTAGCGGTCCAGTTTACGGGCCACACGCACCAGGCGCAACAGGCGGGCAGTCTTCAGAAGGCCAATCAGGGTTGTAGTCTTTCCAAATACAAATAGGAAAAAATCAGCTTAAAACAGAAATTTAGAACTTCTACAAAAGAATACTGCAGTCAGACATTTTATTTTGAAAAACATAAAGTCTCATTTGCATTACACCTGTCCTGCCCACGCATTTTAAACATCCGCAGTGTCCCACCAAGTCTTGGTACTTCGCCACCGCCCTCCATCACATATCCATTCTGGCACATCCATTTATTATTCTCAATCCTCCAACGCTCTTCACACATTTATTGTCCCTCCACCATTCTTCAATCCTCTATCAAGCATGCACTCTTCACACACCCCTATTTTATAAATCAACCAATTTACCCTACTGTAATTTTATTGTCTTCTATCATTTATCAATTATTTAATCATCCCACCTACCTTTTCCTCATTGCTTCCACCATTCTTCGTGCACCATCCATCATCAATAAACGTTTGATTACCCATTTTCCATCGTGCTGATGATCGGTTCCATCCTTGTCTTAATCATTCATCCATGCATTCTGCCATCCTTCTTTGTACATAAAACCTACATTGATACAATTTCTCCGTATGGATCCATCCATCCTCTAATCGTCCACTGCTTCAGCGATCCTTTGTTCACCGTCAATCTTTTCCATTTCCCATTCTGCATATTTCCGTCTTCATTCATCATGGCCAGTCATTATTCACTCTACACCGTGCCTGCATGTTGACCCATGCACCAGCCATCACTGCCCATCCACCCATCGCTCTTCGTCCATCTGCCATTGGCGCACAATTCACTCTAATCCTTCATCAGGGCTCCATTCAGTCAGCCAACCTTCATCCTTATCCGCCACCTTCCCGCATCCATTGGCCTATGATGGCTTCATAATCACGTGCCGATCACCCCACATCCATGCCCCCCCCCCCACCTCAATGATTTAATGCACTATACATGCTCCGTCCACCTTTGGAAAGAATACTTGTATGCAGTGTTTCTTAATAATGGAAGCTTTCCTGGGAGTAGCCTCTGACCCAGTCTGTACCTAGAAGAAGCTCTCACTAATTACAACACTCGTAACACATTTTGTATTTGAATTCATCTGTCTGGAAATCCCATCACTCAAATTGAACAGTATTTTGATTGTATTAGCTATAACTGTTGCTCAAGGCCTTTGAATGGAAGACTTACCTGTAACCACTCATTACCAAGGGAGTTAGTTCTGGCATCTTTCAGAAGCTCCTCTGCTCCTTTGAATCCTCTCTAAACCTTTCCTTTGGTGCCCAATTGGTGAACACACCAGGTACAGAGTTAACACAAAGACACGGATTCCTGAGACAGGACATTTGATGGTGATTCCCTATCATCCACCTGCATAAGACAGGCACCCCGTCTTTTCCATCCTTCTCACATATGCATCCCTTTTTATCATCCCTATTAGCCAGGCACCTCTACCTTCTTCCCAGTGAGACCTGTACAGCTTCTCTTTCAGCTTCCTGAGTTAAACACCCATCAAGTCTCTCCTTGCATCAGGCCTCCATCCCTTCTCTATCAGCCTCCTTCTTTTAGGCATCCCTGCCTTCCCAGTCCCTTTCCATCTCTATGATTCATATCATAGAGAGGGGATCTCCCCATCCCGACTGTTCATCCAACTCTCCCATCCCCTTCCTATGAGGGATCCTCTTTGACGGCGACCTTTGACACAAATTGTTCATTAGGGTCCTGTCACGGCTGCAACATTCAGTCTTCCCAGCATTAGAAATATTCAAACCCAGCTCCACTCAGCCGCAAAGCTCATCTCTACTCATGTGCTCAGTATACTCGATTACTTCTCAAGCTTGATCTACCCCTCTACACTTTAACCTTAACAAAGTCCTGAACTTTACTGCTAACACCTATACAAGCTGCCCGATCCTCTTCCACCGCAGCACACGCCACCAGGCTGGCTGGCTTTAAGTGCAACTCTCCCTTTAAATTCCTTCTTTTCTTCAAATCCATCCATGGTCTTGCCCGCTGCCCACCACCACCTTGCTGACTACGTCTCCCTACACTCTCCCTCTCACACTCTATGTTATTCCTCCCTCCCTAAACTCTACAGTCCCCCTCTCTGCCCCCATACTGCCCTGTGCCCCCGTCTGCTTCCTCACCTTTGGCTTATTTGCCCCACTCCACTGGAATACACGCACCCACATTTAAAAACGGGCCCATCTCTTAAACGTTTCAAGACCATATTCAGGCTCCAGCTTCTGTCCTGCGACACAGCCCCCCGACAGACTTCAATCCACCCGGCCACAGTAACCCGTTCCTATGTTTAGCTGCATACATATGAACATGAATAGTCTTCGATATCATGGCACCAGGCCTCCATTATGTCAGTCCCTGGTCCATGTACCAGGTTTCTGTATCCCATTACCTGTCATTATGAACAACTGCCAACTCGTTCCCAGACACCCTCAATCTAGTGGAAAGGTGCATTACCCCGGCTGGGGGTGCCTCTGTCTCCTGGATTGCTTTCTATGGTCAAAATTCCACTCCAACCTTCAATAAATACCAATGCAAAAATCAGTACGAAATCTGCCCATTCTGAAGATATTATCCATTGCTATGTTCATCAAACTTCCATTTATTTCTCTCCATTCTATTTCTTTTCTAATTTGACCACTCTCATATCACATGCCATCCACGGTGACCTGTAGTCATGAATAAGCTGGACTACCCATTGAGAAGAATACCTTTTGAGTGGCTTATGAATTTGACACAATTCAGTGAATATTCACTAATCTTTTCCCCAAAAAATATAAACCTCACTTCTTTGAACATTTTTTCTTTAGCTTTGTCAAAGTGGAAGTGGGGGCAAAGTTGTGTTTGGTGCCCAAAAATTGAGCTTTACCATTAATTCTTAATAGATCTTATTTTGCTCTCACCTGCAGCCTAAACCACTGGACGGATTCACACCAAAACCTTTGTAATGAACACAGGGACCGTGTGAAGAATAGTGCACTTTTGCAGATTAGATGTGAACCTGTCCAGCACTTTCCTTTTAAAATATGCCCAAAAGTGGCCAAAATGATTAGTGACATCTGGGTCTGCACAGGACAACTTGCAGACCAACATGTCACTTTTTCACCACCTCATTGGCTACTTCGCTCTGTTTCCTCAGTCCCACTTCCAGGGCCTCAAAATCGAGGTCTGCCAAGCCAGACCTCCTCAAACGACGTACGGACAAACGCTCGGCCCTAGCATGCTGGAACAAAGCCATCATCCAAGCCAAAGCCAAATCATTCAAATCCAGAATCACTGAAGCAAAATCCAACACTAAGGAAATGTTCGCCATATTTAGGGAGCTCGAAACCCCAACACCCACACCCCAAAACTTTACCAAAGATAAGGCCTGGTGTGATGGCATTCAAACAGCCAGGCGTAACAAGCTAGACCTACTTCAAGCCAAAATTATGAACACCAGATTTACGCTCCCTACTCCCCCTACCCCCGCCACCCGACCCTCCTCGGATGCCTCCCCTACCTTCTCATTCACAACCATCCAGGAAAAAGACATCATCAACCTAATGGAAGGCATCAAACCCTCCAATTGCAAAGGTGACCCCTGCCCTGCCGCCATTATTAAGGACTGTGCTGAATCCCTTGCTCCGCTTCTGACGGCCTTCGTCAACGCCTCCTTCACCACAGGGAAAGTTCCTTCATCCCTCAAGGAAGCATGGGTCAGGCCTCTCATAAAGAAACCTACACTTGACCCCACCTCACCCAACAGCTACAGGCCCATTACCACCGTACCCTTCCTTCTTAAAATTCTGGACAAGGCAGCATACCTGCAAGTCCAGCATTTCCTTGAAGAGAACAAGCTGTTAGGACTGAGACATTCCGGTTCTCGCCCTAAACACAGGACTGAGACGCCAGACGCAAGAGACCAAAGCAAACCTGTCCTGCTTCTTCTCCTCGATCTCTCCGCCGCATTTGACCTCGTAGATCATGACGTCCTATGCCACCACCTCACATCCGCAGCCAACTTCTCAGCTGAAGCCAGTACTTGGATTACCTCATTCCTACAAGGTAGGACCATGCAGGTCTTCTCGGATCTAGCCACTACCTCACCTACCATCATTTTATGTGGTGTACCGCAAGGTTCTTGCCTCTCTCCCACCCTCAACAACATCTTTACTCGCCCCCTCTTTCTCATCCTTGATGCCATGGGGATCTCCTACATCAACTACGCGGACGAGACGCAGATCCTTCTCACTCTTACAGGGAACTATGACGCTGACTCCACGACCCTCAACATCATCTACAACAGCATCCAAACATGGATGGCTGCCAACAGTCTCTGCCTCAAATCAGACAAAACCAAACTCCTACTTGTAGGTTCCCCTGACACTCTCCAAAAAGTTGACGACCAGTTTAGCCACTTCACCGAACCCTCAAGTGGTTAATAACCACTGAACAGGTTATCAAGTCTGTTCTTTCGAGAGAGGGGCGCCCGCTACCTTTGCAAAACCACTTCACCATTGACTCCATCAAAATTCCAGTATCCGAGTCAGTAAAAACCCTAGGTGTCTACTTAGACTCAAATCTATCCATGACTAGGCAAGTAAATGCCATTGTCTCCTCGGCTGCCTACCATGCTAAACTCCTGAGTGCAGTCAGGCCCTTACTCTCCAATAACACCTGCACAAACATAGCAAGAGCCATCACTGGATCCCGGCTGGATTACTGCAATGTTCTCCTCCTAGGGACCGCCACAAAAAACCTTGAGAAACTACAGGTAATTCAAAACAACGCCCTACGTGCAGCACAAGGCATCTCCAAAAGAGAGCACATCATTGCTGCCAGAAGAGCATCCCACTGGCTCCCCATAATGGAGAGGATCATCTTCAAAGCCCTGACCCTCACCCACAAATGCATCCACCTCTCCGCACCAGCATACCTGTCTCAAAGAAGCCACCCTGCCTCCTCCACAAGACCAACTAGGACCCCCTATGCCAACTTTCTCACTGTACCCAAGTAAAAAGAGCTAGAGCAGGTGGCGCCAGCTTCCCATACCTAGCCTCACTGCACTTGAATGCCCTCCCCACTGCCCTGCGAGCTGAACCATCACTCACTGCCTTTCCGTAAGGCCATGAAAACCACCGTGTTCACCTGACCACCCCACCTTCTGATATGACGTCCATCCCTCCCCGAGATACGACGAACTGTATATGCTTTTATGTTATGTATAACATCTCTGCTTTCCAATGCACTGAACGTATGCTTACTGTAAATAAGTCTCCTACAAGTAACAGCGCCACAATGTCCCTGGGCTGTCTGTGCGCTATAAAAATGTAAAAAATAAATACAAAAAATAGAAAGCAGCAATGGGATTGGCTTTCTGAAAGAGAGCCTTTCTGGTAGGTGGCCAGGAGGTCAAACATTTGAGGTGGCCCCCATTCCGGCTAAAAATCTACAAACATTTTGGAAAGGGTCATTTTGTGACCCTCCCAGCGTCACCCTTTCCCTAGTGAGGGTTATGATGGGCCCGGACAGGTACAAGGTGTCATGTTAAAAAAAGAAATTGCTGTTCAGCCGCAGTGCACCAGAATGTGACCCACAGACCAGCTAGAGTGGTGGCTTGCGTGCCGGCATTAGTTTCAATGTGGTCACTGAGCCTAGCAGAACACTAGACACAATGATCACTTCCTAAGGCTTGGGATGGCCCAGAGCATGCACAGCCAATCTGAAGCCTGTTAGAGATAACCTATGCCCCCTGGCCACCTGCCAGGGCCACAAGCCATGTCTGATGTCCGCATGACACTTTGCGTGGTTTGGTTGTGTTTGAGGCATGGCAGTGGCCACTTAGTAGGCTGTGTCCTGTGGTCAATATGTGCCAGTTTAAGGAATTTGGGAGAAGACCAGGAAAAATGGCCATGTCCAGTGGTCCCATTGGGTGGCTTGGGGGGACCACCAGTCAAAGAAGCCACTGGGCCATTGGAGCCATCCGGTGGTTTCAGAGGTTTGTGAGAAAGGGACAAAGGCCATGCCCTGATCAAAGTAGTCACTTGGCATAGCCATAGGCCATGCCCAGTGGGCATATTGGATGGTTTGGGGGTTTCCATGCTAAGGCCAAAGGCCTTGCCCTGATGAAAGTAACCACTAGATAGGGCTACAAGCCGTGATCACTAGGCCTAGCAAGTGGTTTGGGCTTCCCGGACAGGAGCAAATGGCCAGCCTGCATTTCAGTAGCCATGCAGTCATGACTGGTGGGTCCACCAGGGTGAACAGGTATTCCAGAGGCTGCTCCTGCCCTGGTCAAAGAAGACATTAGGCAACAACCATGCCAGTAGAGTTCTCAGGGCAGCGCCTGTCCTGGTTAATGTGGCTAGTTAGCAAGGGCAGAGGCATGCCCAGTGGGCCTATTGGATGGTTCAGGGGGTGCCTTGACGCTGCCCCCGTCAACGTAGCACCGGAGAAAACAGATAGGACATACTAGCGGGGAAAACTTCCTTGACCCATATGCTAGATGACTTGTGGGAGATGATGGTGGGCGAGTGGCGGTCAAAAACAGATCCAGCTCATGATGGTAAGCAGGATGACCACCATGCCCTGGCATTAGTAAAGCAATGCGGATGCAAGCAGCGGGTTTCATGAATCCATACATATTTTTCAGCCAGTCTCATTACCCTTTTTTCTTTGTTAAGAGTAGTAGTCTAATTTTAGGGACTAAAACCGGTCATACTTTTTCTATGGAGTCCTGGTGACACTCACTAGGTTTGTCTACAGCACATCTTTGGAGTACATTTCAGGGTCTTGTCCTCTGGAGAAAGAGTCAGGCGTGCCTCTTATATGTATGCATTATAGTATGGCATTAATAAGTACCTAGTTAGGAAGCAATGGAGCACTGTACATAGAGGGTGATTAAGCACAAGGAAGGTTATTGGTGGGCTGGCCACAGGGTGGACATCAGTACGTCTGTTGAGTGCTCAGTGGTCCACAGTGCTATCTGAGACATTCTTTGTACACAGGGGTCTTTAGTTCTTTCCTAAACTGCATAAGCGACCGGGCCGTGCAAATATACAATAGGATTGTGTTCCCAAGTACCAGCACGTAACCAGGGAACGCCACTTTTCATTTTATTTGATTTCCGACCTTTTATTTTCCACTCTTGCAATGCTTCTGTAATTGTGTTGGCCTCCCCAGGAGACAGTTGTTTGGGCTAATTAAGGTGGAATCTGAATTGCCACAGCCCTCTATGTGACACAAGCTGTCTTCGAGGTGATCTGGTTTGGTACTGGGAGCCAATGTGGCACCGCTGTTAGGGAATGGCTACTAGTCTGGCCGTTTTCAGAGGTTTGAGGGCTCTGGCTGATGTCGCATCGTAACGTGACTCTTGTAGCCCTCCCACATCATTATGTGGGTGGCTCGCAGTTCAGGCCACATGATAAGAAGAGGGACATTGGGCTAGGGAAGGGGGCAGGTAGTACAGAGGGGTCACGCGGGTCGGGGTTTTGGCAGTTTGCCACCTTGTCAAATAAAGTAAAGACGTGTAATCGACCCCACTGTGTCTGCATACTTTATGGCCCTATCGGGGCCCAGATGACGTTCCGTTTGAGAGAGCCTCTCGCACTGCCTGTGTGAGGGCTCTGGCAGTGGGCATGACACAAATGAGTCTATTGCCATCATTCAAGTGTTCTAGTACCAGGGATTATAAGGCGGTCATGAGCTCGGAGGGTGGTGGTATGGTTTTATTTTGCTTGGAACTCTCCTTTGGCAGCAAGCCGTCTGGGCTTTTTTTGAAAGGAGAAATTACAGCCAATAATGTGCCTCGTGCTGCAGTGTTTGGGGCTAGTTTTAGCATGGACTTTGTAGGTTCATGTTGGCCAGCCATGACAGGATGGTGTTTTGACTGGCTTGATTGCAGAGAAGCGCAAACTGGGTCAAGTGGGAGGGAGCTTACTTGATCTCTTTGACCAGCATGATTACAGACGCCCAAGAGAAGGCAGGTCTAGACTAGTTTCAAGTAGTGCTGATAATTTGGCATCACGTATATGAGTTGCAATAGAACAAGGTAGAGACAGCTAGACAATGGCACTCATTAGGAGTTTGCCGGTATCCAGTACTATGGAGGTACTGGCAAGGGTTAATTGTTTTTCCCTTATGTTCATTTTCGAGAGGGTACCGTACAGTCCCTCTCTCAAAAGTTTCTAGCTGGTGTCAGTGGTTACTACCAAAAATATTCGACCGCAAATATTTCCCTATGGGATTTTCCCATTGTTCGAAGCTACCCCATTTACTGACAGCCTCTATCATACCGCCGGGTTATTTTTATATTAACTTTACTCCGGTAGGTTTTATTTGCCAGAACTTTTATATAAATTCTTTCTGGTGTCTTTCTCTAAGATCCCAACCCAGGTCGGGGATCTTTTGTTCATCCTTTTGGCAGGCCTCTGCCAAGAAGCTCCCTTTTCGGCGCCACTGAGTCTGGGGTGGACCCATTGTGTGGGAGGGGGAGTAGGACCCCTGGACAGGGTTGCCTCAGCAACCCATGTCGCACTCTGCCCTGATATGCTGGAGGGTCTTCCGTGAGGATGACCACTCCACTGTGTGAGTGACAGCTAGGCTGTACGAATGGGGGTCTTGTTGCATAAAAGCAGGGTCCTGAGGACTGGAAGAGCAAGACGGCAAGACGTTGTCACTGGAACTAAGAAGCCAAAGAGGAGAGAAGCCAAAGACATCTGCACCAACTGAACCACTGTTGAAGCCCTGCTGCAGCGTCTCACCACTTTTCTCCACACGACGAGAGAAGATCTTCATCTGCAAGAGCCTTCTTCCCTTGAGCTGGTGGGGCCAACCAGTTTGCCAATCACCTTCCAGGACCTGCCTTGGTCGAATCGCCAGTGCCCTGCACTCAGAGACTGGATAGCCAGGCACCCGTCCACCCAGACCGCGATTTAAAGGAGCGTACCTTTTATTTTGTTTGGCAACACCGTGGCTGGTTTCATCCCTGGGCAGTGCAGTAATTAGAACCTTCCTCCACGACGAGAGTCTCTCTTCCTCTGCTGGATCTCCCAAACTGCAGGAACTGCCAGGAACAACCGCCACCGCAGGAGCCTCTTCTACATTTTAAGGTACTTTGTTCCGCCAGGCCTCTGTTTTCGCCTGGTAGTGCTAAAGGTTTTTTTAAAATCCTTTACCTACCTGCTGGGTTGGCCGCCCCTATCATCTAACATTGTCTTTCACCTTCTGCAACCACCTTTTTGAATCGTTTAACAAAGACTTGACTGCAGCTACAAGAACATTTTTTGCTCCTGGGCTCTTTGCCCTGTACCACTGACTCTGGCACAGGCCTATTGACTCTGGCTGAATCTGTTATAACTGCCTTCTCTAGATTGCTTCTCACCTAGAAATGTGTTGGTGCACCTAACTCTTATAACCACCTTTTCCTTCCCACTTTTAAAACGTGTGAAGTGCCATTTTGCTCGTTTTTCACCTCAGTATTATACATGCTAAAGTACTACCTTGCCTAAACTTGTTCACAATCTTATTGGGAAGTGTTTCTAGGGTGTCTAAGAGTATATTCCTGTATAACTTGTTCTTTCCCTCCCTTGTGAGAAATTGATAGAGTGCCATTTGTGTTTGGTTTTCACTGTGCCGTTTTGCTCAGTTTTCACTCTTGCTCAAACTTGTCTACAATTTAACCAGGGAGTTGTGTATACTTTTCTTGACTGATTTTAACTTGCTTTAATAACTATGATTAATGTGTTGAACTAATGTGTGTAAAATAAATATATATATTCCTTTTAATACAAAGCTTTGGTCAGTGTTTCCTTGTGCCATAGTACTGTAGCCCTGTTGTGTAAACCCTGAATACTGCTCATCTCTCTCTTGAGATAAGTCTGACTGCTTAGCCACAGCTACCAACTAAATCTTTGTGGTACAGACTGATACCAAAGAGAATTTATTGCTCATACCTGTAGTCTTAATCTTCTGTACTGCTCCCTTAGGGAACTGCACAGGATTCTGCCTAACACTGGTGTACAGCGGTGAGGATAAAAGTATTGGATTTACATGTTAGTGTACTGCAAGTGCATTGGTTCAATTAACCACAAGGCTAACAATCACAAAAGTTTATTTTAAACAAAGTCAAAGTATAGAAAGTTACAGCAAGAAGACCCTCCTTACTAATACTGCTGATTATCTAAGGGATCTGTGTAGACAGAAAGGTCTTCCTGTCAAAGGCAAGAAATCAGAAATGATTGATAAACTGTTAGAAAAACAAAGTCTGGATAGTGGTGCTGTAGTGACTACTACTCCAGCAAATGTAGCAAATATTGAGGATGATAATGTTGATGATGTTATTGTTGAAGCAGATGAGGAAGAGGAGGATAACAATGTCACCCCCCTCTGGCCCTCTGCCTGCTCAAAGGCCTCACCCTGTGGCTACTGGACCATTGTCAGGTCCCACATTATAGTCCGGAATTTATCACCCTAGAAAAAATGAGACTTGAGCTAGAATTCAAATGAATTAGTGCCCAAACTGAACAGAGACATCAAGATCTAAGGCTCAAAGAATTGGAGCTCAATCATGAGCTTGAGATGAAGAAATTGTCTTTGGAAAATGCTTATCTCCCCAAATCCTCTAGATCTTCCAGTCCAAAAACACCCCGGATGCCTAAAGAGATTGTGGGTATGTATGAACCTAAGTTGGATGTATTAGATTGGTTAGCTATGTTTGAATACAATCATGGGCTCCAGGATATCACAGGGAATCAGTTGATCCCATGGTTATTCTCTAGGTTCCCCCCTGTTGCACCTGATGTGGTAATGGAGATGGGCGAGGTGGATGGGATGGATTATGAATGTGTGAAGCTAGCTTTAATAGCTAGATTTGGAAGACTCCTTCCTAGTACCTTAAGAGGTTTAGGACCCTCAAAAAGCATGATAGTAGTTGAAAAACTTAGAGGGATGGATCAAGGGTTACAGAGTTAACACTTATGAAGGAATGAGAAATCTTGTAATGTTGGAGTCTATCTACGATGCCTGCTCTCCGGAGCTCAGACAGCACTTGGCTGATTCAAAAGAACTAGATTTTAAGAAACTAGCTAAGGTTGCTGACTTGTGGGTTGCCAACAGGGCTACTCACAAGGATTCAGGGGTCACTCAGAAAAAGGATGAGGGAAAGCAGCCTAAGAAAGACAACAAAGAGAATTCAAATAATTCTAATTCCAAAGAGGGCCCCAAACAAAATTCTAAGGGTAAGCCACAAGGGAAACCTAATCAGGCTAGTGTACCTTCTGGTCCCAGACCAGAAGGAGGTCAGAACAAGCCACCATTCATAAAGACATTTGGGAAATGTTATGTTTGTGGCTCTACTGATCATGTGAAAGGGGATCCCAGATGTAAGGGTAAACCCTCAGGGGTCCACACTGTCTCCTTAGCCTTCGCTCCAGAGGAGGAAGTACATATGGCCAGTGGAAACTTTCAACTACTAGCTGAAGACCCCATCAGAGTCTCAGCTAGTGTATCTTTAGTATCCCTAGTGTTGTAGGATCAACAGAATTTAGATGTGTATAGTTCTATCCCTCCTAATAGTAAAGAGTATTTTAAAGACAGTGTCATAGTAAATGGTCAGGAGACCCTGCCATTAGAGACACTGGGGCCAGCAAAACTGTGCTGGATGAATCTTTTTTCAAGATGGAGGATGTTGCTAGGGTACCCAAATGCCTCACCAAGTTAGCTGGAGGGCCTGTGCAGATGCTTCCCCAATTACCAGCTCTCATCCAGTGCAATGCAATGACTGTGAGGATACCTGTTAGTGTGCAATCTGAAGTGCCTGGAAGGGTTCTTTTAGGGAATGACCCTAAGGAGCTGGGAGTAGTGTCAAGTACTCCCAGACCTCCCAGCAAAAGATTGCAGGAGCTCACCAGACCTGCAAGGGAGAGGAACTTGAAGGGCTCTCCTGAGGAGATGATGGACAAAGAGATCACTCCTACTCCACTGGAGTTACTAACTGCTATTTCAAAAACACCAGAAGCAAAGTGGAAACCCAAGACTTCTAAGAAGAAACCCGCAGAAAGCAATCCAGTGCTTCCAACCAGGAAATCTCCTAGGTTGTCCAAAATCACACCTGTGATTCCTCCTCCAGCTGAGGCTGAGAGTGAGGTACAACCCTGTGTGGTTGAACTAGAGCCTGTGGACTTAGATCTAGTAGAAGGCCAGGAACTCATTGGAGAGCTTGACCCTGTGGACCATCCTGAGCTGCAGTCTTTACTGGCAGAAGGTGGCCCCAACAGGGCAGACTTCAGTAGGGGACAAAGAGAATGTCCAACTCTGGAAGGTCTTTGCCACCAGACAGCTTCTCAGTTTGAAGGGCAAGAGCCTGTGAAGTATAGGTTACACTGGGAAGATGGCCTCTTCTATAGTGAACCGACAGAGTCAATCCCTGGAGACTACAAAAGACTTGTAGTACCCCAAGAGAACAGACTCCAATTCTTGCAACTCGTCCATGAGATACCTTTGGCTGCTCACTTGAGTTTCAAGAAATCCAAGGAAAGGCTCTCTCTCTACTTTTATTGGCCTAACATGGGGGCTGAGGTAGATAAGTATTGCAAGAGTTGCCACACTTGCCAAACCCTCTGGTAAAAGTGGCTCCAAGAACGTGGCACCTTTAGTGCCTCTTCCTGTGGTGGGAGTACCATTTGAAAGGGTAGGGATCAAGATTGTTGGTCCTCTTGACCCTTCAACTTTTTCAGGCAACAGGTTTATACTTGTTGTAGTAGACCATGCTACTAGGTACCCTGAAGCAATTCCTATGAGGACTGTTACAGCTCAGGCTGTGGCTAATGCCCTCCTTGGTATTTTTTTTACCAGGGTTGGGTTTCCTAAGGAGGTAATATCCAACAGGGTGTCAAATGTGATGTCCCACTACATGAAGGCCATGTGGAAAAACTGTGGGTGGAGTTACCTACAAGTTCTCAACAGCATACCACCCCAGACAAATGGATTGGTAGAAAGGTTTAACAGAACCATGAAGAGCATGATAGGAGCTTTAGAGGACCCCCTTAAGAAAAGGTGGGATCTTCTACTGCCTTGCCTTCTCTTTGCATATAGAGAAGTCCCTCAGGAGGGAGTGGGTTACAGCCCCTTCGAACTTCTCTATGGCCACCCGGTCAGAGGTCCATTGGCCCTGATCAAGGAGGGGTTGGAGAGTGCTCCTTCCCCCACACCAGTCAGAGTCACTGACTATGTGATAGGAATCCAGAGGAGAATGTCACACATGATGGCTGAAGCAAGTAATAACTTGAAAGCAGGTCAGGCTCTGGTGAAGCATTGGCATGACCAGAAGGCCAACATCGTTGAGTTCACTCAAGACCAGCTAGTTCTTGTTATGGTGCCAACAAGGCAGAGGGCCTTGCAGGACAAATGTATGGGACCCTTCAAGATTGTGGGAAAACTTGGAGAGGTGAACTATCTGGTGGTCTTAGGCAATCCTAAGGAGGCTCCTAGAGTCTTTCACACCAACCGGCTAAAGGCTTATGTCTTGCAACCAGAACTGGGAGCTTTGCTTCTAGCTTCAGCTCAAGTGGAGGAGGAGAGTGAACCTCTACCTGACCTCCTCAGAGGCAAACCTTTAGATGAGAAAGTAGAAGGAGTTAATCTCTCTTCTAATCTGACACCTGAACAACAGGAGGAGTGCAAAGTTTTGTTAAATCAATTTGCCCCTCTGTTTTCTCTAGCACCACACTTGACCCCTTGGGGCCAGCATGATATCAATACTGGTGACTGTTTACCTGTCAAAAGCAGGGGTTACAGAATGTCAGAAAATGTAAGAACCCACATCAAAGGAGAGGTCAACAAGATGCTTGATCTCGGGGTGATAGAGCCTTCTACTAGTCCATGGTCTAGCCCAGTTGTGTCAGTACCAAAGGCAGGATTCAAGGAGTTGAGATTCTGTGTGGACTATAGAGCCCTAAATGCAGTCACAAAGACTGATGCCCATCCTTTGCCAAGGACAGATGAGCTGGTGGATAGACTTGGCTCAGCCAAGTTCCTCAGCACATTTGATCTCACTTCAGGCTATTGGCAAATAGCCCTGACTGACCATGCCAAGAAGAAAACTGCAATCTCCACCCCAGTTGGCTTATACCAGTTTAAGGTTATGCCTTTTGGACTAAAGAATGCCCCTGCTACATTCCAAAGGATGGTTAATCAGGTTCTGAATGGGATGGAGTTCTTCTGTATGGAATACATGGATGACATTGCAGTGTTCAGCCCTACTTGGAAAGAACATGTTCACCACCTAGGATATGTTCTTCAGGCTCTTGAGCAGGCCCATCTGACCATAAAGGCAAGCAAATGTAAAATCGGTCAGAGTAAAGTGGTCTACCTTGGGCATGAGGTAAGAGGAGGTGAAATAAGGCCTTTTCTCAGCAAGATTGAAGCTGTGCAAAATTGGACAACCCCTTCTACTCAAACCCAGGTGAGAGCCTTCTTAGCCCTCACTGGGTATTACAGGAATTTCATTGAGAACTATGGATCTATAGCTTCTTATCTGAATGTAACCTCCTCTCCAAAATTCCCTAAAAAGGTCAAATGGAATGAAGTGTGCAATCAGGCCTTTGAAAGTCTGAAGAAAGCCCTTTGTCAAGCTCCAGTTCTCAGAGCTCTTGACTACCACCAACCCTTCATTGTGCAAACAGATGCTTCCAATATAGGTATAGGTGCAGTCCTGATTCGACTGGATGAGAAAGGTAGGGAGCATCCCATTTGCTTCATCAGTAGAAAACTGAAGGAACCTGAAACAAGGGAGGCAACTATTGCGAGAGAATGTTTAACCATTGTGTGGTCTTTGAAGAAGTTTAGACCATACTTGTATGGATCTACTTTCATTATTCAAACAGACCACCAGCCCTTGAGATGGTTGATGCAAATGAAAGGGGAAAACCCAAAACTGCTAAAATGGTCAATCTGCCTCCAAGGATTTGATTTTACCATTGAGCACAGGTCAGGATGTCACCACCAAAATGCTGATGGTCTCTCGCGGATGTTTATAACCGACTAGAGGTAAGAGACTCATCCAGGAGTGGATTAGATCCTCCTGTCCCTTAGTCTGGGGGGCGAGTGTTAGGGAGAATTCTCATTCTATGGCTAATTTCCCTTACCTATAGAGTCCTCCAGCAGCTTTGCTGGATTTGAAGGGTTTGTTTTTTTCTCCTGCTAAGATTGAGACTCTTTTTCCCCACTCTTAGGCATATTTGCTATGTGTGTTCTAGGCTAATTTTTGTGTTTAATGTCTATGGGGTTTATCTCACCCTCATAGGAACCATCTTTATCCACATGTGTTACACAGCACCCTCCGTGCAGTAACACAGGGGTGTCGTAGCGACCCCCAAACATAGACTCCATACCCTGGGACTGTCTACAGTCTCCCAGGGCATGTAAAGTCCCCATTGCCTTTACTAGTCAATCTTTATGAACAAAACCAGTACAACCCTTCTTACTATGGAGGTACTGGCAAAGGTTAATAGTTTTTCCCTTGTGTTCATTTTCAAGAGGGTACCGTACAGTCCCTCTCTCAAAAGTTTCTGGCTGGTGGCAGTGGTTACTACCAAAAATATTCGACCGCGAATATTTCCCTATGGGATTTTACCATTGTTCGAGACTACGCCATTTACTGACAGCCTCTAACATACCGCCGGGTTATTTTTATATGAACTTTACTCCGGTAGGTTTTTTTGCCAGAACTTTTATATAAATTCTTTCTTGTGTCTTTCTCTAAGATCCTAACCCAGGTCGGGGATCCTTTGTTCGTCCTTTTGGCGGGCTTCTGCCAAGAAGCCCTCCTTTCAGCGCCACTGAGTCTGGGGTGGACCCATTGTGTGGGAGGGTGAGTAGGACCCCTGGACAGGGTTGCCTAAGCAACCCATGTCGCACTCTGCCCTGATAGGCTGGAGGGTCTCCCGCCAGGATGACCACTCCACTGTGTGAGTGACAGCTAGGCTGTATGAATGGGGGTGTTTTTGCATAAAAGCAGGGTCCTGAGGACTGGAAGAGCAAGACGTTACCACTGGAACTAAGAAGCCGAAGAGGTGAGAGGCCAAAGACATCTGCACCAACTGAACCACTGGTGAAGCCCTGCTGCAGTCTCACCACTTTTCTCCACACGACGAGAGAAGATCTTCATCTGCACGAGCCTTCTTCCCGTGAGCTGGTGGGGCCAACCAGTTTGCCAATCGCCTTCCAGGACCTGCCTTGGTCGAATCGCTAGTGCCCTGCACTTGGAGACCGGATAGCCAGGCACCCGTCCACCCAGACCGCGATTTAAATGAGCGTACCTTTTATTTTGTTTGGCAGCACCGCGGCTGGTTTCATCCCTGGCCAGTGCAGTAACTCAAGCCTTCCTCCACGACGAGAGTCTCTCTTCCTCTGCTGGATCTCCCGAACTGCAGGAACTGCCAGGAACAACCGCCACCGCAGGAGCCTCTTCTACATTTTAAGGTACTTTGTTCCACCAAGCCTGCCTTTTCGTTTGGTAGTGCTAAAGGTGTTTTAAAACCTTTACCTACCTGCTGGGTTGGCTGCCCCTATCATCTAACATTGTCTTTCATCTTCTGCAAACACCTTTTTTAATCGTTTAACAAAGACTTGACTGCAGCTACAAGAACATCTCTTGCTCCTGGGCTCTTTGCCCTGTACCACTGACTCTGGCACAGACCTATTGACTCTGGCTGAATCTGTTATAACTGCCTTCTCTAGATTACTTCTCACCTAAAAATGTGTTGGTGCACCTAACTCTTATAACCACCTTTTCCTTCCCACTTTTAAAACTTGTGAAGTGCCATTTTGCTCGGTTTTCACCTCAGTATTATGCATGCTAAAGTACTGCCTTGCCTAAACTTGTTCACAATCTTATTGGGAAGTGTTGCTAGGGTGTCTAAGAGTATATTCATGTATAACTTGTTCTTTCCCTCCCTTGTGAGAAATTGATAGAGTGCCATTTGTGTTTGGTTTTCACTGTGCTGTTTTTCTCAGTTTTCACTCTTGCTCAAACTTGTCTACAATTTAACCAGGGAGTTCTGTATACTTTTCTTGACTGATTTTAACTTGCTTTAATAACTGTGATTAATGTGTTGAACTTGAAGTGTGTAAAATAAATATATATATATTCTTTTTAATACAAAGCTTTGGTCAGTGTTTCCTTGTGCCATAGTACTGTAGCCCTATTGTGTAAACCCTGAATACTGCTCATCTCCCTCTTGAGATAAGTCTGACTGCTTAGCCACAGCTACCAACTAAATCTGTGTGGTACAGACTGATACCAAATGGGGATTTATTGCTCTTTCCTGTAGTCTTAATATTCTGTAGTGCTCCCTAAGGGAACTGCACAGGAATCTGCCTAACAGCCCCTCTCCACTCTCTTTGCATGTCACTCAATTAACCACTCACTGATCTTCTTTGGTTTTTATTGTGACTAATTTGTTGAGTAAATGGTACAATTATCTATACTTTGTCTGGTTGTGGCTGTTGCTCTGGCTGCTGTGATGTGCACGTCACAGTAGTAAACCAATGTGCCCATTATATATTTACAGACTTAAGATGTAATGCTGATACAATCTCTGTCTCTATCTCTCTATAAGCATAAAGCTGAAAATCTGTTAGTTTGTTCCACACCGCTCCACCAGTCTGCACCAAATTCTGCATAGTTACCTGTTAGGACCCTCCGGACATTAATGGCTACATGACATTTGTACACCCCACCCCTTTCCCCAGATTTCACCCCCTTCACACATAAGACGGTTTCCTGAAATCAGCGAAACATCAATGTGGTCGTAGAAGGACCGGACAAAGCTCATTTTAAGCATCTCAATGAGAGGAACACAATTCAAAAGGTCTCTATGGAACCTTCAAAACCATGTTTCGAGGCCCTAGGATGCACGTTTCGAACATATTTGCACTGTAGCACACTGTACCACGCCAGGGTGAGACGACAGGTAGGGAGAGCGCACAGCATGCTGCAGCACACCAACTCTCGCCTCCACTCCACGTTTGCTCCGGGGTATTCCAGCCGGCCACTGGCTCCGATTCTCAGTGCAGTTTACTTCAGAGTGCCGAGCACATCAAGCGATAAGCGACTCGGAAGAGCGACCTACAGGATCAATGATTTTCAACAATTGATGAGTGTGTTATCATGTCTGTCTACAGATCCTGTGCAGAGAAATGGTGCTTTTTGCTAGTATTCAATATTTGTGTTTGAACTACTGGCAACTCTTTGGGTTATATTCCAGTCCATCATTTTTAGCTCCTGCGTGCCATTACAGAAGAGGAACAGCTAAATAAAAATCAGCCCAAACCCATCAAGTGTGAAATGGTAGCCAGAGTAAGTACCCGTGTTTAATAAGTGTTAGCGTCAATATTTCCACCCGTCGCTTTTTGGTTTTTCTCAGTGACTCTCAGTGGGGGGCATGTCCAGTTCTTGACCCAAGCTGGGTCAAGGACCTAAGGCTCATGCTATACTTCACTGATGACGCACTAGTAAGGCTGAAACATGTCTGGGGTTGAATGTGTTTACATGCAGAGGGCAGGCGTCACCGTTCGCTCCATTGGCTCTCATTCCCACCACTTGGGGGCCTGATTCGGGAACCGTTCCCTATTGGACTTTCCCTCCAAATCTTTCAACACAGTTCGGCAGACAAATGGGAGCTCTAAAACTATATTTTCACTGCCCTTCTGGATCAATTTCGGGTTTTTGGCAGCCAGTACGCTGCTTTTCTCAAAGCCTATGCTTCCCAGTATTCCTTGCCCACTGCTTCGTCTCCACCCTTACAGCACAAGGTTGGGTGAAGGATTAGGAACACCTGTGGCTGGCAGGTGCTAGTAAGCATCGCTCCTGAGGCATGGGATTGTTAGCCAGCTTTAAAAGCGTCAGTTTGCTTCAGTCCAGCTCTGATCATTGTAGAGTTCCTGTTTGTGACTGGTCCCTTGTTACTGGTTTTTATGCTTAGTGTCTAGTTCCTTATTTCTTGTTGCTCAATCCCTGGATTTTGAATTTAGTGTGCGTATTAGTGTGTTCTGCTTCCTGGATTCCCTTTTTGTCTTCCTCTGCTTTGCAGTCAGCACTTTCCAGTGCCTTCCCTTTCCTGTTCAGCCCAGTGTGTTTGTGTTCTTTATTCCTTTGACATTGCTATATTCTGCATTGTAACCTTCATCCTTTAGACACCCCTCATGGAGAGATGTCCTATTTGGTACAGTTTATTCCTTCCCTCAGTAGGGAGGGTGTTTGCACTTGTAATTCCATGTTCCATGCTCCTGTTGCTTGACGTCCTCTTGGAGTCTGTTCCTGGTTTTCCTTTGCACTTCTGTCTTTGTTCCCTATTGATTGTTAGGTGTGCTGTGCTGTTGTCCAACTCCTGGGTGAAGGCCTATGTTTTCCTCACTCTTCTGTAAGCACTATTCCTACTTGACCCTTCTTAGAAGTCTTATGTATTTAGTTATCCTCCCTTTGCTGTTATAGTCTTTCGGGGTCACTCTTTGATCAGCAGGGTTTATGGGCTTTGCTGACACTCCAAGTGGTGTTTCTTGTCCTTGTGAGTATTGTCTTTAAGTTACCTTATATAATATCATCGAGGGTGTTGGCTGAAAGACCCTATCAATGCTTATCCTGTATGTGGGCTTAGCACTGACAATACCTGTAACAGCAATTGTGGGTGAGGAGCTTGCAGGCTTTCTTTGCAATCATAAGGAGCTTCTAAGTGCTTACCCACACATCCCTTTCATATATTTGTAACACATTCCACCTGCATATACTGGGATTAGCGAACATATTTCCTGGTTCCTGGATGCAACTAGTTTGATACAAATTACTCACTGTGTGATCTTGTGCACATTTCCATATCCAATGCCCTTGGCTCCCCATGACAGGAGGTTACCTAGCAGGTCAGGAAAGACCACTCGGTCATGGGCAAGTCCAAGACTAATCTGAATATGGCGGGACTCCCACTCTAATGGCAAAGACAGGGTAACAATGATGGAATGGAATGCGATCAGGATAGCTATGCTTGGTCAACTTAAGCAGAGCTGACAAAGGTGTTTCCGTCCACCCTTGTTTGTTTCATCAATGAGTGCTCGTAAATAAAACATGGAAAGCCCAGGCATGCGCCCGACATGCACTACTTCTAGGTACTCAAGCTTCACGTAAGGTATGAGGCCTGATGAGACCCACTAATGGCTGCTGTTTCTTTTGTTCCTGTGAAGAGGGGACATGGCGTAGCAGTTTGGCCCAGACTGCTCTCTTTGGGCAAGAGCTCCACAATGATCCTCATATGATCCACAAGGAAACCCTTGCGTAATGGCACATATGAGCTTCAAAAAAGACACAGGCTGGAAAGCTGCCCAGAGAAGTTGCAAGTGGTTAAGACACCTTTTCTGAAGCATTGCTAAGCATTGGGTTTTGGTTTTCCCAGTATGCCACCCTCTATGCCAAACTCGGCCATGTCCTTGCCCTGACCTGCTCTGCATTTTGAGTAAAGGTTTAGTGGATCTCCAATGGGCAGCCTGCTTTGCATGGTGGCGCCATATTTGCCTTACGTTGGTGGCTAACCTGTCCAGCATGATTTCTTGACTTCTGGACTTTACTGTTCTTCCGTTTAGTAGCCCAGACCCCCACTTCCATCTCACCCCTCATCAAGGTAACCCTAGAAAGTCTTCCTTGAGTGCGATGGAAAGAAACCTTTGGCAATAGCTCCCCTGTTGCCTCTTGCCTGGCTTGCCTGTCTGATGTGTGGAAGCCTGGGTGAGGGGCCGCTGTGTGGGGTCCTCCTGCCAGTGTTCTGTGTCCTTGAGTTGGGCCAGTTGCTGGGTGTGGGATGCCCTTCACCTCTGCTCTCACCTGACGACCTTCGGTTCCACCTGGATGGCATACTATAAATGATACAGAGCTACTGAAGAAGCCTCTTGCCATCCTGCCATAGGGAGGTTTTATCGGTTTTATGTTCTTTCATCGCCAGTAATTGAAACGCCTGGCATTTAAACATGTACATAATTACGAAAATGTTAATCAAATTTAATTTTATTTTTTAATGGGAGGCTACCCCCTAAATCCCCCCAAAGCCTCCCTCCCCAACCTATTTCTATCTATTCCATACCCCCAACCCCTTATTTCCCTTCCCCTCTACCCCCCTAAAAATGTAATTTACCGTTTTCGTAATCCTTTACACGTTTAAATGCCAGGCGTTGTAATTACTGGCGATGAAAGGGCGTTGTACCGTTTTATCGTGGGAGGATCAATCGAATTCGTTCTCAACACATTTTGCCCCAAATATATCTGAGGGCTGGGTTTATGGTAATAACTAATGCAGGAGGGTTATGGGGGTGGGCATATATTTGTGGCAAAATCTACCAAAAGAAGAAATAAAATGAGAGGAAAACAGATTCGATGGATTCTTTTCGACCAAATCCCATGGAAGCGTCACCTTCGGCCTCCCAGACTTCCATACATTGCATCGCCATCAACCTGACGCATGGGCAGGGGGGATGGGCCTGCAGCCCGAGCACTCATGAAGCGCACGTGTGGGATTCTTCGCTGCGCGGTTCCCTTGTTAAGTGATGGAAACAAGTTTGCAAAAAGGAACTTCATGACTGTCTGGTTTTAATTGCTGCTTTAAACCCTGCCAGGCATGATAGCACGGTGCCTTGCCCACCGATCTCAGTCTGGGGCCAGCACGATGAGCCATGGTTTCCTCGGCGCCCGGCCCAGTGTAAGGCAATCAGCGGCGCCTTCGGGAAGCCATCAGCAGGGGTTAGATCTAGTGCCCCTCTGCTAGAGATGCTCCAGGTGACCCATCGGGAAGAGTTTCTTATTGTCTCGATGGTTCCCATAGCAACAGATGCCTTTCTGGAAGGCCTTTGATAAAGCTGTCGGGGACAGGAGAAAACAAACACAGAGAAAGACACTGCTTGTTAGCCTTTGTATTTGTGTTTACAGGGAAAGCCCCCGCCATCATATGCTCGGGTACTGTCATATTTTTCTGTTGTGCTCGCTTCAAACGACAGATATTGCTATCAACTATCTGCAAGGGTTTGCCATCAAATTCCCAGGCACTCACATCATTGGCCAGTTACTGCGAAGCGGGTGGATAGTGAAACAAAATGCCTTCACGGCCACGGCACCTCCCACCCAGAGGTGGACTGGGAACCAAAAGCAGCCCTGGAAATAATGTTCTAAGTGGCCCCATATTAGACATTTCAAGCGAGTCCAACCCTTTTCCTATGGGAACATTTGGAAATACCCTACAAAAGAGGCCCAGGGTGAGGAGGCCTACTGGGAAATCTCCAAAGTTCCCCATAGGTAAGCCCACCCCTGCTCCCACTGTATGGGCATAACGCCCTCATCCCTAACTAGGGGTCAAAGTGTACGAAAAGAAGTAGTGTAACTATGTTTCCTGCTGGCCTGCACCCACTCCCCGCAAACCCCATCACTGCGTCCCCTCCCACACACAATACACACAATACACACCCCCAAACACTTGCACCTGCTGTTTGAGGGAACGCCCAGTGCACTGCGCTGAAAGTGCAAGTTTCAACTTCTTCCTACACTTTTATTTTAAAACGAAACCATTCCGGAAGTAGAGGAGCACCGCTCCCGCTCACTTCGACCACTGTCCCTAACCCCATACACATACACAAGCTTGTTCAGTTATAGAGAGCAGCTTCTGCCCTGAAAGTGCCCCTTTAAGGGAGAGATCCCACTACAAATTAGATGGGGGGGATAAAGGAATGTTTTGGGGGGGGTGAGGGGGGGAGTTTGCTGCATTGTTGATGATTAGATTTCTGTCCAGGGGTTAAGAGGAGGGAATTACAAGCACTGCCACGGAGCGGCTGCCACGGTTTGCGCGACAGGTATTGGGACGCGAGAGAATGCTAAGATTAGCCGGACCTGACAGGGGCATCTTTTGTTTAATTTGGTTTAAAGGGGCCTGTGAATGATCAGCATGTTCAGTTGGAGGTAATGTGGTCATACATGTTCGTCGGGCGTGGCTCCTGAGACTTAGATGTTAGAGGCGGTTTCGAAAAGCCATGGGAGTGCATCTGCAAAGGTTTCCAAATGGTGTACATTGGTGTTTTGAGTTGGGGTTTTTATAATGCACCTATGTGCAGGGCTGCGAGAATTCTCTGGCTGATTTCTGGTGCTCCCTTTCCTGTGTCCTCCATAGACTGTTATCGAGTCTCAAGGTGGTGCACATCTAATTAATGTCAATCTTTTAGATATTTTTTAAAGCTGCATTATTCTCTTTGATCAAACAACATTCTGGCCCTCATTAGGACCCTGGCGTTAAGGGGTTAACGGGGCCATAAAAGGCTGCGGCGCCGTTAACCACTTAGCGCCTTACTACGAGGTCCCTTTGCGGCTCCCGACCTGAACAGCTGATATGGACCAGCCGGTAAAGTAGGGACCCGCAAAGGGAACTTAATGGCAATTACGGTGCCGCAATTTGCGGTACCGTAATTGCCGCCTTCCCCCATTGAGCCCTATGGGGCAAAAATGGGAATGGGGAAGGGCCATGGAGAAAGGGGGAATTACCGCCCCGCCAACCTTGGAATGGGGTGGTAATTCCCCCTTTCTCCATGGCGGACTCCGGCATGGACCATGGTGCTAATAGTCCTAATGAAGGCCTTTATGTGTTAATGCTATATATGCTGATGATTGTCTTTCGATGAAATCTTAATGGCTTTGAGCCGAATAAAGAATGATGATGATAAGCAGTATAAGCAATGCGAAGCGACCTAAGTCTTACATGCCCCGGAAGGTATAACGTCCTTTCATCGCCAGTAATTACAACGCCTGGCTTTTAAACGTGTACAGAATTACGAAAATGCTAAACGAAATTTTTAGGAGGTGGGGGGGTGGGAAAGTGCAGATAAGGGGTTGGGTGTGTAGGGAATAGGTAAAAGTAGGTGGGGGAGGGGGGTTTAGGTGGGGTACCGCCTGCCCAAAAATACATTTCCGATGACCATTTTTGTCATTCCGTACACGTTTAAAAACCAGGTGTTGTAATTACTGGCGATGAAAGAACCCAGAACCGCCGGGTCATGGGCAGTTGGTGCAAATGCTTGATAGCAGGAGAAATGGGGGCACAAGGGAATCTAAGCAGGGTCCTAGAGAGGGCACCTTGAACTTTCTGACCCTGATATTTTGGCAGGTGGAGATATGCAGAATTGCAAAGGTCTAGTTTAGACAAGATAAAAACATGATCTAACTGGAACTTGTAACTAAGTCGTTTCCTTCGTTGGCTGGAGGAGGT